>NW_027512630.1:2773378-3079505 GCF_048772815.1 Callospermophilus lateralis
TCTTTCTTCATGGGGAAGGCTTCGACCCATCCTGAAAAAGTATCTACAAAGACTAGGAGACATTTAAGTCCAATCCTTGCTGGCTTTATTTCAGTAAAGCTCACTTCCCAGAATTGTCCTGGTCTGATTCCTCATAAGCGCTTCCCTGAAGTAAGCTTCGATGGGTAAGTATTAACTAATTGGCCAACTTGACAAGCTGTAGTCACCTGCACAGTTATTTCTTTCCTCTGTGATCAGTCAATAATAATTCCTTTCTTTGGTCCTTTAAGAGTGCCTATAACTTCTTAGAGTCTAAGTGGGTGAGCTGGTGTATGTCTTTGAGATAAAGGTGGGCTTTTGAAAATTGTGTACTTGGCTCTGTAGGTTCCCAGAGTTCTGTATCTGTCTCCTCAGATGATAAGTTGCCTGAATGTTCCGGTGCGGCCAAGTCTCCTGATTGTTGTTCCCCCCGGTGTGGAAAAAGTGAACAGAGGCACTCCGTTTAGGGATGCCAATTAGCTTCCTCATCTGCCCTTCTGTTTCCAACTGCCACGGGGTCGTTTCCCTTCTGGTGCCCTGGACAGTGCACTATGCCTAGGTCCGTAGGGCCCTGCACTGCTGAGAGAAGGTGGAGGATCATATCTTTGTTCTTTATTTCTTTATTTCTTTCCCAGCCGAGGTTAATAGCTGCCTTTGCTGGTAAATAGCCCCGTGCACATTTGCAGTGGCAAATGCATAGCGGCTATCAGTGTATATGGTGGCCCTTTTGCCTGTTGCTAGTACCAATGCTTTCGTAAGGGCAATCAGTTCTGCCTTTTGGACTGATGTCTCTTCTGTGAGACCAGAGAAACAGATGACATTAGTTTTGCTAACTACTGCTGCTCCAGCCCACCACGTACCATCTTGGAGGAAGCTGCTCTCGTTTGTAAACCATACGACTTCAGGGTGAGGCAGTGGCTGGATCCTTCAAGTCTCGTCCTATACTGGTTTCTCTGCCTCTTTTTGGGCCACTCTTTGTCCAAGTTTTCTTTTTCTTTACAGTAGGCACATTGATCTGAGGCCAGGGGCAGCCTTTGGCATGGGTCCATGTATCCCTTCATGTCTCCGTGCTTTTTAACTTCTGGTCTATTTGCTGCTCTGACCAAAACCTTAGCCAATGATTTAGTCTGCCTTTTGCTCCTTTCATCCTCCTTTTGTTCCCTTTCCTTCTCTCTCATCTGTTCCCATTCCTCCTCAGTTTCTCTCTTATAATATACTTTCTCAGTTTCTCTGACTAAATCTCTTAAGGTCATATCTTGTAATCCATCTAGACGTCGTAACTTTCTCTTAATATCTAGGGCAGCCTGCTGGATAAAGGCCATTGCAACAGAGGTTTTTTTGTCCTCTGCCTGAGGATCAAAAGGAGTATATTTTCTATTTGCTTCCATAATTCTCTCCAGAATCATAGAGGGAGACTCATTAGGACCTTGGATTATCTCTCTTACCATGGCCAAATTAGTCGGCCCTCTGGCGGCCACTCGGAGCCCCGCTATTAGAGCCCGGTTATAATGGACAAATGCTACCAACCTTCAAAGGTGTTGGGGTCCCAGTTTTGTCGGTTCATGGGCCCATAAGGACGAAGAGGGAGCATCACAGTGGCTTCTGAGTTTTCTATTTTCCGTAGCTGGCGGGTTTCTTCAGGTGGCCCAGCTTCCACCAGAAAAGGAGGGGCTGCTGCTGCTGCAGAGAAGTCCCTTGGAGGGCTTGGGTCTGGCCCAATTGCCTCTAGTGGCGGAGAGGCTGAGTCAGTGGTGGGAGAATCATCTGGAATGTGTTGGCGGTTGGGGAGCGAGGGTAAAGGATAAGGAGGGGGAGAATTGTCCAGTCTTGTGACTCAGGAAGAATGGGGGGAAGATGGGGAGGGAACGGAAGGTTTGAATGATAGGATCCTGGGGAAGGGGTATATGGCTGTTGATCTGGGTGGCCACGTGGTCCCGGCTGAAAGACAATATCTCTGACTTTTCGGATTAGAGGGAAGTAGAAGGATCCTTCTGTGGGCCACCCGACTTTGAGGATGGGCCATTCTGAAGCACAGAGAGTCTGCCAGGTCTGACATTTAACTGAAAAATAATGATTCTGGGCCCTTGACCGGACATCAGTCCAATGATCAAGGGTCAGCGACAGAAGCATGAAAGTGCTTTGTCCCATAATGGGAGTTACTCAAAAAGAGACAGTGAAGACACAAACGCAACACAGACAAAGACAAACAGTAAACGTTTAACATGGGTCCAAGACAAATATTAGAACTCAGTAACTCGCAAAACCTGATGGGTTAGACAATAAAGACAGACAGTAAACTCAACATGAGTTCGGGACAATGAACAAAACTGTGTAGCCAGCAAAACCTGATGGGCTGGCAAACCAAATCCTGAAGCAAAATATAACCGAGTTGAGGAAACTAATATTCCTTGATTTCCCTCATCCTCTGGAGTGTCCCCCAGGGACGTGGCCAGTAGCTCTGTGACACGTCTGCCAGCCACCGTCAGAGAGAGCTAATGCTCTTCACCGACAGCCACTTTGCCAAGCCCTCACCTGAAACCCGAAACCAGAAAGAGGCGCCTTTCTTACCCTGAGAGGAGTCCCTTGGGGTCTTTCGTCCGCTGCGCCGGATATCTCACCTGGGGCCTCCAGATGAAAAGGTGGGGCGAACATCGGAGGAAAAGACCACCAACAGGCTTTCTCATGCAACACCAAAGGGTTTATTGGGGGTATAGCGTGCTGGAGCTCAGGGCTCACTTCAGAGGAGCAAAGAACAAAGAGCCCTAAGAACCACTCGAGCGGAGTTTATATACATTCTTTAGAGAGGGTAGGGACTTTACACACATCATAGCCTCCTTTAGCAAATCATCATATTCAGCGGGAAAATCAAATAACAACTCTAAAACATGATTAGCACATTCATTGGCGGGAACAGGTTGGGCAGGGGGTGAATGGTCAGCCCTAAGAAGGGGTATACATTTAAATTGATTGGTGGATGCACTGTGATGTATACGTGGTGAGCTGCATGGTTTCTGGGGAGGGGCTGTTAAGTAACTAGGTCCTCAGGGAAGATTTCAACACACATCTAATGTGCAAATCCGGGAATTGTCTTAACTGCCACAGGAATTTCAGGTGCTGAGTGCAGCTTGGAAACTTTACAAAACCTGGTTCTTTACATTTCAATTTCAATTTCTTTTATTCTTTCAGAACCTTACAGAGGAAGGCGAGAGAGTTCATCGACAATTACTGCTATTTTGGCTATATTGGTTTTGGATGCACACATGGGATCTTTCTTTAGATCCATCTGGTGCTGATAATCTAAGCCATAGCCTCAAACAGGGCCAAGAGGCTGATTAAAACATATCCATTTCCAAAGCAATTACTACTCTGAAGTCAGTTACAGAACTCAGTCTCTTAGGAGAATCATGCCAGTGTTAAAGCCCAGGTGAACACACTCATCTCATCCAAAAGCCACACAAGTTACCACAATTAAAATCAAAACAATCCCACATGGCCATCATTTACTTCCATATAGTCACTCATCATAACCTCTGGCTGGAGGTTTTCTTAAATGACACAGCCCAATAGAGTGTCCATAATAAGCTCCCTTCCCCTCATTTGCCTAAATTCAGGGTGGCCTGGACACCCTTCCTGTGAACCAGGATTGATCACATAGTTCTGCCATTAATACTGCTCTGTTTCTGCAATTTGAGGCCTACTGACTCTCAGGTATAGATTCCTTATGTGATTTGGAGTCATTATTAAACCCAAGCACCTTTGCAGGGATTGGAAGAACTCATTTGACCCAGAAAATCCCAATACTCCCTTGATGGAGGTCAAGAACCAAACAGAGGAAGGCAAGAGACTTCATCCACAATGACTGATTTTTTGCCATTTTGGTTTTGGATGCACACATTGGATTTTTCTTTAGATCCATCCGATGCTGATAATCAAAGCCACAGCCTCACACAGGGCCAAGAGGCTGATTCAGAGACATTCCTTTCCAAAGTAATTAAGCAAAGAGCCACAGGTGATGCCCATTCATTTCCATTTTAAAACTGTTTTCTTCAGGCTTCACAAAGGGTGGCCTGAGGCAAAGACCTTCCTGACATTCAGGGCAACAGAACAATAGGTAAGCAAAAGGGCCAAAGCAGGGTTTCTCCACTGAGACTTTCCTGGTCACACTGATATCTGAGTTTTCTGAGATGCTTGCCATTCCCTTCAGCTATGGATTACATGGCCATGTCACAGAGTTTGGAGGTGGTACATATTTTGGACACAAAACCATGAGCCTATTCTGGAGAGTGGCCAGAATTCAGGAAGAAAACAGGAACTTAGGAAGACAGTACATGTTGTCCATCGATAAGGCAACCTGCAATCCATTCCTAAAATGGGTAGGATGAATGCTGGGAAGCTTTCTACTAGACAGGACACATCCATTGATTCATTCTCTTTTCTAATGTCTACAACCACGGACACAGTGGGATACACAGACATAGAAACACTCGCCTTGTCAAAAGACTTTCTAGAAACATTCCACTCCAAACCAAGCAAGCCGCCTTCCCTACCTATTCTCAGAATATAAGACAAAACCACAAACTCACACCCACACTGAAAAAGGCACCTCCTTCCCCAAAGTAAGTCTGTGACTATCCAGAGTGTCCTCTGAAAGGTGGGCTATACTATGTTCCCCAGAAATGTCCTGTCCTTTCTCAGATCTGGTGTCCTTGGCCAACTCTGTGAAATATCAGGAGCCCGCGGTGAGCCACTTCTTGCTTTCTTTGGAAAGGCCAGTCTTCAAACTTTCCTGGCATTTGGCCATCCTCACATCAGTAGGTACCAAGAAAGACTGACTCTGTCCTTGGTAAATTTAAACAAGTGATCCCACTGTACTGGGAATTGGACTGGTTCTGGATGCCTGACTTCCTGGATCCCAAGTTCACAGAGTTCCATCACCAAGGAAGTGAGGTGAGGTCACTTCCTTCAGGAACTGAATGTGGTGACTGCCTTAGCAACCACTTTTTCCGAACAGTTGCTTCCATACTTCCTCTGACACTTTCACAAGTTAGATAGGTATCTCAACCATAGGAACCCAGGAACAGCTCTCCACAAAGGCCTTGGTTGGTCCATCTTTTCTACATTAAGAAGAGAGGGTGAATGAGACACAACCCTTCATCCTTACCAGGTTGTTTTCCATGGAATATGACTTTTGCTCTCTCACGTCCTTCATAGTTGCCTACATGTTCTCCAGGGATCATTTCTGCATGGACCTTTGAGGTTTTCAGCAGGTGGAAGATCCACTACATTCCTGTATTGTAAGACCAACTCTGTCCCTGCTGTTCTGTAATGTTAGATTGAGGGAACAGTGTATGGTTAGGGTTAATAACATGTGTGATTTGGGTTAGGAATCATTCTGCTGGATGAATAATGGTATTGGGAACCTGCGATATGTATGAGAATATATAGGTGAAATATATGTATGAAAACAGAAATCTAGGTAAGATTTGAAGCCCAAAAGAGCATTGGGCCCTTGATTGGAATACTTAGCTTTGAATTAGGTTGTGCACAGATGTGTCAGATTAATCAATATACAATGGCATAGGACCTTGTACCTTCGATGATTGAATGTCGAAGAGAACATCCAGTCAAAAAGGGATAGTCGGAAGTGAAAAGTTTATAAAATAGGTATTTGTCACTTCCTGGGAAGAATTTTGTGTTTATTCAGAGCATAATGTAGTTGTAAAAAAAAAATGATTAAATTAAAAAGACACCTTGAAGAGCGTCAATGAGAGAGTGAGAGGACCAAAAAAAGTGGTTTGAGTCTTGGTTCACCTAGTCCCCCTGTTTGACTACTTTTTTATCAACCCTGGCCTGTCCGATAATAATCTCCATATTATTGCTAACTATAAAACCCTGTTTGCTCAACCGTGTAATTTCTTTTCTCTAAGCTCAAATTGGACAAGTTAAACTTATGGTAATACCCCACTAGCAGACATAGAATGTGACACCCCCCAATGATCACTTTTATGATTAAAAGTAGCTAGAAGAAGAAGTGGGGAATGAAAGATTACTAAAATATGTACTTGTCACTTTTTTTTCTGTATGCTTAACAAAACACTGTTGAAATCTTGAGAACTGTTTGCTAATCTTGTTCCCAGAATGTCCTGTCCCCAAATGCCAAACTGCAGAATGTACTCTCTCACCCGGTTGAATGCAAACCGCCCACTCTCCCTCACCCATCAATAAACTTCGCTCCCTGCCCTCCCCAAAGAAAGTATATAAGCTCTGCTTAAGCTCTTCTCAGGGCTCTCTGCTCTATTCATGTGAGCTCGGACCCCCTGCATGCTGACCCCCTATAAACCCTTTGCTGTTGCATGAGATAGTCTTTTGGTGGTCTCTTCCTCCGAAGCTCGCCCAATGTTTACTTTGATGATTGGGTGTAGAAAAGAACATTCAGTCAAAAAGGGATAGTCGGTAGGATTAGGAAGATAGTTGTTAGGTTTAGGAAGAAGAGTGAGTATAGGTTTTGGAAAAAAAATATTCTTTATCAATAGGGTTTTGTTTAGAGTGTGAATGTAAATGTTAGCCCATGTGAAGAGTCAGTCAAAATAGTGAACCGGAGAAAATATGTAGGAAAACAGATATCAATAGAGATATTACGAAATAAGACAAAGTATAAAGTGGGTGATAGGATTAGACATTTTCAATAGGGTTGAATTTGAATATATGATCTTAGGAGAAACCAATATGTAGTCACTACTTGGATTGATATTTGAGAGCATTAGGCAACCTGGACATGGCTGTGTTTAGTAATCCATGTTCATTTTCAATTTAGGCTTTGGTACAACAATAAGTGTGAACCTTGAATTTTGTGTCCAGAATATTACTGTGATAAAATGTATATGTAGATCAGGTGACATGAGTAATTTTTCCATCATTTCTGGGAGCAATATTTTGAAGATTAATAAGTTAGTATTGGGGGTACAAAGACGTGTACCTTGTGTCTATGAATATAGAGCTAATGCATGAATAGACCATACTGTTAATAAATAATATAACTGGTTCCACTTTATATAATGCATTGGATTCATATCTTAAAATATATAAGAAATCTTATATTGATATACATACATTCATTCCAACTAGTTATACATCTAATGGTAAAATTAAGGTTATGGTTTATCATGAAAAGTGTGTGAGTTTTGCTTCAAAAGTGATTATGGAAATCAAAAATAATGTGTTTGGAAAGAAGTCTCATGAAAAGACCAGTCAAGAACCATGAAAAAATACATGTGTTCTGAAGCAGGAAGTGATTGAAAGTGAAACAAATGCCTCTAAATTAGCGAACTTGTGGATGAAATATATATCCTATTATGTGCATAAACTGAAGAAATAGTAATGTACCAGTTTTGAATAAAAATGAACGTCAAAATACACATCATGTCCCATAAGAATCAATTTGCATTGATGTTAACCTGGGTCAGTTACTGTATTAATTTTAGGATTTGTAGGCACCATTCACTGAAGATAGTTTTCAGTACTAGGAAACAAATACGTATTTCAGGTGGATGAATATTTCTGACGATAATCTTGTGAAAAGTTGATTATAAATTCACATATATGAATATGAATGAATTTAGGAAATGTATAATAAGACACATGTATTTCATATTTTGAAAAATCTGGAAAGTTTGTATATATATATATATATATATATATATATATATATATATATATACACACACACACATGCACACAGACATTAAAAAGTAGCAATATATATGGCAATTGAAATTCACCATGAAATATATATCATCCACAGTTTCAAAAATATTCATTTTACTGAACATGGATTTATGTATAATGTTGTTAAACTAGGAAGCTCACAGAGAGTTCGAATTTTAACTTCCAACAGCATTTAGGAGAAGTGATCTCTTCTCACAATGTGTATCTGCCAAGTCAACCACTTCACAAGAATGTACGTGTTGTACCTTGTAGGATTCTATATGTGCATATAAAAATACATGTGCAAATAGGCTACAGAGAAAGGGAGACAGGAATTCACATATTTGTTAACTTTAAAAACACATGGAGAACAATTTCAACAAAAGTTGACTAGATTTATAACTCCTACACTACATAATGCAAAATGCAAATTCAACTATACACCATGCCTCCTCTGAACTGCTTGTATTTCTATTCTGTTTGGATTATTATTCTGCATCATATTAGGATAAGTAGTCGGAGTCTAGTAGGCTATGGGTTAGTGTCAGGGATTCAGTATTTCGAATGGAAAATTGGAAAAGGTATCCAATGTGTATGTAATTATGTGCTATGAAAAATCTTCCCACTCTTATCCAGAACAATGCCTTGACATTACCTTTCCCCAAGTAAGACACAATTACAGGAGAAGAGTTCGAAAATCTGTGTATATATATATATATATATATATATATATATATATATATATATATATATATATATATATAGAATGCAATATGCTCAGTTGTTCACAAACTTGGAGGTGGTAGATGAGTTTACAAAAGTAACGAACAGGGTAAACCCTCCACAAAAATGGAGCTTTGCTGGCCTAAAGACTTCTTGAGAAACTGCCTCTGAGGTTGGGAACTTGAAATATATGTTGTTGTCAGGAGCTTAATCTTCATTTGTGGTGAGACAATTAAAGCTGGATCTGCATCTATGTGACCTGAAGGATCTTGTTTCTTATTTTCCAATGAACATGAGACAGCAGTGCTGAATTCTCTCTTTGTAGGTAAACTGTGGCCACTGGGGGCTATGTGTCTCCCTGTGAGGACTCTGAACCATTTGGTCATCCTCCAATTTTCGTGGTGTTTCTTGCTGCTGCACTGGGAGTTTGGTATTTGCTTCGTGAAATACAAAGATTTCAACTGGGACACAGTGCTAGAGGGAGTTCTGTCATGTGTGGTGTGTCAGGGTCTGCAAGAGAATGCACCAACCAGGCCTCTATCCCACATAGCTTGCCCCCTTGACCATAGCAACCTGATTCTGAACATTGCCCTGAAAACTCTCCATATAACAAGATGCATTTACATATAAGGGTTTGCTGGCTACACTATGTCAGTCACAAGCTATTTGGAAGCCAATGGCAGGTCCACATGACTCCACCACAGATGTTTCATCACACAACTGCACACCACTACTCTAGGCCCACTACTCAGGAGGCTCCAACTTACTGGCATCACTGCTCTTCAACATTTTCATGAAACCCAGTCAATCAAGGCACTGTATTGTATACTCATGATCAGCAACAGGACATCCAAAGTTTCTCCAGTGCCACCTGGTCATGGGAATTTCAAAAATTTGATGGTATTCATCTAGCCATTTTTCAAGGATGAAGTTGGAGGCACTGTGGGTTTCAATTCATTCAGGAACCACTAAATGGTGAGGAAGTTTATTTCAATGAATTCTCTGGACAACAGTCACAGGAAAGGCTTCCCAAAGAGTGGCCAAAAGGTCACATGAAGCCAGGCCCATTGAACTGTACAATGTGAGGTCCATGTGTGTTTTGACTCTCAACTATTTCTGCCATGTTTTTCATAATAAAATCATGTGATATCCTGGCTGAGATTCCCAGTGCTCTGTGGAAAACCAACCTGGGACTAGATTTCAGATTCCAAGCGTGAATCTCATGCGTGGCCTCCTAAAATCCCAATTCAATTCATGGCAATACTACTCTGAGGTCAGTTCCAGAACTCAGTCTATAAGGGGAATCACCCAAGAGTGAAGCCCTGGTGGACCGAGTCATCTCTTCCAACTGCCACAAAAATGACCACAATTATAACCAAAACACTCCCACATGGCCCTCATTTTCTTCCATATAGACATTCATCATAACTTCTGGCAAGAGGTTTCCATAAGTGGCGCAGCTCAAGACAGTGTCCAATATAAGCTTCCTTGTCCCTCATTTGCATAAAGTAAGTGTGGCCTGGACACTCTTCCTGTCAACCAGGAGTGATCAAATAGGCCTGCCATTAATACTGCTCTGCTTCTACTATTTGAGGCCTACTGACTGTCAGGTATAGATTCTTTATGTGGTTTGTAGTCATGAGAAAACACTAGCACATCTGCAGGGCTTTGAAGAACTCATTTTACCCAAGGGTCCATAATCACACTTGATGGAGGTCAGGAACCTAACAGAGGAAGGTGAGAGACTTCATCCACAATGACTGATCTTTTTGAATTTTGGTTATGGATGCACACATGGGATCTTTCTTTAGATCCATCAGGTGCTGACAATCTAAGCCCCAGCTTCACCGAGAGCCAAGAGGCTGATTCAGACACATCCATTTCCAAAGAAATTAAGCAAAGAGCCACAGGTGATGCCCACTCATTTCCATTTGAATACTGTTTTCTTCAGGCTTCACAAAAATGTGGCCTGAGCCAAAGACTTTCCTTACATTTAGGGCAACAGAAAAATAGGTAAGCAAATGACCCAAAGCAGGGTTTCTCCACTGAGACTTTCCTGGTCACAATGATATCTGAGTTTTCTGACATGCTCCCCTTCCCTTCAGCTCTCCAGTACATGGCCATGTGACAGAGCTTGGAGGTGCCACATAGCTTGGACACAAAACTGTGAGCCTATTCTGGAGAGTGTCCAGAATTCAGGAAGAAAACAGGAACTTAGAAAGATAGTAGGTTTTGCCCATTGATAAGGCTAGCCGCAATCCATTCATAAATTGGCAGTATGAATGCTGGGAAGCTTTCTACTAGACAGAACACATCCATGATGCATTCTTTTTCTAATACCAAGACCACAAACAGAGTGGGATACACAGTAATAGAAACACTCACCTTGTCAGAGGACATACTAGATAAAGTCCTCTCCAAACCAAACAAGTCGCCTTTCCTACATATTCTCAAACTCACACCCACACTCAAAAAGGCAGCACCTTCCCTAAAGTAGGTCTGTGACTATCCGGAGTGTCCTATGATGGGTGGGATATACTATATTTCCACGAAATGCACTGTGCTGTCTCAGTTCTGGTCTCCTTGGCCAACTCTGTGAAGTTGTCAGAAGTCACTGGTGATCCACTACCTGCTTTCTCAGGAAAGGCCCCTCTTCTTAGCTTTCCTGGCATTTGGCCATCCTCACATAACTAGGAACCAAGAAAGACTGACTCTGTCCTTGGCTTACCCAAACAAGTGAGACCACTGGAACTGGGACTGGAACTGGCTGTGGTCTCCTTGCTTCCTGAATCCCAAGTTTATAGAGTTCCATTACCAAGGAAGTTATGTGAGGTATCTTCCTTCAGGAAGTGAATGAAGTCACTGCCTTGGCAAACACTTTGTCCTAACAGTTGCTTCCAAGGGTCCCAGGAGATGGAGGGTGCACCTACATCCTGTGACATTTTCACAAGTTAGAATGATATATCAACCATAGGCACCTGGGAACAGCTCTCCACACAGGCTTGGTTTGGTCCATCTTCTCTACATTAAGAAGAGAGAGGCTGATTCAGACACATCCCTTCACCCTGACCAGGTTGTTTACGATGGAAGTTGACTTTTCCTCCCTCAGGTCCTTCATTGCTGCCTACATCTTCTCCATGGATTATTTCTGTATTGACCTTTGAGGTTCTCAGCAGGTGGAAGATCCCCTACGCTCCTGATTGTAAGACCAACTCTGTCCCTGCTTTTCTGTAAAGTTAGATTGAGGGAACAGTGTATGGTTAGGGTAATAACAGGTTTGATTTGGGTTAGGAATCATTCTGCATGATGAATAATGGCAATGGGAACTTGTGATATTTACAAGAATATATAGGTGAAATATAAGTATGAATACAGAAGTCTAGGTAAGATTTGAAGCCCAGAAGAGCATTGGGTCCATGATTGGGATACTTAGCTTTGAAATACCTTCTGCACAGATGTCTCAGATAAATCGATAAAAAATGGCATAGGACCTTGTAAATTGGATGATCAAATGTAGAAGAAAACATCCACTTAAAAAGGGTAGTTGGTAGGATTGGAAAGATAGTCAGTAGGTTTAGGAAGAAGAGTGAGTATAGGATTTGCTCCAAAAGTTCTTTAGCAATAGGGTTTCTGGTAGAGAATGAATGTAAATGTCAGCACATGTGATGAGTCAGTTACAATGATTAACTGGGGAAAATATATAGGGAAGCAGATATCAATAGAGACAGGAAGAAATCAAGCAAAGTATAAATTGAGTGATAGGATTAGACATTTTCAGCATGGTAGATGTTGAATATACAATCTTAGAAAGAAACAAATATTTAGCAACAATAGGATTGACATTTGAGAGCATTAGGCAATCTGGACTTGGATGTTTTTAGTAATCCATGCTCACTTTCCATTTAGGCTTTGGTACAATCATAAGTGTGAACTTTGCATTTTGTGTCCAGAATATTACTGTGATAAAGTGTATATGTAGATCAGGTGACATGAGTATTTCTTCCACCAATAATGTGGTCAATATTTTGAAGATGTATAAATTAGTATTGGGTCTACAAATAGGTCTACACTGTGTCTACAAATATTGATAAAATGAATGAATAGACAATACTGTGAATAAATAATATAACTGGTTCCAACTTTAAATTATGGATTGAATTGATATCTTAAAATATACAGGAAATCTTATATTGATATACATACATTCATTACAACCATTTATAGATCTAATGGTAATATTAGGGTTATGATTTGTCATGAAGAGTGTGTGAGGTTTGCTTCAACATGATTATTGAAATCTAAAATGAAAAGTATTCTCATGAAAAGACCAGTCAAAAAACATGGAGGAATATATGTGTACTGAAGCAGGAAGTGATAGAAAGTGAAACAAATGCCTATAAATTTGCAAACTTGTGAATGAAATATTTATCCTATGATGTGCATAAACTGAAGAAATAGTCATGTAACATTGTTGAATAAAAATGAACGTCATAATACACATCATGTACCATAGTAATCTACTTGCATTGATGTTAAAGTGGGTCAGTTACTGTAGAAAAATTAGGACTTCTATGCACCATTCACTGAATTTAGATTTCAGTACTAGGAAACAATATGAATTTGAGGTGGATGAATATTTCTGAGAATAATTTTGTGAACATTTGATTATAAATCCACATACATGAATATGAATGCATTTAGGGATTGTATAATAAGACACATATATTTTATATTCTGAAAAATCTGGAGAGTGTGTGTGTATACACACACACACACACACACACACACACGCACACGCACAGTCATTAAAAGGTAGCAATATATATGCGAATCGAAATTTATCATGAAATATATATCATTCACAGATCCAAAAATATTCATTTTACTGAACATGGATTTATGTATTATCTTGTTCAACTAGGAAGCTCACCCATAGTTTTAATTTTCAGTTCCAACAACGTTCAGGAGGAGTGATCTCTTTTGACAATTTGTATCTGCCAAGTCTGCCACCTCACAAAAGTGTACATGTGTTACCAGGTAGGATTCTATATGTGCATACAAAAATACATGTGCTGAATAGGATACAGATAAAGGGCGACAGGAATTCACGTATTTGTTATCTTTAAAACACATGGAGAACTACTTCAATTTAATATTGACTTGATTTATAACACCTACCCTTTATCATACAAAAGGTAAGTCCAGCTATACACCATGCCTCCTCTGAACTGCTTGTATGTCTATTCTGTTTTGGTTATTTTGCTCCATCAATTTAGGATTGCCACAGTCTGGCTGGGCACAATTCAGGAGCCACTTGTCAAAAGCTAACTTTATTTTTAGTACCACACACGCCAAAAAATAGCTCCTCCGGAAAAACACTCACCACCGGCTTCCCACAAGCTCTCAACCTCCTCACTCCTCCTGCTCTTGAGGTCGATTGGCTGGGTTGTTTGAGCAGAGCCAAAAAAGTCCCCCAAGAAGCACCTCCATAATTTGAAAGGGTGGGGAAACAGCCCAATGGGCATCACCGCAGAGGAGCCAATCAGCTAGATGTTGCTGAGGCCGCTGTGAGCCAACCATCAGCTGGCAGTCTGAAAGTTTGCTTTGGCCCCTTGGGCTGTGGCTCTCAACATCTAACCCTCTCTGTTTAAACAACAAGCATGTGGCTTAGGGACCGTGCCTGCCTTAGGTTGTCCAATAGTACATATGGTCCTTACCCATTATCGAATGAGCTGACCTCAAGGTGTCAGCCTCCTGTCTTAGATTGGTACCATTGTAATTGGATCTTACCCATCACTGACTACAGGTCCAGTATACATCCACACCTGTGGAGAGGTCTTTGTACCAGGGGCGGGTGAGGTTCTTTGCCTCATCTCTGTTGGCACCCAAATTTTAGCTGAACGACCATGACAAGCAGAAGGGAGGAAGATACACCAAGGCAATTGATGGCTCTTTTTGAAAAAATTGTACCACCGATGACATCATCAGAGAAATACCCCAACACTACCACAAGTCGCTGCACCAACAGATAGTTCACAATGCATGCAGGTGAGTTCACAATGCATACAAGTGATACATAGTCCAGGCAAGTTCTGCAAGCAGTTCAGTGATGGCTATTGCAGAAGCTGTAGATTGGTTTTATCTTTGTCTTCACATGCACTCGGATGAAGTTAGAAATTCTGGCAACAATGCCTAAAGAAAGAATTATGTAACATTCCAAAAGGCACTAAAAGAAAACAATTTTCTTAACAATTTACATTGTCTCGAAGAGAATTATTAAATATAATGCAAAGAAGAGGTGGATCCAACATGGCAGCGGGCAGAGAGGCTGCGCTTTTAATGCACTCACAGTGATGGGGTCATAAAGTCGCAAGGATAACTCTTGGATTCTACCAACGGAGATTCTCCTAGCAAAATTCCACTGAAGGGAGACCGCCCGGGAGCTACTAGAATTTTTTTGAAGCGTCTGTGTGACCCGGACGAGCGGGACCCTGCCACTAGACGCGGAGTTCGAGATTCACCAGCCACAGTCCGCGCACCGCGGGCACAGCTGCAGATCCATCCACCCGCCCGCAGCCAAAGTGACTGGGTCCTGCTAGACGCTGAGACACAGCTTGTCAGGAAGAAGTCTTTAGCCAAGCCTCCACGCGCCAGGAGCTGAGGCGAACCGGGCCGGGCCAGTCCCACCCCTCCCCTCGGTCAATCCGGCAAGAAGCCTGGGGCCCGTCATAGCAGAGAGTTGACGTCATCGGAGTTCGGCTGGCGAAATTCCTTCCCAGCAGAATCCACTTTAGCAGGTGCGTGACTCCCCATACTGATACAAGCAGCCAGGAAACTTCATTGACTTCTCAGGGGTCATGTCCGTAGGGAAGCAGAGGGGAGCCCAGACCCCAAGGCCCCCATATCACCAGCGGTGACCCCTAAGGTCTTAGCCGCCAGTTTACCACAGCACTGGGGCTTAAAAGGGACACTCGGTGGGGCTGCAAGTGTAACTAGATCTCTGGAGAATCACTTCTGGGAAACAGGACCTGGCTGGCAGGCTGACAGGAGGAACGGGGTTAAGAGCTGGAGAAGCGAAATGGCTCTGGACTGACAAGTCTGAGAAACCCCCAGAAGACGCAGTACAGGGATAGCTCTCAGCAGGTAGAGAGCAGACACTCCGCTTGGAAGGCACAGCTCTGCCTACTGGAAGAGAAGAAGGTGGATCTCTAAGACTTTAATTTTTTTTTGTTGTTGTTGTTGCTGTTGTTGATATTTTTTTCTCTCCTTCTTCTCTCCCTGTTCCTTTCCCCCCTTTTCCTTCTCTCTTTCTATCCCATTTCAAGTTTTATTGTTCTTTTCATTCCCCTCTAATCTATCTCTCCCTCTATCATTTTTTCTTTTTAAGAGCACCTTCATTCTCCTACCGCCCAACTCTCATCCCAAGCATTACATCTTCCATTGTGTGTAATTGTCTAAATGCAAATAGGTGAATGTCTCGAGGCTGTCTATAAGACTCCTAAATACCTAGCTACTACCAACACCCTGTTCCAATTGCCTGGTAGTATCCACCTTCAGTGGAGCAATCTTCTAAAGTAGCCAAGTCATACTAACCATTGTACCACCAGAGCACCCAACCTAAACATATAGTCCTAAGAACAAACAGCAAATCATTATATGCATACAGAACCTAGAAGCCTTATATGAATTGAATGAATCAGCTTTAAAGTACAACAAAGCCCAAAATTTCTTGGCATAATCTCCCACCACAAAAGAGAGACAACAGAGATATACAAAGCCAAAACAAATGTATAGGAGAAAGCAGTTACAAAGCAGTCAAACAGAGCTGGAAAGCAATGTGAACAATATGAAAAAACAAGGGAAAAAAGGGTTACGAACAATGCAGTACAATCTAAATATACAGGAGGACCTAGAAGAATCAGAAATATGGACAGGGAAAGAAATCAAGGCATTCCTAATTCAGATGGAACGGAATATTAGAGAAGACATGAGACAGCAAATCCAAGCATTGAAAGTATATTTTGAAGAGGAACTAACCACACAAATTAAATCCACAAAGAATGAGCTTTATCAGGAGATAGAGGTGTTAAAAATAATCAAGTTGTAATCATAGAAATGCAAGAAACCGTAAATCAGATTAAAAGTGCTAATGAGAATATTACAAAACAGACTAGATCAAGTAGAAGTCAGAACATCAGATAATGAAGACAAAGTATATCAACTTGAAAAGAATATAGTCAACACAGAAAAGATGCTGAAATCAAACATATAACACAAAACACAAGTGTGCACACATAATATAATACATACAACACATGACATAATATTAAAGGCCTTATGACTTTTTACAGGTGAAATCTCCATTGCAATGTCTAAAAACTCTATTGTCCAAAAATAGAACTGATCAGCAAAACATTAACCTAGGTCTGTATGAGCTAAAAAAAAAAACAAAATAAAACTTCATGATATGAGAAAGGGCAATAATAAAATAGATGTTGAAGAAAACATTCTGGTTCTGTCACAGATGTAAGAACAGCCAAACTGGAGTTCTGGATATCAGCTCTTATTGATTTGAGCCAAATCATCTTATTTTTGGTCTGTAGAAATCTCTTTAGTTAATCTCTCTGGAATCCAAATTGGCTACTCTTCTCCCTGTAGAAACACAAAAACAGACCCCGGACTCCAGACAATTACTGGGTCAGGACCTTTCCATTGTTCTGTTAGAATATCCTTCCAAAGTACCTTGGGCTTATGTACATTATTTGGACATATATGCCTTTCTGCAGCACTAAGCCCTGATGAACCCAAATTTAAAAAGTTTAGAGTAAAAGGGTTATTTTAAGTTTATCTTTGGGGAATATATACCCCTTCCCAATTCCTTCTTTTTGCTTTAATATGTATGTTTTAATAGTTTGATGTGATCTTTCAACTATGCCTTGTCCCTGTGGATTGTATGGGATTCCTGTTATATGAGTAATGCCAAATGATGAGCAAAATTGTTTAAAAGAGGTAGAAATATAACCAGGGGCATTATCTGTTTTTAACTCTTTTGGAACGCCCACAGTGGCAAAATTTTGTAAGCAATGAGCTATAACATCTTTAGTTTTTTTCTCCAGCAAGAAGGGAGACCATCAAAAATCCAGAAGAAGTATCAACTGTAACATGCAAATATTTTAATTTTCCAAATTCTGGCAAGTTTGTGACGTTCATCTGCCAAATATGGTTAGGTATCAATCCTCTAGGATTGACTCCAAGATTAACTTGTGGTAAAAAGGTCACACAATTTTGACATTGTTTTATTATTTGTCTAGCTTGTTCCTTAGTTATTTTGAAATGCTTTTGTAAAGTATTAGCATTGACATGGAACTTTTTATAAAAATTTATAGCTTCTTCTAGTGTAGAGAAAATATGTATGTATATCATGTGTTGTTTTATCTACTAAATAATTGCCCAAACTAAGGGCTCCAGGCATTCCTGTATGTGTCCTGAAATGTCCTATAAAGAACGGATCTTTCCTGTCCCAGATTAGACTTTGTATAGTGGAAAGCAAAGAGAAAAGAGTAGAGGAAGGGGAAATCCTTCCACCTTCAAGTGATACTATAGCAATAACTATATACTGATTATCGGAAAATAAATTAATTACAGATGCTTTAAGCATCACAAAAGCTTGTAATACTGCATTAAGCTCTACATTTTGAGCTAATTCTTTTCGTACTAAAAATGTAAAAGTTTGATCAGGTGTAACTATTACTGCTGTACCATTATTTGACCCATCAGTGAATATATTTGTAGCATTTATAATAGGTGTTTTTCTTCTCATTTTTGGAAAAATTACATGATGTGATGACCAAAAAGACAATAAAGGATTAGATGGTAAGTGGTTATCAAATGAAACATTAGATTTGCACATGATTATTGCCCAAGTATTTAACTAATTATCTAACTCATCAATTTGATTCATAGTATATGGAGTAATAATTTTATTGGAAGACATTCCAATCAGTCCCTTTGCTGCTTTTATTCCTTTGAGTATTAATTGTCCTAAAGCCTCAGTATACCTAGTAAGAATAGTGTTAGGAGAACAAGATAAATGTATTCATAATAATGGACCTTCTGCCAAAAATACTTCTGTAGGAATATTTTTTTGGTGGTAGTACAATAAATAATAAAGGCATTCTTAAATCAATTCTATCCAAATGAATGTTTTCCATACATTTTTCAATGATTTTTAATGCCTTTCTTGCTTCAGGTGTTAACATTCGGGGTGCATTTGGATCTGATAGACCTTTTAGGATATCAAATAAAGGTTCAAACTCTCCTGTTGGTATACCTAGATAAGGCCTTATCCAATTTATGTCTCCTAATAACTTTTGAAAGTCATTAAGTGATTTGAGTTGATCTATTCATATTTGAATTTTTGGTGGATGGACCATGATTGAGGATAAAAGAATTTCTAAATAATTAATTGAAAAAATTAATTTTACTTTATCTATTGCTATCTCTAGTTTATAATTTTTTAATAAGTTTGTAAGTGTGGCATAACATTCTAGCAATGCGTTTTTAGCTTTCTGTGCTAATAATACACCATCCATATAGTGAAATATTTGTAGTTCAGGATTTTGATTTCTAAGTGGCTGGATTAATTTGTTAACATAAATTTGACACATAGTTGGATGTGTTAGCCATCCCTTGAGGGAGTACTTTCCATTTGGATCTCTGATCAGGACCTTCATGATTCAGTGCAGGGATAATAAATGCAAACCATGGACTATCCTCAGGATGAATTGAAATTGAATAAAAACAATCTTTAATATCTATAATTAAAACATACCAGGTTTTTGGCAAAGCAGAACATTGAGGAATTCCCAAATGAGCAGGTCGCATAATAACCGTCTCATTATTAATGGCTCTTAAATCTTGCAATAATCTCCATTTACCAGATTTCTTTTTGATGACAAAAATGGGAGTATTATGGGGAGATACAGACGGTTGTATATGTCCTTCTGCTAATTGTTGTTTTACCATGTCATGGGTTGCTTGTACCTTTTCTTTAGTCAGGGGCCACTGAGGAACCCATACTGGTATTTCTGATTTCCAAGTAGTTTTTATTGTCTTAGTGGCCCTTTCTTAAAATCCAACCCATGTCTGTCTGTTCTTTGATCTATTTGTATTGGGGCTGCAATACCTTGTTCTTGTTTTTCTAATCTTTTTCCTTTCCTAAAACCTTGTCTAACCATAATTGTGGGTACATTTTGATTGATGTTATTTGTTAATGTCAAACCTAATCGATCTAGGACATCTCATCCCCATAAATTTATGGGAAGATGATCCATACATATGGCTGTTTAGTTCCTTCACATCCTTCAGGATCCTTCCAATCTAATACCATTGCTCTTCTATGGGGATTAGTCACCAATCCTAGGCCTTGAAGCATTTGAGTGTATTGTTGCAATGGCCAATGTTTTGACGAGAGATGATGCTAAGTTCTTGATGAGAGATGATGCTAAGTTCTGCATCTGTATCCAATAGCCCATTAAATTCATGTCCTTGAATATTTAGTTTTAGCATGGGGCGAGAATCTAAATTTAAAGAAACATAGCCCAATCTACACGTGTGGAGCCTAATCCCTTGGAACCTCTTTCTACAGCATGACTGAAAAATTTATCATGTAGGCTTGGTATTATTAGTAACTGTGCTATTCTGTCTCTTGGTGAAATTACAGATATACCCTTTGGAGAACTGGCTATAATTTTTAATTCACCTTCTATGGTCTACAAGCACGGACACAGAGAGATACACAGACATAGAAACAGTTGCCTTGCCAAAGGACTTACTAGACACAGTTCACCCCAAAGCAAACATTCTGCTTTTCCTACCTATTGTCAGAACATGATACAAAACCAAAAACTCACACCCATACCCACAAGTCACCTCCTTCCCCAAAGTAGGTCTGTGACTATCCAGAGTTTCCTCTGACTGGTGCGCCATAATATTTTCCCACGAAATGGCCGCTACTGTCTCAGATCTGGTCTCCTTGGCCAACTCTGTGAAGTTTTCAGGAGCCAGCTATTTCCTGCTTTCTCAGGAAAGGCTCCACTTCAGAGCTCTCCTGGCATTTGGCCATCCTCACATCAGTATGTACCAAGAAAGACTGACACTGTCCTTAGTAAATCCAAACAATGAGCCCACTGGGACTGAGACTGGGACTGGCTCTGTGTCCCGGGCTTCCAGTTCAGAGAGTTCCATCACCAAGTAAGTGAGGTAGGTCACTGCTGGCTTGTGGGAAGCTGGTGATGGCAGTTGGGTTCTGAAGGTTTTCCTCAGGAGCTGTTTTGTTTGGCATGTGTGGTTCTTAAAATAAAGTTCGTTTCTTTTGTCAAGTGGCTCCTGAGTT
Organism: Callospermophilus lateralis; assembly: GCF_048772815.1. Taxonomy (NCBI): domain Eukaryota; kingdom Metazoa; phylum Chordata; class Mammalia; order Rodentia; family Sciuridae; genus Callospermophilus; species Callospermophilus lateralis. Next base: position 2,794,218 of record NW_027512630.1, read on the forward strand.
TTGCCCAGCCAGACTGTGGCATTTGGAGGGCCGCAAGGGGAATGAGTGAGGGTAAGTGATAAGGTAAACTGCTCACCTCTGAAGGCAGGGCGAGAGGATGGGAAGCCATTTTAAAATTCCTCTTTTGTTTTGCTTCACTTTTGTTTTAAGTTGCCTGTCCCTGGAGATGGGTAAGATGGAAGAAAAACCACTCACATCTGAGGAACTGATTGAGAGAAAAAAGAGATGGACATTTCAGGAGGATAGAAAAGCTATTATAATGATTTTCTGTTGTTCCACTTTTGTTTCATTCTGGTTCAGTTTTGTTTGGCGATATCTTCTTGGGTTGTATTATAGTTATAGTAGAAATATTCAAGTAAAAGAGAAGGTCTCTCAAGCTAGTCAGACAGAGATAAAAATTCAATTAAAAGAGAAGGGCTCTCTAGCTAGTTAGACAGAGGAAAAAAACAGGTGATTGATCCTGATAATGTGTCTGAATCAGCCTCTTGGACCTGTGTGAGGCTGTGGCTTAGATTCTCATCACCTGATGGATCATTCCGTGTGTGAATCCATACCCAAAATGGCCAAATGAGCAGTCCCTGTGGATGAAGTCTCTTGCCTTCCTCTGTAAGGCTACTGACCTCCATCAAGTGAGAATACGCATCCTTTGTGTCAAATGAGTTCTTCAAAGCCCTGGAGAGTCTAGCACATAGGTTCTTTGGTTTTCTCATGACTCCAATTCACATAAAAATATCTATACCTGACAGTCAGTAGGCCTCAAATTGGAGAAGCAGAGGTGTATTAAGGGCAGGCCTATTTGATCACACCTGGTTCACAGGAAGGGTGTCCAGGCCACCATGACTTTAGGCAATGAGGGGCAAGAGAGCTTATTTTGGACACTGTCTTGGACTTCGCCACTCATGTAAACCTCCAGACAGAACTTAGTATGAGAGTGTATATATGGAAGAAGATGAGGACCATGTGGGAGTGTTTTGGTTTTAATTGTGGTCATTTGTGTGGTAGTTGGAAGATATGACTGGGTACACCTGGGCTGAACTCTGGTGTGATTCCCCTTAAAGACTGAGTTCTGGAACTGACTTAGAGAAGTGTTATCATGAAATATGTTGGGATTTCAGTTGGTCACGCATGAGAGTCGCCCTTGGAAACCGAGATCTAGGCCCAGGTTTGCTTTCCACAGAGCACTGGGAATCTCAGCCAGGATATCACATGGTTTTATTCTGAAAGACATGGCAGCCATATTTGAGAGTCAAAACACAAATGGACCTCACATTGTAGACAGCAATAGCCCTGGCTTCCTGTGAAATTTTGGCCACTCTTTGGAAGCCTTGCCTGTGAGATTTCTCCAGAGCTTTCATTGAAATGAGCTTCCTCACCATTTAATTGTTCCTGAATGAAGTTAAACACACACTGCCTCCAACATCATTCTTGAAAAATGGCTAGATAAATACCATGAAATTTTTGAAATTCCCATGACCATGAAAATGGTGTAGAACAGAGATGCCAGTAAGCTGGAGCCTGATGTGAAGTGGGCCTAGAAAAGTCGTGTGCAGGTGTGTGATAAAATATCTGTGGTGGGGCCATGTGGATCTGCCATTGGCTTCCAAATGGCTTGTGACTGACATGGTGCACCCAGCAGACCCTTCTATGTAAAGGCATCTTGTTATATGGAGAGTTTTCAGGGCAATGTTCAGAATCAGATTGGTATGGTCAAGGATGGGATTGAAGCCTGGTTGGTGCATTATCCTGCAGACCCTGACACACCACACGTGACAGAACTCCCTTTAGCACTGTGTCCCAGTTGAACTCCTTGTATTTTGTGAAGCAAATACCAAACTCACATTGCAGCAGCAAGAAACACATCGACAAGTGGAGGATTGCCGGATGGCTTTACAGTCCACACGGAAAGATTTTCCCCCCAGTGGCCACAGTTTACCTACAAAGAGAGAATTCAGCACTGCTGCCTCATGTTCATTAGAAAATAAGAAACCATGTCCTCCAGGTCACTTAGATACATACCTAGCTTTGATGGTCTCTCTACAAAAAAAGCTAAAACTCCTGACAACAACAAATATTTCAAGTGCCCAAACTCAGAGGCAGTTTCACCAGAAGTCTTTAGTCCAGCAGAGCTCCATTTTTGTGGAGTATTTACCTGTCCCTTACTTTTGGAAACTCCTCTGCCACCTTCAAGGTTGTGAACTCTTGAGCATATTACATTCCAGATATGTATTCACAGATTTTCTAACTCTTCCACTCTAATTGTGTTTTACTTGGGGTGAAGGTAAAGTCAAGGCATTGTTCTGGATTAGAGTGCCAAGATTTTTGTGAAGCACATATTTACATACACATTGGATTCATTTTCCTATTTTCCATTCAAAATGCTGAATGCCTGACACTAACCCATACCCTACTAGACTCTGACTACTAATTCTAATATGATGGAGAAAAATAACCCAAACCGAATAGAAATACAAGCAGTTTAGACGAGGCATAGTGTATTGCTGGACTTGCCTTTTGCATTATACAGGGTAGGACTTATAAATCTAGTCAATATTTTGTTGAAATAGTTCTCCATGTGTTTTTAAAGTTAACAAATAGATGAATTCTTTTCTGCATTTCTCTGTAGCCAATTCAGCACATGTAATTTCATATGCACATATTGAATCGTACCTGTTATCACATGTACATTCTTGTGAGGTGGCTGACTTTGCAGATACAAATTGGGAGAAGAGATCACTCCACCTAAACACAGTTGGAACTGAAAATTCAACCTATGGGTGAGCTTCATAGATGAACAACATGATAAATAAAATCATGTTCAGTATAATGAATATTTTTGGATCAGTGGATGATATACATTTCATGATGAATTTCGATTTCCATATATATTGCTACTTTTTAATGTCTGTGTGTGTGTGTGTGTGTGTGTGTGTGTGTGTGTATACACTCTCCAAGTTTTTCATAATATTAACTATATGGGTCTTAATGTACACTCCCTAAATTCATTCGTATTCATGTATGTGGATTTATAATCAAATATTCAAGAGATTATTCTCAGAAATATTCATCCACCTAAAATACATATTTGTTTCCTAGAACTAAAAACTAACTTCTGTGAATGGTGCATACGAATCCTAATATTTCTACAGTAACTGACCCAGTTTAACACCAATGCAAGTAGATATTTATGGAACGTGATGTGTATTTTGATGTTCATTTTTAGTCAACACTTGTACATTACTATTTCTTCAGTTTATGCACATCATAAGATATATATTTCATACACAAGTTAGCAAATTTATAGGCATTTGTTTCACTTTCAATAACTTCATTCTTCAGAACACGTGTATTCCTCCATGTTTTTTGACAAGACTTTTCATGAGACTTCTTTCTAAACACATTATATTCGATTTCCATAATCACTTTTGAAGCAAAACTCACACACTCTTCATGATGAAATATCACCCTAATATTACCATTAGAAGTATAACTGGTTGGAATGAATGATTTAATATCAATATAAGATTTTCTGTATATTTTCAGATATCAACTCAGTCCATTATTTAAAGCGGACCAATTATATTATTTATTCACAGTATGGTCTATTCTTGCATTATCTCTATATTCTTAGACAGATACTACACCACATTCTACCCCCAATACTCATTTATACGTCTTCAAAATATTGTTCCCAGAAATGGTGGAAGAAATACTCATGTCACCTGATCTACATATACATTTTATCACAGTAATATTCTGGAAAATAAAGCAAAGGTCACACTTATGATTGTACCAAAGCCTAAATTTAAAGTGAGCATGGATTTCTAAAAACATCCATGTCCAGGTTGCCTAATTCTCTCAAATGTCAGTCCAATTGTTGACTACATACTTGTTTCTTTCTAAGATTATATATTCAAACTCAACCCTGTTGAAAATGTCTAATCCTATCACTCACTTTAAACTTTGCCTGATATCCTAATGTCTCTATTGATATAGGCTTTCCTTCATAATTTCCCAGTTCATCATTTTGACTGTTCATTTGTGCTGACATTTACATTCACTCTCTACCTGAAACCCAATTGCTAAATAACTTTTGGTCCAAATCCTATACTCACTCTTCTTTCTGAATCTACCGACTATCTCCCAAATCCTACTGACTATCCTTTTTTGAATGGATGTTCTCTTCGACATTCAATCATTCAAGGTACAAGGTCCGATGCCATTGTGTATTGATTTATCTGAGACATCTGTGCAGGATATAATTCAATGCTAAGTCTCCCAATCAAGGGCCCAATCCCTTTCTGGGCTTTAAATATTACTTAGATTTCTGTTTTCATACATATATTTCACCTCTATATTTTTATAAATATTGCAGATTTCCAATACCATTATTCATCCAGCAAAATGATTCCTAAGCCAAATCGAACAAGTAATTAACCCAAACCATATACTATTCCCTCATTCTAACTTTATAAAAGAGCAGGGAAAGTCTTGGTCTTACAATATAGGAATGTAGGGGATATATCACCTGCTGAAAACCTCAAAGGTCCATGCAGAAATAATCCCTGGAGAAGATGTAGGCAGCTATTAAGGACCTGAGAGAGCAAAAGTCATCTTCCATGGAAAACAACCCTGTCTGGAGAGGGGTTGTTTCTGACTCAGTGTCTCTGTTCCTAATGTACAGAAGATGGACCAATCCAGGCCTGTGTGGAGAGCTGTTCACGGGTGCCTATGGGTGATATACTATTCTAACTGGTGAGAGTGTCACGGGAAATAGGGACAGCATCTATCTCATGGGACCCTTGAAAGCAACTGTTAGGAAAAAGTGGTTGCAAAGGCAGTGACCTCATTCAGTTCCTGAAGGAAGTGACCTCATCTCTATTCCTTGGTGATGGAACTCTCTGAACTTGTGAAACAGGAATCCAGGCACCCAGAGCCAGTCCTAGTCCCAGTCCTAGTGGGCTCACTTGTTTGGATATTCCAAGGACAGAGTCAGTCTTTCTTGGTATCTATTGATGTGAAAATGGCCAAATGCCAGGAAAGCTTTGAAGACTGGCCTTTCCAGAGAAAGCAAGTAGTGGCTTACCACGGGCTCCTGACAATTTCACAGAGTTGGCCAAAGAGACCAGATCTGAGACAGGACAGGCCATTTTGGAGGTACATAGTAAGGCTCACCAGTGAGAGTACACTCCGAATAGTCACAGACCTACTTGGGGGAAGGTGATGCCTTTGTGGTTTTTGTTGTGTGTTTGTGGTTTTATCTCATGTTCTGAGAAAAGGTAAGAAAGGTGGTTTGTTTGGTTTGGAGTGAACCGTTTCTAGTAAGTGATTGGACAAGGCAAGTGTTTCCATGTCTGTGTATCCCAATGTGTCTGTTGTTGTAGACATTAGAAAAGAGAATGCATCAATGTATGGGTCCTGTCTAGTAGAAAGCTTCCCAGCATCAATCCTGCCCAATTTATGAATGGACTGTGGCTTGCATTATCGAAGGGCAACACCTACAAACTTCCTTAGTTCCTGTTTTCTTCCTGAATTCTGGCTACAGTCAAGAATAGGCTCATGGTTTTGTGTTCAAGATATTTACCACCTCCAAGCTCTGTGATATGGCCATGTACTGGATAGCTGAAGGGAATGGCGAGCATCTCAGAAAACTCAGATATCAGTGTGACCAGTAAAGTCTCAGTGGAGAAACCCTGCTATGGGCCTTTTGCTTACCTATTGTTCTTTTGCCCTGAATGTCAGGAAGGGCTTTGCCTCACGCCACACATTTGTGAAGCCTGAAGAAACCAGTTTTCAAATGGAAATGAGTGGGCATCACCTGTGGCTCTTTGCTTAACTGCTTTGGAAAGGGATGTGTCTTAATCAGTCTCTTGGCCCTGTGTGAGGCTGTGGCTTAGATTACCAACACCTGGTGGATGTAAAGAAAGATCCCATGTGTGCATACAAAATCAAAATGGCAAAAATTGCAGTCATTGTAGATGAAGTCTCTCGCCTTTCTCTGTAAGGTTCCTGACCTCCATCAAGTGGGAATAGGGATCCTTTGGGTCAAATGAATTCTTCAAAACCATGCAGAGGCTAGTCCATAGGTGCTTCGGTTTTTTCTTGACTCCATTTCACATAAAGAATCTAAATGCCAAAGTCAGAATGCCTCAAATTGGAGAAGTGGAAAAGTATTAATGGCAGACCTGTTTGATCACTCCTGGTTCACAAGAAGGGTGTCCAGGCCACCGTGACTTTAGTCACACACACACACACACACACACACACACACACACACACACACACACATATATATATATATATATATATATATATATATATATATATACTCCAGATTTTTCAAAATATGAAATATGTGTCTTATTTTACACTCACCAAATTCATTCATATTCATATACGTAAATTTATAATCAACTCTCCAAAGATTATTTTTAGAAATATTCATTCACCTGAAAAACATATTTCTTTCCTATACTGAAAAGTAACTTCAGTGAATGATGCACACAAATCCTAATATTTCTACAGTACCTGACCCAGTTTAACATCAATGCAAGTAGATTCCAATCGGACATGATGTTTATTTTGACGTTCATTTTTATTCAACACTGGTAGATTACTATTTCTTCAATTAATGCACATCATAGGATATATATTTCATCCACAAGTTAGAAAATTTATAGGCATTTGTTTCACTATCAATCACTTCCTGCTTCAGAGCACATGCATTCCTCCATGTTTCTTGACTGGTCTTTTCATGAGAAAAGGGATGGACAAGGCAAGGTAAGGCAACTAAGATAGCACCGAAGACACGGAAACAGTCCTATTTGGTTACAACCGGATTTAGAGGGCATTGCTTCTGTTGTAATCATTTAATCCCCTGCACCCCAAGTTTAAATTGTTTCAGAATTTTGTACCCAACATGTAAGGGAGGGGCTCAGAAGTTCACAGTCTGCAGAAGTTCATAAAAAGCAGTTTTTGTTTCTGTTTTTTTTTCTCTGTTCTGGGCAAGTTAACATTTTAAGGACACCGGGAATGGGGCAGAGCTATTTTCTTCTCTTTTTTTTTTCTCTCTGCCAGCTGTTACCATGAAGCCCAGTTGGTAACTTCTTTATCTTAGAAATGTAGCCATCTCTGTGAAGCCCCAGCTCAAGCTCAGAGGCCTTGTTTACATATTGCCAGCATTGTGACTGACTCTTTCCAAACACATTATTTTTGATTTCCATAATTACTTTTGTAGCAAAACTAACATATCTTCATGATAAACCGTAACCCTAATATTAATATTAGATGTATCATTGGTTGGAATGAATGATTGTATATCAATATAAGATTTCTTATATATTTTCAGATATCTATTCAATCTGTTATTTAATGTGGAACCAGTTATATTATTTATTCACTTATGGTCTATTCATGCATTATCTCTATATTCAATGACACAGTGTACACCTTTTTGTACCCCCAATACCCATTTATATGTCTTCAAAATATTGCTCCCAGAAATAGTGGAAGAAACACTCATGTCACCACATCTACATATACATTTTATCACAGTAGTATTCTGGAGACAAATGTAAAGGTCACACTTGTGATTGTACCAAAGCCTAAATGGAAAGTGAGCATGGATTACAAAAAACATCCATGTCAAAGTTGCCTAATGCTCTCAAATGTCAATCCTATTGGTGACTACATTTTGTTTCTTCTTAAGATTATATATTCTAACTCAATTCTGTTGAAAATGTCTAATTGTATCTCTCACTTTATACTTTGCCTGATTTTGTAATGTCTTTATTGATATCTGCTTTCCTACATATTTTCCCCACTTCATTATTGTGACTGTTCACATGTGCTGACATTTACATTCACTCTCTAACCGAACCCCTATTGCTAAAGATATTGTTTTCCAAATCCTATACTCACTCTTCTTCCTAAACCTACCGACTATCTTCTTAATCTTACCGACTATCCCTTTATGACTGGATTTTCTCTTCTACATTCAAACATCCAAGTAATGTTCCTGCAAGCGTTGGAGGAAGAGATCACCAAGAGAGTGTCTCATGCAACAGCAAGGGGTTAATTGGGGGTCCAGCAAGCTGGGGCTCAGAGCTCACATGAATAGAGCAGAGAGCCCTGAGAACAGCTTAAGCAGAGCTTATATACTTTCCTTGGAGAGGGCAGGGACGGAAATTTATTGATGGGTCAGAGCGAGTGGGCGGTTAGTGTGAAAGTGGGTGAGGGAATACATTCTGCAATTTGGCAGTTGGGGACAGCACAATCTGGGAACAAGATTACAAACAGTTCTCAAGATTTCAACAGTGTTTTGTTAAGCATACAGAAAAACAGGAAGTTACAAGTACCTTTTTTATTAACCTTTCATTCCGCACTTCTTCTTCTTGCTACTTTTAATCATAAAAGTGATTATTGGGGCGTGTCACATTCTATGTCTGCTAGTGGGGTATTACCATAAGTTTAACTTGTCCAATTTGAGCTTGGAGTAAAGAAATTACATGGTTGAGCAAACAGGGTTTTATAGTTAGAAATAATATGAGGATTATTATTGGACAGGCCAGGTTTGATAAAAGCGTAGATAACCAGGGGGACTGTGTGAACCAAGACTCAAACCACCCTTTTTGGGCCTCTCTCTCTCATTGACGCTTTTCAAGGCATCCTTTTATTTTACTCATAGGTTTTTTTTTACAACCTCAGTATGGTCGGCATCAGAACAACATTCTTATATCAATGCAGCACAAAGGCCCCCTTCTCTCATGAAGAGGAGGTCCAACCCTCAACTGGTGTGTAAAACAAATTCAGATACAGATGTTAAAGATTCCTGCAAAGCTGTGATGGAGGTTTCTATTATCTTTAAGTTTTGGTCTCTTGCTGCTTCTATTTGGGTCATTTGTTGTGTACCATGGAGCAGGGCAGTGGTTCCTGTGATTACCCCTGCCGCAACTCCAATTCCTAATATGATGGCTAAAGTGAGGGATATATGTTCCCAGTGGAACCGGGTTGTATGCCCCCCTGTTTGAACTTCAAATGAACCTGGGTCATTATAGAGCAATCTGGGACACATCTTCACCATTACACAATTAATCAAATCTGTTGACCATTTCATGAAAACATAAACAATGTTTAAGTATATAGAATTATACTGTTGTAGGGACGGACAAGGCACGGCACTTAAGATAGCACCAAAGACAGGGAAACAGTCCTATTTGGTTGCAACCGGATTCAGAGGGCATTGCTTCTGTTGTAATCAATTAACTCCCTGAACCCCAAGTTTAGGTAGTTTCAGAATTTTGTACCCAACATGAAAGAGAAGAGACTCAGAAGTTCACAGTCTGCAGAAATTCAAAAAAAGAAGCTTTTTTTTTCTGTTTTCTCCTCTATTGTGGTCAAGTTAACTTTTCAAGGACACCTGGGAGGCAGAGAGCTTTTTTTTTCCTTTTCTTTTATCGCCCTGCCAACTGTTACCATGGAGCCCAGTTTGTAACTTTTTATCTTAGAAATGTAGCCATCTCTGTGAAGCCCCAGCTCAAGGCCAGAGGCCTTTTTCACACATTCTGTGAAAAACTATTAAGGGGGTGTCTAGCTTAGGAGTGCTGATTTTTCCAGCCAGTAGTCAAGTAGAACAGGGCAACAGAAAAAGAGGAAGTTAATCTACACTGAACTCATTTATAGAGACTCTTTTGCTGAAAGTCCTAAAGTCAGCCATGGTGAAGACTTCTGGAGAAGTTCAGTGAAGATTTTTCTGTGGGCCTGGTACAAATGGGGAAGACGGGGAAGGCGGGGGGTGAGAGCAGCTCCGTGGATCTGAGAATAAGGAAGGAGAAATGTAAAAGAATAATGGGAAAGGGTTATGGGATTTTCCTAGCAACATAAATTGAGCAGTAGAACCGGTAGAGCAGAAAGGAAGACAGGAGTGAGTATCCCAAAAAGCCTGTGAGGGACTTTAAATTCTTAGTAACCTGTTTTCAGTGATGACAAAGAAACTTTAAAGGCCATTTTCATTACATCTTCGATAGGGGTCTGAGGGTTCTCCTAAGCTGGTTTGAGCTTTGGGTTAGGTGGTAAGAGGATCTGGTGGGACCCGGTGTGGGCACTGACAGGAAAAGAGAGAAGTGAGTGGGTGGATGGGTACCTCAGTACCTGCTACCTCAGCAAGGGAGCAATGCTCTGAGAACCGGCAGAGGTTTCGGTTTTTGATCTAGTAATTGGAGAAGAGAAATCAGGTTTGCTGAGGTGGGACTGACAGCAGAGAGTATGGAGCAGAAGGCTGAGTTTGAGGAACTATTGGAGAAGCATAGTTCAGGATGTGAGCGAAAGAGGAAAAAGGCCTTCACATAGGGGAATTTCCTTTCACCCTTTTGAGCACTTGCAGAAGTTAAAAAGGTCACACAGAATTTGAGGATCTAGAGACTCTACTGGGGGCCATCAGTTTGGGTTGTCTAAGTGGTAATATGGCCAATGCTGTGTACTGAATTTGATGAGGATTTTGGGTTCCACCAGGTAGCCCCTGTATGCTCAAATCCCCATGACTTACAGAAGAAGTCGGCTTTTCCCCCACACAGCCATGGCGGTTTGTGGCTTTGATAGTCTGCCGGACAAACATACTAATATAGGCTAGCCAACCTGCATCAGGCTTGCCTGTCCCTACAACCATAATGTTTGTTTCCATTATCTATGGTACGGAAAGGATTTAATGGAATTTTAATGGGATCCTCTTCATCAGGGATATTCTAATAGGAAAGACTTATAGCCAGCTGACAAATGTCTGGGTGGAGAGATGGCCACCAGGTCCCTAAGGGGGCTGTATGCAAGATAGACCATACTTCTTGTCTAGTAGGATTTGTGATCAGCCATCGCTGCTGAAGGGGCTGATGAGCGTTAGGACTACGGGTGGCCAAAGAGAGAGTCTATAGCCTTACCCACGTGGCGAATATGCAATTTGAAAGGGTTAACAGTCTTTTCCAGTTTCCAGCCAGAGTCTGGACATGGCACAGGCTTGAGATGAGAGGCATGGATGCAGGATGTGACTCCCTCTACTTTTACTGCTGTAGGTCCTATAAGTAGCACCTGGAATGTTCCTTTCCAGTGGGGTTCCAGGGATGACACCTGATGTCATCTTATTCAGAGGAAGTCTCTTTCTTGATATCAACGTGGATTCCCCTCGTCCCAGGTTGGAAGCCAGTAGCCACCTGTTTCCACAGGTATAGCTGAGTTCTTAAAAGAGATTTAAGTCTGTCAAGCAAGGGTGTGTGGAAGGGATCCTTAGGTCTTAGAGTCGGGGTTAGGTCTCTTAGTGGAGGAGGGGCCCCATAGAGAATTTCATAGGGGGTGAGGTTACACAAAGAAACAAAGGGAGTATTTCTTGCATGAAACAGTGCATAAGGCAGGAGCATAGTCTAATCTTTTATGCCGGTCTCTAAGCTTAATTTCGTTAAGGTCTCTTTAATGGTTCTATTTATTTTTTTTATGTGTCCTGAGCTCTGGGGTCTATAAGCGCAATGTAAATTCCAATTAATCCCTAGGGTCCTGGCTAACCCCTGATTTTCCTGGCCCATGAAGGCTGTTCAATTATCAGACCATGTTACATTAGGCAGGACGTGTCTTTGATAAATATCTTTCAGGATCTTCTTGACCACAATTTGTGCCGGTTTTCTTTTCTTTCTTTTTTTCTTTTTTTTTTTTTTTTTGGTGGGAAAGGCTTCAATCCATCCTGAAAATGTATCTACAAAGAATAGGAGATATTTAAGTCTATACCTTGCTGGCTTAATTGCAATAACATCCACTTCCCAGAATTGTCCTGGTCTGGTTCCTCATAGGTGCTTTCCTGCAGGAAGCTTGGAAGGGTAAGCATTAACCAATTGACAGAACTGACAGGCTTTTGTTACCCATTCAATTATTTCCTTTCACTGTGAGTGAGTTAGTCTAAAACTCTGTTCTTGATCCTACAGTAATGCCTGCAGTTTTTTTGAACCAAGTTGATTGAGTTGATGTACATTTTTAACGTAGTGTAGGGCTTTCTGAAATTGCAGCCTGGGCTCAGTGAAGTTGAGGAGTTCAGTGTTAGTGTTCTTAGATGTTATCAAAAGCTTGCTGGTGCTCAAGGGTTCATTGGAATTGGGCATTCTCATTTAACAGCTGGTATAAAGGAGGAGCCAAGAACACAAACCCAGGTCCATAACCTGCTAAAGCCAGCAGTCCCAAGAAACTCTCTATGTTGTCTCCTGTTAAATGGGGGTGGTATCTGCACAACGGTTTGTTTCCTGGGCTCAGTGAGCCATCATTTACCGCGCCTAAGGGAATACCCCAGGAAGATAACTTCTTGCAGGCAAATTTGGGCCTTTATGTCCGAAGCTCTCTACCCGAGTTGAGCAAGCTCAGATAATAGTGCTTGGGTCTCAGACTCACAGTTTTCTTTGGTGTTGGCTGCCAGTAGCTGGACATCCACATATTGAAGCAGAATGACTTCGGGGTGCGTAGTTCTGAAGTTGTTGAGATGTCTGTGAAGGGCTTCATCAAAGAGAGTGGGGGAGTTTTTGAACCCCTGTGGGAGTCTAGTCCAAGTTAGTTGACAAGACGTTCCGGTTTCTGGGTCTATCTACTCGAAAGCAAACAGCAACTGATTATCTTTATGCAGAGGCAAGCAAAAGAAAGCATCTTTTAAGTACAGAACAGTATACCATTTTCACTCGGCCACAGCAAAGAGGTTATTGGGGGTCCAGCATGCTGGGGCTCAGAGCTCACTTGAATAGAGCAGAGAGCCCTGAGAACAGCTTTAACAGAGCTTATATACTTTTCTTGGAGAGGGCAGAAAGGGAAATTTATTGATTGGTCAGGGCGAGTGTGCGGTTTGCGTGCACCCGGGTGAGGGAGTATATTCTGCAGTTTGGCAGTTGGGGACAGCACATTCTGGGAACAAAATTAGCAAACAGTTCTCAAGATTTCAACAGTGGTTTGTTAAGCATACAGAAAAACAGGAAGTGACAAGTGCCTATTTAATTAACCTTTCACCAAAGCAAAATGGAAAGTGAGCATGGATTACTAAAAACAACCATGTCCAGGTTGCCTAATGCTCTCAAATGTCAAACCTATTGGAGGCAACATATGTCTTTTTTCCTAAGATTATATATTCAACTTCATCCATGTTGAAAATGTCTAACCATATTACATTATACTTTGCCTGATTTCCTAATGTCTCTATTGATATCTGCTTTCCTTCATATTTTCCCCAGTTCATCATTGTGACTGACTCTTCATATGTGCTCATATTTACGTTCACTCTCTACCCAAAACCCTATTGCTAATGAAACTTTCGTCCAAATCCTATATTCACTCTTTTTTCTAAACCTACTGACTACCTTCCTAATCCTGCCGACTATTCCTTTTTGACTGGATGTTCTCTAGGACATTTAATCATCCAAGGTACAAGGTCCTCTGCCATTGCACATCAATTTATCTGAGATATCTGTGCAGAACATAATTCAAAGCTAAGTATCTCACTAAAGGGCCCAATGCCCTTCAGGGCTTCAAATCGTACCTAGATTTCAGGTTTCCTACTTATATTTCACCTATATATTCTTATGAATATCGCAGGTTCCCAATACCATTATTCATCCCGCAGAATGTTTCCTAACCCAAATAGAATATGTTATTAACCCTAACCATACACTGTTCCCTCAATCTAACTTCACAAAAGAGCAGGGACAGAGTTGGTCTTACAATTCAGCAATGTAGGGGATCTTCCACCTGCTGAGAACCTCAAAGTTTGATGCAGAAATTATCCCTAGAGAAGATGTAGCAGCTATGAAGGACCTGAGAGAGCAAAAGTCATCTTCCATGGCAAACCACCTGTTCAGGATGAAGTGATGTGTCTGAATCAGCCTCTCTCCTTCTGATATAAAGAAGATGGACCAAACCAACCCTGTGTGGAGAGCTTCTCCTGGGTGTCTACGGTTGATATACCATTCTAACTTCTGAAAGTGTCACAGGAAGTAGGGGCAGCCTCCATCTCAACGGACCCTTGGAAACAAGTGTTAGGACAAAGTGGTTGCCAAGGCAGTGACCTCATTCCCTTCCTGTTGGAATTGACCTACCTCACTTCTTTGGTGATGTAACTCTCTGAACTTGGGATCCAGGAAGCCAGGGACACAGAGCCAGTCCCAGTCCCATTCCCAGTGGACTTACTTGTTTGGATTTACCAAAGAGAGAGTCTGTCTCTCTTGGTACCTAATGGTTTGAGGATGACAAAATGCAAGTAGAGCTCTGAAGATGGTCCTTTAATGAGAAAGCAGGTAGTGGTCAGCACAGGCTCCATACAACTTCACAGAGATGGACAAGGAGACCAGACCTGAGACAGGACAGGCCATTTTGGGGGAAAATAGTATGGCCCACCAGTCAGAGGACACTCTGGATAGTTACAGACTTACTTGGGGGAAGGAGGTGACTTTTTGAGTGTGGGTGTGAGTTTGTGGTTTTGTCTCATGTTCTGAGAATAGGTAGGAAAGGCGGTTTGTTTGGTTTAGAGTGGACTGTTTCTAGAAAGTCCTTTGACAAGGCGAGTGTGTCTGTGTCTGTGTATCCCACTGTGTCCTTGGTTGTACACATTAGAAAACAGAATAGATCAATGGATGTATCCTGTCTAGTAAAAAGCTTCACAGCATTCATCCTGCCCATTTTAGGAAAGGACTGCTGGTTGCTTTTCGATGGGCAACACCCACTATCTTCCTAAGTTCCAGTTTTCTTCCTGAATTCTGACCACTCTCCAGAATAGGCTCATGGTTTTTTGTCCAAGATATGTACCACATCCAAGCTCTGTGACATGGCCATGTACTGGATAGCTGAAGGGAATTGCAAGCATCTCAGAAAACTCAGATATCATTGTGACTAGTAAAGTCTCAGTGGAGAAACCCTGCATTGGGATTTGCTGACTTATTGTTCTGTTACCCTGAATTCAGGAAGGTCTTTGCCTCAGGCCACCCCTTTGAGAATTTTGAAGAAAACAGTTTTCAAATGGAAGTGAATCGGCATCACCTGTGGCTCTTTGCTTAACTGCTTTGGAAAAGTATGTGTCTGAATCAGCCTTGTGGCTCTGTGTGAGGCTGTGGCTTAGATTATCAGCGCCTGATGTATCTAAAGAAAGATCCAATGTGTGCATCCAAAACCAAAATGGCAAAAAGATCAGTCATTGTGGATGAAGTCTCTCGCCTTCCTCTGTAAGTTTCCTGACTTCCACCAAGTGAGAATAGGGATCCTTTGGCTCAAATGAGTTCTTTAAAGCGCTGCAAAGTTGCTTTGGTTTCCTAATTACTCCAAATCACATAAGGAATCTAAACCTGACAGTCAGTAGGCCTCAAATTGGAGAAGCAGAGCAGTATTAAAGGAAGAACTATGTGATCAATCCTGGTTCACAGGAAGGGTGTTCAGGCCACCCTGAGGTTAGGCAAATGACGGGCAAGGGATCTTATTTTGGACACTCTCTTGGGCTGCGCCATTCATGGAAACCTCTAGCCAAAGGGTATAATGAGTGTATATATGTAAGAAGATGAGTGCCATATGAGAGTGTTTTGGTTATAATTGTGGTCATTTGTGTGGCAGTTGGAAGAGATGACTGGGTCCACCTGGTCTTGAACACTGGTGTGATTCTCCTCAGAGACTGAGTTCTGAAACTTACCTCAGAGAAGTAATTGCTTTGGAAAGACATGTGTCTTAATCAGGCTATTGGCCCTGTGTGAGGCTGTGGCTTAGATTATCAGCAACAGACGGATCAAAAAAAAGATCCCATCTGTGCATCCAAAACCAATATAGCCAAAAGAGCAGTCATTGTGAATGAAGTCTCTCACCTTCCACTGTAAGGTTCTGAAAGAATAAAAGAAATTGAAATTGAAATGTAAAGAACCAGGTTTTGTAAAGTTTCCAAGCTGCGCTCAGAACCTGAAATTCCTGTGGCAGTTAAGACAATTCCTGGAACTGCCCATTAGATGTGTGTTGAAATCTTCCCTGACCACCTAGTTACTTAACAACCCCTTCTCAGAAGCCGTGCATCTCACCACGTATACATCTCAGGGCTTCAACCAATCAGTTTAAATGTGTACCCCTTCTCAGGGCTGACCAATCACCCCCTTACCCAACTTTTTCCGCCAATGAATGTGCTAATCATGTTTTAGAGTTGTTATTTGATTTTCCCGTGGTACATGATGATTTCCTAAAGGAGGCTATGATGTATGTAAAGTCGCTGAGCTCTCTAAAGAATGTATATAAACTCTGCTCAAGTTGTTCTCGGGGCTCTTTGTTCTTTGCTCCTCTGAAGGGAGCTCTGAGCCCTAGCATTCTGGACCCCCAATAAACACTTTGCTGATGCATGAGAAAGCCTCTTTGTTGTCTTTTCCTTTGACGTTCGCAGCACCTTTTCATCTGGAGGCCCAAGGTGAGATATCCGGCAGCGGTGGACGGAAGACCTCAAGGGACTCCTTTCGGGGTAAGTAAGGCGCCTCTTTCTGGTTTTGGGTTTCAGGCTAGGGTGTGGCAAAATGGCTGTTGGTGAAGAGCATTAGCTCTCTCCTATGGTGTGACAGACGTGTCACAGAGCCAAGGTCACGTCCCTGAGGGACACTCCGGAGGACTAGGGAATTCAAGGAATAGTAGTTTCCTCAACTCGGTTATGTTTTGCTTCAGGATTCGATTTGCCAGCCCATCAGGTTTTGCCGGTAACTCAGTTTTGGTCATTGTTCTGAACTCATGTTGAGTTTACTGTCTGTCTTTATTGTCTAACCCATCAATATTTGCCAGTTACTCTGTTCTAATCTTTGTCATGGACTCATGTTAAACGTTTACTGTTTGTCTTTGTCTGTGTTGTGTTCGTGTCTTCACTGTCCCTGTTTGAGTAACTCCCACTATGGGACAAAGCACTTCCTCTTCTCTGTCTCTGACCCTTGATCATTGGACTGATGTGCGCTCAAGGGCCCAGAATCTTTCTTTTTCAGTAAAACACCGTACCTGGCAGACTCTCTGTGCTTCAGAATGGCCCATCCTCGAATTCGGATGGCCCCAGAAGAATCCTTCCACTTTCCTCTAATCCGAAAATTAAGAGATATTGTCATTCAGCCGGGGCCACGTGGCCACCCATATCAACAGCCATATACTCCTTCCCCCACATTCCTATCATTCAAACTTTCCGCTCCTCTCCCTCTTCCTTCCATTCTCCCTGAGTCACAAGACTGGACACTCCACCCCCTCCTTATCATCTACTCTCCCTCCCCAACCCCCAACACAGTTCCTGATGATCCTCCCACCGCTGACTCAGCCTCTCCACTGCTAGAGGCAATTGGGCCAGACCCAAGCCCTCCAGGGGACTTCCCCGCAGCAGCAGCAACCCCTCCTCCCCTGGAGGAAGCTGGGCAACCTAAAGAAACCCACCGGCGACGGATAATAGAAAACTCAGAAGCCCCTGTGATGCTCTCTCTCCATCCCTATGGGCCTATGAACCGACCCAACTAGGACCCCAACACCTTTGAAGGTAGGAAGCATCTGTCCACTTATTGCCGGGCTCTAATAGCGGGTCTCCAAGTGGCCGCCAGAGAGCCGACCAATTTGGCCAAGGTAAGAGAGATTATCCAAGGGCCTAATGAGTCTCCCTCTATGTTTCTGGAGAGAATTATGGAAGCATATAGAAAATATACTCCTTTTGATCCTCAGGCAGATGACCAAAAGGCATTTGTTACAATGGCCTTTATTGAGCAAGCTGCCCAAGATATTAAGAGAAAGTTACAATGTCTAGATGGGTTACAAAATACGACCTTAAGAGATTTAGACAGAGAAGCTGAGAAAGTATAAGATATATATTATAAGTATATATTATAAGTATATAAGTATATTATAAGAGAGAAACTGAGGAGGAGAGGGAACAGAGGAGTTAGAAGGAAAGGGAACAAAAGGAGGATGAAAGGAGCAAAAGGCAGACAAAAGCATTGGCTAAGGTTTTCTTCACAGTAGCAAATACGCCAGAAATTAAAAAGCAGGGAGTCAGAAAGGGATACTTGAGCCCACGCCAAAGGCTGTACCTGGCCTCAGATCAATGTGCCTACTGTAGAGAAAAAGGACACTGAGTCAAAGAGTGCCCCAAAAAGAAGAAGCCACGGCAGCCCGCCATGCTGACTCTAGAAGAGGACTAGGAATGTCAGGGCTCGGATCCCCTCCCCGAGCTCAGGGTAACATTTGAAGTGGAGGGGACTCCAGTGAACTTTGAAGTGGATACAGGAGCAGTATACTTAGCCCTTAAGGCTTCACTGGGCCCCATATCAAATTAATGGTCCCTAGTTCAAGGGGCTAATGGCACTACATATCGGGCTTGGACAACTAAGAGGATTATGGAAGTAGGAAAATGAAAAGTCCACCACTCTTTCCTAGTAATCCAAGAATGCCCAGCCCCATTGATGAACAGGGATCTGCTTACCAAACTCGGGGCTAGAGTAACCTTTAACCCTGATGGTCCCCAAGTGGATGTTCTAAAACCTTCAGTAAAAACTCCCATAGTCACAGAATTGACATTGTCTGTAGAAGATGAACATCAACACTTCGTGCCCCCTAGGACTGATCAAAGAGGCAAACTACAACAGAAATGGATAAAAGATTATCCTAATGCCTAGGCAGAAACTGCTGGGTTACGTCTAGCCATAAAACAACCTCCAATAGTAGTAGAATTAAAAGCCTCTGCCTCTCCAATCAGTGTTAAACAATATCCTCTAAGCAAAGAAGCTAAGGATGGGATAAGTTCCCATGTTCAGAAATAATTGGCCCTTGGTGTCCTAAGGCCCTGTCAATCAGCCTGGAATATCCCCTGCTACCAGTAAGACAGCCAGGAACTAGGGACTACAGTTCTGTTCAAGACCTAAGAGACATCAACAACAGAGTTCAGGACATTCACCCCACAGTACCCAATTCATATAATTTGCTTAGCACTCTGAATCTGGAGCGGGAATGGTACACTGTGCTGGACTTAAAAGATGCTTACTTCTGCTTTCCCCTACATAAGGACAGTCAGTTGCTGTTTGCTTTCGAGTGGATAGACACAGAAACTGGAACATCTGGCCAACTAACCTGGACTAGACTCCCACAGGGGTTCAAACCCCCCCCACTCTCTTTGATGAAGCCCTCCACAGGGACATAAATGACTTCAGAACTGCACACCCCGAAGTCACCCTACTCCAATATGTGGATGATCTGCTACTGGCAGCGGACACCAAGGAGAACTATGAGTCTGGGACCCAAGCACTATTATCCGAGCTTGCTCGGCTTGGATATAGGGCTTCTGCCAAAAGGCCCAAATTTTTCAGCAAGAAGTAATCTTCCTGGGTTATTCTCTTAGGGGTGGCAAATGATGGATCACTGAGAACAGAAAACAAACCATTGTGCAGATACCACCCCCATCTAATAAGAGACAACTCAGAGAGTTTCTTGGGACTGCTGGCTTTTGCAGGTGATGGATTCCTGGGTTCGCCTCTCTGGCTGCCCCTTTATACCCGCTGATAAAGTGGAATGCCCAATTCCAATGGAACCCTGAGCACCAACAAGCTTTTGATAATGTCAAAAAAAGGTGCTGCTATCTGCTCCGGCCTTAGCACTCCCAGATATAGATAAACCCTTCACTCTCTACATCGAGGAAAAGAAAGGAATAACACGGGGAGTGTTCACTTAGACTTTGGGACTTTGGAAAAGACCGGTAGCATTCTTATCAAAAAAACTGGACCCAGTGGCTACTGGGGGCCCTGTTGCTTAAGAGCTATAGCAGCGGCAGCGCTTCTAATAAAAGATGCTCATTAATGAACGTTGGGACAGAAGCTAACCATTATAGCCCCCCATGCCCTGGAGAGCATCATCTGTCAACCTCCAGAGAGGTGACTATCAAACTCCAGAATAAACCACTACCAGAGCCTCTGGATTAGCAAAGACAGAATAACTCTTGGATCTTCTGCTCCACTCAACCTGGCTGCCAGAAGAATCATCAGGACCTGTTGCTCATGAGTGTCAACACATACTGGCAGAGGAAACCAGTATAGGACGAGACTTGTAGGATCCAGCCACTGCCTCACCCTGAAGTCGTATGGTTTACGAAAGAGAACAGCTTCCTCCAAGATGGTATGTGGCAGGCTGGAGCAGCAGTAGTTAGCAAAACTAATGACATCTGATCCTCTGGTCTCCCAGAAGAGACATCAGTCCAAAAGGCAGAACTGATTGCCCTTCCGAAAGCATTGGAACTAGCAACAGGCAAAAGGGCCACCATATACACTGATAGCCGCTATGCATTTGGCAATGCTAATGTGCACGGGGCTATTTATCAGCAAAGGGGGCTATTAACCTCCACTGGGAAAAAAATAAAGAACAAAGTTGAGATCCTCCACCTTCTCTCAGCAGTGCAGGGCACTAAGGAACTAGCTATAGTGCACTGTCCAGGGCACCAGAAGGGAAACGACCTCGTTGCACTTATAAACAGAAGGGCAGATGAGGAAGCTTAATTGGCAGCCCTAAACGGAGTGACTCTGTTAACTTTTTCCACACCAGGGGGATCAACATTCAGGAGACTTGGCCACACTGGAACATTCAGGCAACTTATCATCTGAGGAGACAGATACAGAACTCTGGGATGCTACAGAGCCAAGTTTACAATTTCAAAAAGCCCACCTTTATGTCAAAGACGTACACTAGCTCACCCACTGAAGCTCAAAGAAGATATAGACACTCTTAAAGGACCGAAGAAAGGATTTATTATTGACTGACTCACAGAGGAAAGAAATAGCTTAGCAGGTGACTAGAGCTTGTCAAGTCTGCCAATTAGTTAATGCTTACCCATCCAAGCTTCCTGCAGGGAAGCGCTTACGAGGAACCAGACCAGGACAATTCTGGGAAGTGGACTTTTCCTGAAATTAAGCCAGGAAGGTATGGACTTAAATATCCCCTAGTCTTTGTAGATACTCTTTCAGGATTGGTTGAAGCCTTCCCCATGAAGAAAGAAACGGCTCAGACGGTGCTCAAAAAGATTCTAGAAGACATTTTTCCAAAGTTCGGCCTGCCTAAGGTAATAGGGTCCAATAATGAACCGGCATTCCTTGCCCAGGTAAGTCAGGGATTCACCAGGACCCTGAAGATTAATAGGAAGTTACATTGTGCTTATTGACCCCAGAGCTCAGGACAGGTAGAAAGGATGATTAGAACCATCAAAGACACTTTAACGAAATTAAGCTTGGAGACCGGCATAAAAAATTGGAGTATGCTCCTGCCTTAAGCACTGTTTCGTGCAAGAAATACACCCTCTGCCTCTTTGTGTAAACTCACCACTTATGAAATTCTCTATGGTGCCCCTCCTCCAGTAAGGGACCTAACCCCAACTCTGAGACTTAATGATTCCTTTCACACCCCCTTGCTTGACAGACTTAAATCCCACGAACAAACACAGCACCCAGCGATACCTGTGGAAACAGTTTTCCACTGCTTATCAGCCTGGAGACGAGGGAACCCCACATCGATATCAAGTGGGAGTCTGCGTCTACGTGAGACGTCATCAGGTATCATCCCTGGAACGCCGCTGGAAAGGACCATACCAGGTGCTGCTTATAACACCTACAGTGGTGAAAGTGGATGGAATCACTTCCTTCATCCATGCCACCCATCTCAGGCCTGCGCCCTGTCCAGCCTCCGGCTGGAAACTGGAACAGACTGGTAACCTTCTCAAGTTGCGTGTCCGTTGTGTGGGTAGGGCTATGGATTCTTCCCCTGATCACCAGCAGTCCTAATCCCCATCAGCCTGTTCAGCAACCATGGCAAGCTATAAATCCTACTGGGCAAGTAGTGTGGTCTATTTCACATACAGCTCTCTTATGGACTTGGTGGCCATCTCTCTACCTGGACATTTGTCAGCTTGCCATAGGCCTCTCTGACTGGGATCTCCCTGACATAGAGGACCCCACACAGATTCCACTCAAACCCAAACCAGGGCAACATAGACCACCTTACCCCATGAATTATGGATATCATCTTCCCCAGCTCAGGTGTAAACTAGCCAGTCTTGATTTTTATGTGTGCCCAGCTGATTTTCGAAGTCGCAAACAGGCCCAAACCTGTGGAGGACCCAGTGACTTTTATTTTAGATCTTGGGGTTGTGAACAAACGGGAGCTACATGGTTGAACCCAAACTCCCCAGACAGTATCATTCAGGTAGGAAAAAATGACACCTGGTTTGATCCCAAGAAATGTGCCGCTAGCCAATTTGTGTCAAAAACTCGCTGTGGAAAGAATAGTCTATGTTACCCCCTCAATATAACTTTCACTTCCAAAGGAAGGGGCTACCTCAGAACAACATGGTCTATGGGAAATACGTGAGAAATGCGATTCTATATTTATGGCCCTCGTTATGACGTTGGTCACTGGTTCACCATCCTGCTTAAAAAGGAAGAAAATCCCACAGCAATAGGGCAAAATCCCCTCAAGCCAGGAATTAAGCCTCCAAAACCTCCCATGCCTAGATCTACCAGAACCCCTCTACCATCTCATACTTCCCAGTTTCCATCTTTGCCTACTTCCCCAGTCCAGAGTACAGCTGACTCCTGCCCCTGGGAACTAATTAAAGGAACCTTAATTGTACTGAACTCCACACAGTCAGAACTCCTTGCATTTCAACCCATGTATTTGACAGCTCTGTAAATTATCGTGTAATGGTGCAGATACTCCCCAGGGTGCTTTATTATGATGCAGAATCATTTTAAGGTCTACTAGGGGGACAAACAACCTGATTTTGCTGGCATCCAGTGTCCCTTACTCTAGCCATCCTATTGAGGATAGGAGCTGCTGCAGGAGTGGGTATGGGAACAGCTGCTATGATCCATGGGTCACAACAAATGGCCTGATAAGAAACAGCAATAGATCAAGACTGGAAGACATTAGAGACCTCCATCACAGTGCTGTAGGAATCCTTAAACTCTCTCTCTGAAGTTGTTTTACAGAACAGGTGAGGATTAGACCTCCTCTTCATGAGGGAGCGGGGCCTCTGTGCTGCACTGAGAGAAGAATGTTGTTTTTATGCTGACCATACTGGAGTTGTAAAAGAATCCATGAGTAAATTGAGAAAATGCCTTGAAGAGTGCCAGAGAGAAAGGGAGATTCAACAAGGGTGGTTTGAGTCATGGTTTACCCAGTCCCCCTGGTTAACTACACTCCTATCAGGCTTAGCTTGACAACTGATCATCCTTATGGTGTTGCTAACTTTGGGACCTTGTTTGCTTAACCCCATAGTTTCCTTTCTCCAGGCTCAAATTGGGCAGGAAAAACTCATGGTAATCAGACAGAAATACGCTCTACTGGCAGAAATAGAGTGTGAGACCCCGCAATAATTATGATTCATTGCTTTTAAGATTAAATATAGTAAGAAAAAGGAGTGGGAAATGAAAGAATAAAAGAAATTAAAATTGAAACTTAAAGAACCAGGTTTTGTAAAGTTTCCAAGCTGCACTCAGAACCTGAAATTCCTGTGGCAGTTAAGACAATTCCCGGAACTGCCAATTAGATGTGTGTTGAAATCTTCCCTGACCACCTAGTTACTAAACAACCCCTTCCCAGAAACCGTGCAGCTCATCACGTATACATCTCAGGGCTTCAACCAATCAGTTTAAACGTATACCCCTTCTCAGGGCTAACCAATCACCCCCTGTCCGACCTCTTCCTGCCAATGAATATGCTAATCATGTTTTTGGGTTGTTATTTGATTTTCCCGTGGTATGTTGATTTGCTAAAGGAGGCTATGATGTATGCAAAGTCCCTGCCCTCTCTAAAGAATGTAAATAAACTCTGCTCAAGTTGTTCTTGGGGCTCTTTGTTCTTTGCTCCTCTGAAGATAGCTCTGAGCCGCAGCATGCTGGACGCCCAATAAACCCTTTGCTGTGGCATGAGACAGTCTCTTGGTGGTCTTTTCCTCCGACTTTTGACCGACCTTTTTACCTATGAAGGACCTGAGAGAGCAAAAGTCAAATCCATGTCAACTTCCATGTCAAACAATCTGGTCAGAATGAAGGAATGTGTCTGAATCAGCCTCTCTCTTCTTAATGTAGATTAAATGGACCAAACCAGGCCTGTGTACAGAGCTGTTCCCAGATGCCTATGGTTGATATACCATTCTAACTTGTGAAAGTGTCACAGGAAGTAGGGGCAGCCTCCATCTCATGGGACCACTGGAAGCAACTGTTAGGACAAAGTGGTTTTCCATGGCAGTGACCTCATTCAGTTCCTGAAGGAAGTGACCTACCACACTTCCTTGGTGATGGAACTCTCTGAACATGGGATCCAGGAAGCCATGCACCCAGAGCAAGTCTTAGTTTCAGTCCCAGTGGTCTCAATTGTTTGAATTTACCAAAGACAGAGTCATTGTTTCTTGATACCTACTTATGAGATGATGCTCAAATTTCAGGAGAGCTCTGAAGAGCGGCTTTTTCTGAGAAAGCAGGTAGTGGCTCAACCATGGCTCCTGACAACTTCAAAAAGTTTGCAAAGAAGACCAGATCTGAGATAGGACAGGCCATTTCGTGGGAACATAGTATGGCCCACCAGTCAGAGGACACTCAGGATAGTCACAGTCATACTTGGGGGAAGGAGGTGCTGTTGTGGGTGTCAGTGTGAGTTTGTGGTTTTGTCTCATGTTCTGAGAATAGGTAGGAATGGCGGTTTGTATGTTTGGACTGGAAAGTTTCTAGAAAGTCGTTTGACAACACGAGTGTTTCTATGTCTGTGTATCCCACTGTATCCGTGGTTGTAGACATTTGAAATGTGAATGCATCAATGGTTGTGTCCTGTCTAGTATAAAGCTTCCCAGCATTCTTCCCACCCAATTTAAGAATGGAGTGCGGCTTGCCTAATGGATGGTGAACAGCTACTATCTTCCTAAGTTTCTCTTTTCTTCCTGAATACTGGCCAGTCTCCAGAGTATCCTCATGGTTTTGTTTCCAAGATATGTACCACGTCCAAGCTCTGTTACATGGCCATGTACTGGATAGCTGAAGGGAATGGGCGCATCTCAGAAAACTCAGATATCAGTGTGACCAGTAAAGTCTCAGTGGAGAATCCCTGCTTTGGGCCATTTGCCTACTTATGTTTCTATTACCCTGAATGTCAGGAAGGTCTTTGCCTCAGGCCACCCCTTTGTGAAGCCTGAAGAAAACAGTTTTCAAATGGAAATGAATGGGCATCACCTGTGGCTCTTTGCTTAATTGCTTTGGAAAGGGATGTGTCTGGAACAGCCACTTGGCCTGGTGTGGTGGCAGTGGCTTAGATTCTCAGCACCTGATGGATCTAAAGAAAGTTTCCAAGTGTGCATCCAAAACCAAAATGGCCGAAAGAGCAGTCATTGTGGATGAAGTCTCTCACTTTCCTCTGTAAGCTTCCTGAGCTAAATCAAGTGAGAATAGGGATCATTTGGGTCAAATCAGTTCTTCAAATCCCTGCAGAGGCTAGTCGATAGGGGCTTGGGTTTTCTATGACACCAATTCACATAAAGAATCTATACCAGACAGTCATTAGGCCTCAAATTGGAGAAGCAGATCAGATATAGGGCAGGCCTATTTGATCACTCTTAGTTCACAGCAAGGGTATCCAGGCCACCCTGACTTTAGGCAAATGAGGGGCAAGGGTGCTTATTTTGAACAGTGTGTTGGGCTGTGCCCTTCATGGAAACCTCCAGCCAGAGTTTATGATTAGTGTCTATGTGGAAGAAGATGAGGAGCATGTGGAAGTGTTTTAGTTTTAATTGTGGTCATTTGTGTGGTGGTTGTAAGAGATGCCTGGGTCCACCTGGGCTTGAACTCTGGTGTGATTCCTCTTAGAGAATGCGTTATGGAACTGACTTCAGAGAAGTATTGCCATGAATTGTGTTGGGATTTTAGGAGGCCACACATGAGAGTCGCCCTTGGACACTGAGATCTAAGCCCAGAGTGGCTTTCCACAGAGCACTGGGAATCTCAGCCAGGATATCACATGATTTTATTCTGAAAGACTTGGAAGCCATAGTTGGGAGTCAAAACACACATGGACCTTACATTGTAGACCTCAATGGGGCTGGCTTCATGTGACCTTTTGGCCAGTCTTTGGGAACCCTTGCCTGTGAGAGTTCTCTAGATTATTCATTGAAATGTGCTTCCTCTAAATTTAATGGTTCCTTAATGAATTGAAACCCACAGTTTCTCCAACTTCATCTTTGAAAATGGCTAGATAAATACCATGAAATTTTTGAACTTCCCATGGCCACCTGCCACTGGAGAACCTTTGGATGTACAGTTTCTAATCCTGAGTGTACCAGACAGTGCCTTGATTGACTGGATTTTATGAAAATGGTGTAGAACAGCGATGCCAGTAAGTTGGGGCCTGCTGAGTAGTGGGTCAAGAGCTGTTGTGTGCAGTTGTGTGATAAAACATCTGTGGTCGGGACATGTGATTCTGGCATTGACTTCCAAATGACTTGTGGCTGACATGTTACAGTCAGGAATCACTTATATGTCTGAAACCTCTCCATAAAAGGCATTTTGTTATAAGGAGACGTTTCAGGGCAATGTTCAGAATCAGGTTGCTATGGGCAAAGGGACAAGCTATGTGGGATAGAAGCCTGGTTGGTGCATTCTCCTGCAGACCCTGACCCACCACACGTGACAGGACTCCCTCCAGCACTGTGTCCCAGTTTAACTCATTGCATTTCATGAAGCAAATACCAAACTCCCAGTGCAGTAGAAAGAAACACCATGAAAAGTGGAGGATGACCAAATGGCTTCACAGTCCACATGCAGAGACACTTAGCTTTCAGTGGCCACAGTTTACCTACAGAGAGAAGTCAGCACTGCTGCCTCATGTTCTCTGAAAAATTGAAACAATGTCCTCCAGGTCTCATAGATGTAGACCCAGCTTTGATGGTCTCATTTGAATGGAAGCTAAAGCTTCTGACAACAACATATATGTCGAGTGCCCATCGTCAAAGGCAGTTTCTCAAGAAGTCTTTAGTCCGGCAGAGCTCCAGGTTTGTGTTGTGTTTACCTTTTAGACCAGGTTGCAAGAAAAGACCACTGACTCCAATTAAAATCAGATTAAAGCAAGCTTATTATCTCCACCACCCTGGCTGCCTCTCCCTCCCAAAACGTCGGGAACAGGAGAGCTGCCCAGCTTTATAGCCCAGAAAGTTACACAAAAGTGGGGTTACAAATAACAGAATTCTGACAAGCATCACACTAATGGTGGTTTACATTTTTGTTTGCTGGCTCCAACATCAGAATTTATGAGGACCATTAGAGCCTCAGAGAGTGTCGTCTGGCCAAGGAAGGCCAATATTTATGAGGTGTCAACAAAGTTTCAGAGAGGGCTGTTATCAGGTCAGAGAGCCAGGCATGGGTGAGTTCAAGGCATGGGCAGGCATTCCAAGCAGGTTCAGAATTTGGTGTAATTTATAGTTAAGCCAAAATTATCTTTTCATGGCTTTGTGGCAAGATGGCTCCCAATTTTAATAAAAGATCAGGTTGGGTCAATCATTCCCCCCTTTTCTAATGTGTTCCTTTCATATATTTGATTGGGTAGGAAGAGCACTGTGGGAATTTTAATCCCTCAGGTAACAGTCTCCCGATTTTTTGAACTCACCCAGAAACAGGTCTCCCTGATTTTACCTGACTTAATTAATTACTTATATTGATATTCTATTTATTTTTGTCTCCATTGTTGTAAGAAGAGAGGCGTCACTCATTTAGACTTCTTCTGAGCTGAGAGAGGGTGATGTGAGTGGGCACCGCCTGAGGGACATTAGTTGCCTTTTAGAAGTCAGTTAGGTTTGAAGTCTGGATGGGGAAGAACAGGTAGTAAAGCCATCTGGGGATGGGTTCTTCTATGAGAGAAACAAAAAAACATGAGTACTTAATAAATGTTGTAGCAGCTGGAACATGTCACTGTATAGAAGTTCCCTCACCAGTCTTTAATATCCCCAGTTATCAGGACTGTCAACTTAATATTTAACTTTTAGTGTTACATTTGTCCCTCCCCATAAGATTCAGTTTAATAATTTAATGTCATCTGATCTTGCAAAATACTTTTACTAGTATGACCTCTGTGTCT
Source organism: Callospermophilus lateralis (assembly GCF_048772815.1). Taxonomy (NCBI): domain Eukaryota; kingdom Metazoa; phylum Chordata; class Mammalia; order Rodentia; family Sciuridae; genus Callospermophilus; species Callospermophilus lateralis. The sequence continues at coordinate 2,822,334 of NW_027512630.1, forward strand.
AATAGAGAAACCTTTAATTCTCTTACTCATTGCTGGATAATCATACTAACAAATACCAAGCCTATGTGTTTAGGTTAAGAATATCTGTAGGCCTTAAACTAAAAACTTCTGCCTCTGGCAGATAATCTTGATAGTCTCTTTTTATAGTTATCAGGCATTCCTGTCTGAGAATCCTTCTTTGTAGCCTCCAGTCTTACTTATTTTGGGAGGCTAACATAAAGTGTATACCTTAAAATATTATTATTACTATTATTATATAAAATGCCCAGGAATGGCTGTAATTTGTTTTTAACTGTCTTTTCTAAGTGTTTAAGATGAAGCAGTCAAACTGACTTTTGTTTCTATCTATTGTGAACAGTCAGCTGAGCTTTTATGGGAGTCATTCCTGGGGAAACTTGAGAGCAGCTTCTCAGTTCTGCTAGTGCCATTTGCGCTAGGTGGGTCCAGGTCTTGTTTGACCATGTGGCTTCCCTTGGAAGCATCAGGGATGTCTCCCTTCTCTGATGACTCTCCTCTTCGTAGCAAATGCACTGATTGGCTTTCTGTTCTCCAGTGGTCTCATTAATCTCCCTGATCAGGAAGTTATGTGGTTCAGAGTTGCAAAGCTCTTTAGAGAAGTCCGCTGTTCCCTGGATACAGACTGACTCAGAGGGCAAGAGCCAAATATTGGTTTTCTTGTCCCTTTTCATATAACTTTAATTTTAAATCCTAATCTTAAACATCCATCAAATAAATTTTAACAGACTTATATTAAGAGTACTGGGCTTTAATGTCTATAATTTAAAATTATTTATCTTTTTATTATTTGGGATCTGTATTATTCTGTCTGTCTTGTAGGTGATGGCTAATTATCTTAAATTAACCAATGTTGTGTTCTTAAAGCAACACTTCTGTAAAACACTAACAGGGAATCTTTATATCACCCATAAGGAAATTACAAAATAAAATTAACAACAGTAAACAAACTTAGTTCGTGTAATAGCTACCCTAAAATTTTTGGCTGAGTTATACATTATATCCTCTGTTTGAGATGCTAGTAATATTGACAGGAAAAAAAAAACTTTTGAAAATATCTTTAAATGAAATAACATCTGACCTACTGCTTTCGTAGTCATTCTCACATAATAAGATGGGACACAGAGCCTTATCTCAGGTAAGGAAGGGCTCTTTATTAATCTTAAGTGTTTTAAATCTAAAGCTAATCTTTGTTTTTTAAATATCATTTTACAAAGTTTACATAAATTGTTTGAGGTCACATGAACATTAGTTAACACCATATGATATAGCATTTAAAACATGAATTAAAAAAAGGCTGAAAGTTTTTAACCTTTACATAGATTAGGCTCTCATTAACTTAAAATACATTTAAATTGTTCCCCAATATAAAAGGTAACATAAAAGTTTACATATCTTATTGACAACAGGTAAATAAATCCCAATATATATATATATATATATATATATATATATATATATATATTTACCATACAACTTCAGAACACCAGCTTGATATAATGCTCTTTTAAAGTTTCTACCTTACAGACTTGTATACCTGGAAGATATGAGCACATTAATAGCATCACAATTGCATTGATTTTTCTACATTAACCAAGTTTAGCTTTTAAAGAAATGGCAGTACAGTGCTCTAAAATAACAGTTCTTATTTAATCAGTTGTTTAGTTTTTATGGTTGCTTGCTCTAGAAAAATAAATCTTAACAACCACAATGTTATGGGTAAACTTATGTTTTAAGAAATTTTTGTCTCTTTAACACATGACTGATTTTTACAATCTTATACAGACTTTAGGACAAACTTATTCAGACCTTAGTAAATCAATCAGATATCTAACAAAAGTACTCATGAATGAGTAATCCCATATCAAATTTACTTTACTTATTTATCAAAATATTAGACAAATGTATTGAACAGTGTACCATTTTTTGTTGAAGAAAAAGTCCTAGAACCAAGGCATATTAGATCTTTTGTCGGCATTAATATTTTATTAGATTTTTGAACACCTAGAAAAACTTGTAAGGTTAAATTTAAAGACATTTATTTTTATCTGTTTATCCAATTTAAATTGTACCAATTAAATCACTTGAATTAAAGATCTTTGGATCCACGTTTTAAAATTTGTTTTTATGAGTGCTTTTTTTATGAGTGCTCCTTATATGTGTTAATTTGTATAACATATATATGATATAGGGATATATGTATATATAGACATACAACACATAACAAAAGTGTGCACACATAATAATAGTAAAGGCCTTGTAGCTTTTTGCAGTTGAAATCTCCATTGCAATGTTTCAAAAACTCCACTGTTGGTCAAAGATAGAGCTGATCAGAAAAACATTAACCTAGGTCTGTAGGATCAAATTCATGAGCTCAAAAAAAGAATACAGAATCTAAGGAAAAAAATAAGAGTCCTAGAAAAAATGACTGCCCAGTAATTAATAAATACCATACAATTTACCTTTTTTCCTGCCTTAGGCCTCAGATCAGTCTCCTACTGAGCTTGCAGGCTTCTTTCATTTGCATTTCAACAAAAGTCCTGGCTGAGGTCTGAAAGGAGCAGGGAAAAACTGCTATTCTGAGCAGACACCTCAGGCCTAAGGCATTTTAACCATAATTTTGAGGTTCGGATGTTGAAAATTATGATACAATTTTAAGATGAAATTCACAAAATTTTATATCTTTACATCTTGTTTTGTCAACAGATACCATACTATGATTTACTATCCTTGTCCAAATTAATGCACTGGTACACACTGTGATATTTTCTCAGTCTACCCAATTCAAAATTAGTGACAAATAAAACTGAATGTTTGGGAAGTTACTTGCCAACTTGGAAGTAGAGTGCTTTAGTTTTCCATCCTAAGTATTTAAGTTATCTGGCATGAATTATCTGAAATCATAAACTAAACAATTACCTAAACCCGACTTTTAACTGCAAGATTGAGCAATGCTACAAAAACCCATCCGGATACCAGATTGTTACAATAAAACATCATCATTTAGACACACATTGAACTAATATCATTCCCAAGAAACAATTTATAATATCAGCACATTATTGCACATGTCTTAAAGGGCCAGAAACAAAGACACAAGACAGACAGAAAGGAGGTCCAGACTATGGCTGACAGACAGAAGCCTTAAAAACAGAGCAGATAAGAGAAAAATTTCCTACACCAGTGGCAGGATAGATGTCCTCACAAGGGGATCAGATGTTTTCACAGAGGGCAACCTGAATTGTAATATCAAGGGTTTCCATGGTGATTTTACTGCATTTAGTGTCCCCTTTTTCTTTTTCTTTTTTTTAAGAAGACAGAGGTGGCATAATCCTTACAGTGCAGGGAACAAAGGAAGGAATTCCTTGAAGCAGCAGGGCTTTGGTAGATGCTGGGAGTCTCTCAGTCCCTCCTTTTACTTATGGGACTAGCTCCTCTGGTTTGGTTCCACCCCAATCTCGCTCCATCTCCTAACATTTCAGTAGTCAGCTCTCAAAAAGTTCCAGGGTCGGGGGGTTATCAAAATTTGTAACTTAAATTTCGGTTTCTGACCTTGAAGCGAATTAATACCTATTTAATAATGAGGACAAGGTTTGAGAAAAATAAAAAGGGAAGTTTGCTGCTTTGCTAACAAAGCAGATACACAGGGGACTCTGCCCAAAGTTTGTGACTCTCTTGAACTGGAGCAACAAGGGGTTTTAAAGGAGTTTCCATTGTTAACCTGGGAGATACTCTGTTCCTTGGTGGCCAGCAGGCATTGCCCTCTGCAGTGGGTGAGTTCCAGGCTGCCAGCTAGGGGCTTTTCTCATCCTGCTTAACAAAGGGTGGTAAACTTCATCACAGTTTTTTAGAACACAGTCCAAAGGGTGTCAGGCTTACTTGCTTTATTACCCATTTTTACGTCCAATATCCTTAAGTTTTTACCACAGAAATCAAACAACAAAATGCACAAAAACAAACAAACAAAAAACATATAGAACACAAAACAAAACACAAAGAAACAGAAACCTGGTGAAGATACAGAAAAACTGAGGAGCAATGAAATGTCTTGCTGAAGCTCCGGGGTAGGAGCTCCTGCGTGCCCGGCTGCACCTTTCTACCCTTTCAGAGAAATTCCATACAGAACAGAACACAGGACAGAACATTTCTTGTTACTGTCCTGGACAGGAGTACATGTGAACCTCCCCAGGCCACCTCTCTGTAATCAGAAGACATCTCCCTTAACCAGATATCAGATGTTATAAAGGCACCACCTACCAATGGAGGCCTCCTCCACCAGGTGCTTGCTAATAGTTTTAGTGTGATGGTTCACTGCAGTGCTCCCTGGACCGAAGGCTCACTCCAAGGCTTTGGAACTTGGCTCTCCAGCCCTGAGCCCTGGAGGAAAGGCCAGCGTCAGAATTTCCAGCAGTCTGGTCTTGTGATCTGGTCACGTCATCTCGCTGGGGAACTCCAAAATGTTAGACCAGGATGCAAGAAAAGACCACTGACTCCAATTAAAATCAAATTAAGGCAAGCTTATTAGTTCAACCGGCTAGGCTGACTCTCCTTCTCAAAACGGCGGGAAAAAGACAGCATCCCCACCTTTCCTACACCCCAGCTTTATAGCCCAAAAAGTTACACAAAAAGGGAGTATCAGAAAACAGAACTTTGACAAGCATCACACTAACTGTAGTTAACATTTTTTATTTGCTGGCCCCAGCATCAGAAATTATGAGGACCATTAGAGCCTCAGAGAGGGTCGTTGTCTGGCCAGGGAAGGCCAATATTTATGAGGTGTCAGTAAGGTTTCAGAGAGGGCTGTGATCTGGTCAGTAAGACAGGCATGGGTGAGTTCAAGGCATGGGCAGGCATTCCAAGCAGGTTCAGAATTTGCAGTAATTTATAGTAAAGCAAAAATTATCTTTCCATGGCTTTAAGGCAAGATGGCTCCCAATATTAATGAAAGATCAGGTTGAGTGATCACCCCTGTCCCTTCCTTTTGGAAACTCCTCTACCACCTCCAAGGTTGTGAACTCCTGATCATTTTCCATTCCAGATAAGTATTCACAGAATTTCTAACTCTTATCCTCTAATTGTGTCTTACTTGGGGCAAAGGTAATGTCAAAGCATTGTTCTGGATGAGAGTGGGAAGATTATTGTATATCACATATTTGCATACACATTGGATTCATTTTCCAATTTTCCATTTGAAATACTGAATTCCTGACACTAACCCATACCCTACTAGACTCTGACTAATAATCCTAATATGATGGTGAAACATAACCCAAGCAGAATAGAAATACAAGCCGTTCAGAGGAGGCATGGTGTGTAGTTGGAATTGCCTTTTGCATTATATAGTATAGGAGCTATAAATCTAGTCAATTTTTTGTTGAAATAATTCTACATGTGTTTTTAAAGTTAACAAATATGGGAATCCTGTCTCCCTTTCTCTGTAGCACACGTATTTTTATATGCACATAGAGAATCCTACCTGGTATCACACGTATATACTTGTGAGGTGGCTGAATTGGCAGATACAAATTGTGAGAAGAGATCACTACTCCTAAACGCTGTTTGAACTGAAAATTCAACCTATGGGTGAGCTTCCTAGTTCAATAACATTATACATAAATCCATGTTCAGTAAAATGAATATTTTTGCATCTGTGGATTATATATATATATATATATATATATATATATATATATATATATATATATATATATATATCATGATGAATTTCGATTGGCATATACATGGCTACTTTTTTTTCTTTTTTTGGTTGTTCAAAACGTTACAAAGCTCTTGACATATCATATTTCATACATTAGATTCAAGTGGGTTATGAACTCCCATTTTTACCCCAAATAAAGATTGCAGAATCACATTGGTTACATATCCACATTTTTATATAATGCCCTATTAGTTACTGTTGCATTCTGCTACCTTTCCTATACTCTATGATCCCCCTCTTTTCCCCTCCCATCTTCTCTCTCTACCCCATCTACTGTAATTATTTTTTCTCCTTGTTTATTTTCCCATTCCCTTCACAACCTGTTATATGTAATTTTGTATAACAATGAGGGTCTCCCTCCATTAACATGCAATTTCCCTTTTCTCTCCCTTTTCCTCCCACCTCATGTCTCTGTTAATGTAAATCTTTTCTTCCTGCTCTTCCTCCCTGCTCTGTTCTTAGTTGCTCTCATTATATCCAAGAAGACATTTGGTATTTGTTTTTTAGGGATTGGCTAGTTTCACTAAGCATAATCTGCTCTATTACCATCCATTTCCCTTAAAATTCCATGATTTTGTCATATTTTAGTGCTGCGTAATACTCCATGGTGTATAAATGCCACATTTTTGTTATCCATTCATCTATTGAAGGGCATCTAGGTTGGGCCCACAGTGCAGCAATTGTGAATTGTACTGCTAAGAACATCGATGTGGCAGTATCCCAGAGGTATACACTATTTTAAGGTCTTCAGAAAATAGTCCGAGAAGGGCAATAGCTGGGTCAAATTGTGGTTCCATTCCAAGCTTTCCCAGGAATCTCCATACTGCTTTCCAAATTGGCCACACCAGTTTGCGGGAACAGCTCTCCTCATAGGCCTGGTTTGGTCCATCTTCTCTACATTAAGAAGAGAGAGGCTTACTCAGACACAACCCTTCATCCTGAACAGGTTGTTTGCCATAGAAGATGACTTTTGGTCTTTCAGGTCTTTCATAGCTGCCTACATCTTCTCCAGGGATCAAATATGCATGGACCTTTGAGGTTCTCAGTAGGTGGCAGATCCCCTACATTGCTGTATTGCAAGACGAACCCTGTCCCTTCTCTTTTGTAAAGTTAGATTGAGGGAACAGTGTATGGTTAGGGTTTTAATAACATGTTCAATTTGGGTTCGGAATCATTCTGATGGATGAATAATGGTATTGGGAACCTGTGATATTTATAAAACTATAGAGGTGAAATATAAGTATGAAAACAGAAATCTAGGTAAGATTTGTAGCCCAGAAGGGAATGAGGCCCTTGATTGGGATACTTAGCTTTTAATTATGTTCTGCACGGTTGTCTCAGATAAATTGATAATCAATGGCATAGGACCTTGTACTTTGGAAGATTGATTGTAGAAGAGAACATCCACTCAAATTGGGATAGTGGGTAGGATAAGGAAGAGAGTCGGTAGGTTTAGGAAGAAGAGTGAGTATAAAATTTGGATCAAATGTTCTTTAGCAATAGGGTTTCATTTATACAGTGAATGTAAATGTCAGCACATGCGAAGAGTCAGTCCCAATGATGAACTGCGGAAAACATAGGAAAGAAGATATCAATAGAGACATTACAAAATCAGGCAATTGTAAAGTGAGTGATAGGTTTAGACATTTTCAACAGGATTGAGATTGAATACATAATTTTAGGAAGAAACAAATATGTAGTCACCAATAGAAATGACATTTGAAAGCATTAGGCAAACTGGAAATGGAAGTTTTTAGTAATCCATATTCAACTTCCATTTAGGATTTGGTACAATCATAAGTGTGACCTTTGCATTTTGTGCCCAGAAAATTATCGTGATAAAATATATATGTAGATCATGTGACATGAGTATTTTTTACACCATTTCTGTGAGCAATATTTGAAGACATATAAATTAGTATTGGGGGTACAAAGTGGTGTACCCTGTGTCTATGAATATAGAGATAATGCATGAATAGAACATACTGTAAATAAATAATATAACTGGTTACACTTTAAATAATGGATTGAATTGTTATCTGAAAATATATAAGAAATCATATATTGACATACAATCATTAATTCCAACCAGTTATATATCTAATTGTAATCTTAGGGTTATTTTTTATCATGAAGTGTGTGTGAGTTTTGCTTCAAAAGTGATTATGGATCGAAAATAATGTGTTTGGAAAGAAGTCTCATGAAATTACCAATCAAGAAATATGGAGGAATCCATGTGTTCTGAAGCAGGAAGTGATTGAAAGTGAAACAAATGCCTATAAATTTGCTAAATTGTGGATGAAATATATATCCTGTGATGTGCATAAACTGATGAAATAGTATGTACCAGTGTTGAATAAAAATGAACGTCAAAATACACATCATGTACCATAGGAATCTACTTGCATTGATGTTAAGCTGGGTCAGTTACTGTACAAATATTAGGATTCGCGTGCATCATTCACCGAAGTTAGTTTTCTTTTTTTTTTAAATTTTTATTTATGCTTGTTCAAAACATTACATAGTTCTTGATACATCATATTTGTCACTTTGATTCAAGTGGGTTATGAACTCCCATTTGTACCCCGTATACAGATTGCAGAATCACATCAGTTACACATGCATTGATTCACATATTGCCATACTAGTGTCTGTTGTATTCTGCTGCCTTACCTATCCTCTACTATCCCCCCTCCCCTCCCCTCTCCCACCATCTTCTCTCTCTACCCCCTCTACCTTAATAAATTTCTCCCCATGTATTATTTTTCCCTTTCTTCTCTCTTCCTCTTGTATGTAATTTTGTATAACCCTGAGGGTCTGCTTCCATTTCCATGCAATATCCCTTCTCTCTCCCTTTCCCTCCCACCTCTCATCCCTGTTTTAATGTTAATCTTCTTCTCATCCTCTTCATACCTATTCTGTTCTTAGTTAATCTCCATATATCAAAGAAGACATTTGGCATTTGTTTTTAAGGGATTGGGTAGCTTCATTTAGCATAATCTGCTCTAGCGCCATCCATTTCCCTGCAAATCTATGATTTTTTGTCATTTTTTAATGCAGAGCAATACTCCATTCTGTATAAATGCCACATTTTTTTTATCCATTCATCTATTGAAGGGCATATAGGTTGGTTTCACAGTCTTGCTATTGTGAATTGTGCTGCTATGTACATCGATGTAGCAGTGTCCCTGCAGCATGCTCTTTTTAGGTCTTTAGGGAATTGACCGAGAAGGGGATAGCTGGGTCAAATCGTGGTTTCATTCCCAGCTTTCCAAGAAATCTCCATACTGCTTTCCAAATTGGATGCACCAATTTGCAGTCCCACCAGCAATGTACAAGTGTACCTGTTTCCCCACATTCTCACTAACACTTGTTGTTTGACTTCATAATGGCTGCCAATCTTACTGGAGTGAGATGGTATCTTAGGGTGGTTTTGATTCACCTTTCTCTGACTACTGGAGATGGTGAGCATTTTTTCATGTACTTGTTGATTATATGTCCTCCTCTGAGATGTCTGTTGAGGTCCTCGGCCCATTTGTTGATTGGGTTATTTGTTATCTTATTGTTTAATTTTTTGAGTTCTTTGTATACTCTGGATATTAGGGCTCTATCTGAAGTGTGAGGAGTAAAGATTTGTTCCCAGAATTTAGGCTCCCTATTTACCTCTCTTATTGTTTCTTTTGCTGAGAAACAACTTTTTACTTTGAGTAAGTCCCATGTGTTGATTCTAGTTACTAACTCTTGTGCTATGGATGTCCTATTGAGGAATTTGAAGCCCAACCCCACAGTATGTAGATCGTAGCCAACTTTTTCTTCTATCAGACGCCATGTCTCTGATTTGATATCAAGGTCCTTGATCCATTTTGAGTGAACTTTTGTGCATGCAAGAGAAAGGGATTCAGTTTCATTTTGTTACATATGGATTCCCAGTTTTCCCAGAACAATTTGTTGAAGATGCTATCCTTCCTCCATTGATGCTTTTAGCTCCTTTATCAAATAGAAGATTGTTGTAGCATTGTGGATTAATCTCTGTGTCCTCCATTCTGTACCTTTGGTCCACCCTCCTGTTTTGGTACCAGTACCATGCTGTCATTGTTACTATTGCTCTGAAATTTAGTTTGAAATCTGGTATCGCTATACCGCCTGATTCACACTTCCTGGTTAGAATTGCTTTTGATATTCTGGATATTTTATTTTTCCAAATGAATTTCATGATTGCTTTCTCTATTTCTACAAGAAATGCCGTTAGGATTTTGATTGGCATTGCATTAAACCTATAGAGAACTTTTGGGAATATCACCATTTTGATGATGTTAGTTCTCCTTATCCATGAACAGTGTATATTTTTCCATCTTCTAAGATCTTATTCTACTTCTCTTTTTAGGGTTCTGTAGTTTGCATTGTATAAATCTTTCACCTCTTTTGTTAGGTTGATTCCCAAGGATTTTATTTTTATTTTTTGAGGATATTGTGAATGGAGTGTTTTTTTTTCTCATTTCCGTTTCAGAAGTTTTGTCACTGATATACAGAAATGCCTTTGACTTATGAATGTTGATTTTATATCCTGCCACATTGCTGAAATCATTTCTTAGTTCTAGTAGTTTTTTTTTTTTTTTTTGTAGACCCTTTTGGGTCTTCTATATATAGAATTATGTCAGCTGCAAGTAGTGATAATTTAAGTTATTCTTTTCCTATTTTCATGCCTTTAATTTCTTTCATCTGTCTAATTGCTCTGGCCAGTGTTTCGAGAACTATATTGAATAGAAGTGGTGGTAGAGGACATCTCTGTCTTGTTCCAGATTTTAGAGGGAATGCTTCAATTTTTCTCCATTCAGAATAATGCTAGCCTGAGGCTTAACATAGATAGCTTTTACAATGTCGAGGTAAGTTCCTGTTATCTCTAATTTTTCTAATGTTTTGAACATAAAGGGATGCTAAGGGTCTATTGTTCTTATTTATTTTTCGCAGAAGCAAGCTTTAGTTTTGTAATTTTTTCAATAGTTTCTTTTGTTTCAATTTTGTTGTTTTCCGCTCTGATTTTAGTTATTTCTTGCCTTCTGCTACATTTGCTGTTGTTTTGCTCTTCCTTTTCTAGGGCTTTGAGATGAAGTGTGAGCTCATTTATTTGTTGTTCTTTCCTATTTTTGAGGAATGACGTCAAGGTGGTGAATTTCCCTCTTAAAACTCCTTTCATTGTGTCCCATAGATTCCGATATGTTGTGTCTGTATTTTCATTTATCTCGAAGAATTTTTTGATTTTCTCATTTATGTCTTCTGTAACACATTAATCATTCAGTAAAATGTTGTTCATTTTCAATGTGATGTAGGATTTTTCCTTCCTTCTTTTTCATTGGTTTCCAGTTTCATTCCATTATAATCAGATAAAATTCATGGTATTATGTCCACCACTTTATATTTATTGAGGGTTGCTCTATGGCATAATATATGGTCTATTTTTGAGAAGGATCCATGTGCTGCTTAAAAAAAAGTATATCCACTTGATGATGGTTGATATATTTTATATATGTCAGTTAAGTCTAGGTTATTGATTGTGATATTGAGTTCTATAGTTTCTTTATTCAACTTTTATTTGGAGGATCTGTCCAATGGTGAGAGAGGTGTGTTGAAGTCACCCATAATTATTGTGTTGTGGTCTATTTGATTCTTGAACTTGAGGAGAATTTGTTTTATGAACGTTGCATCACCATTTAATGGTGCGTAAATATTGATAATTTTTATGTCTTGTTGGTGAATGGTTCCTTTTAACAGTATATAATTTCCTTCATTATCCCTTTTGATTAAATTAGTCATGAAGTCGATTTAATTCGATTTGAGGATGGCCACCCCTGCTTGCTTATGAGGACCGTGTGCATGGTATATTTTTTCCCAACCTTTCACCTTCAGCCTGTGTATGTCTTTTCCATTCAGATATGTCTCCTGGAGGCAACATATTATTGGATTTGTTTTTTGAATCCAAGTTACAAGCCTATGTTGCTTTATTGGAGAGTTTAAGCCATTAGTGTTTAGAGCTACTATTGATATATGGTTTCTACTGCCATCCATGTTTGAATATTTATCGTTTTTTTAAATTTACTTTGTTTCTCCATGATTAGCTTTTCCCCCGCCCTCTGTCATTACTGAGGTACTTCCCACTGATGGTTTTGGTTGTTGTTTTTCATTTCTTCCTCGTGTAGTGTTTTGCTCAAGACACTTTGCAATGGTGGTTTTCTTGCTGCAAATTCTTTTAGCTTTTCTTTATCATGAAAGATTTTTATTTCGTTGTCGTACCTGAAGCTGAATTTAGCTGGATACAGAATTCTTGTTTGGCATCCATTGTCTTTCAATGTTTGAAATACGTTGTTCCAGGATCCTCTCACTTTCAGCGTCTGTGATGAAAAATAGGTTGTTAACCATATTGGTTTACCCCTGAATGTAATCTTCCTCCTTTCTCTTGAAGCTTTTAATGTTTTCTCTTTGTTCTGTATATTGGATATCTTCATAACAATGTGTCTTGGCGTTGGTCTACTGTGATTTTGTGTGCTCTGTGTCCTGTAAGCATCTTCAATTTGTATATCCGTTTCCTTTTTTATTTCTGGAAAATTTTCTGTAATTATTTCATTCAACAGGTTACTCATTCCCATGGTTTGAATCTCTGTACCTTCCTCTATCCAGATGACTCATAAGTTTGGTTTTTTTGTGTTATCCCATATCTCTTGGATGTTTTTCTCGTGATTTTTTACCAGCCTTTCTGTGTTGGCTAGACTCTTTTCAAGATGATATATTTTGTCTTCATTATGTGACATTCTGTCTTCTACTTGCTCCACTCTGTTAGTGATACTCTCAATTGAGTTTTTAATTTGGTTTATGGTTTTCTTCATTTCTAGAATTATTCTTTGAATTTTTATAATCTCTATCTCCTGAAAAAGAAGATTAACTTCTTCTTTTATCTGTTTATGTAATTCATTTTCAATGTGTTCTTTCACTGTATTTATTTGCTCTCTCGTATCCTCTTTAAGGTTTCATTCCATCTGTCTAAGGTATTCCTTGAGTTTTTTATATGACCATTTTTCTGATGATTCTAGGTCCTCCTGAATATTTAGGTTACCCTTCATTGTTTGTACTCCTTTTCTTTCTTGCTTTTTCATGCTGCTCATGTTACTTCTTGTTTGTTTGAGTGCTGAGTTACTGCTTATTCTTATAAATTTATTTGAAGCTTGGGAGGAAAGATATTAGAAGGGATGGGAAGAAGTCACTAAAGAGAATGAGAATAGGCAGGTAGAATTCAAGGATGAGGGAATAAGAAAATTGAAAAGAAATGAAAAGACAAAAGAAAAAAATAGAAAATAAAGAAAGAAATAATTTTTTAAAAATAATAATGATAATTAAAAATGAAAATTAAAATTTAAAATAATAATAATAATAGTAAAATTTAAAAAATAAAAACATTAAAATAAGTTAAAGAAAAACAACAAAAAATGAAAATGAAATAAAAAAAGTAAAAATAAAATAATAATAATAATAATACATGCAGTCATAGAGTTCAATTAACTTCTCTTCCAGTAGGTGGAGCTGTGCTCACTGGGCCAAGCTTCTCCTCTCAATAGGTGGGAACCAATCACTGTGCAGCAGCTCTTCCTCCCAGACTGGGCGGGTCTCCAATCCTGAGTGCCTAGGACCTTCTCTAGTGTTTCCTCAAGCCAGGCTCCGCTCAACTGTGACACTCACCACAATACTTGCTACACGTCAGGTCTCTGTTCCTGGTAGTCCTGTTTTCATAAACGCCTGCCACTCTCTCCCTGTTTGCCTCCCTCAGACCCTAAGTTTGTAGAGCTTGGGGCTGGGAACCCCCAGCGAATTTGCTTGCTCTCTGGTATCCATGCCCACATTAGCTGGTGTAAGAGACCTCAGTTGTCAGCACTGGTGGGAGCGGTAGCCCGGAATTCCATGCCACGAGTCCCACAGCACACATGATTCCCTCGGTCTGGCCATCTTTCTCACGGGAGACCTGGGAGGGCCCCTTAAAGGAGAGCTGGAAGGGGCCCTTAATGTTTCCCCGCTGTGTGGAGAGAGATGCATAGGGAATTACACTCCTGTCGTACTGGTTTCAATGAAGTTATCTCCTCTGCCCATGACGTCAGTTCTCTTCCATGGTGGTATCCCATGCAAATGGTGACCGTTCATTCCTTTTGCCAGGTGACCAATGCAACGGATGGGTCCTGACTGTGTCTCCGAAGCCCCATTTCAATTCAGTGGCCTTTTACCTCTGTAAATTCAGAAGGGCCGACCAGTTATTTCAGAGGGAATGTTAGTTCTGAGACAGAAGAAGCAGGCAAATCTGAGCTTCTATGCAGCTGATCCGGGCTCTGTGTGTTTTCTGAGGGGCCCAGACTGTTCCCACCAAATCCATGTCAGGTCAGCATTGCCTAGTGATTCTGAACAAACAACATTTAGACAGTTTATGACTCCCTATGCCTGCGCAGCTTAAGAGGTCCGAGACTTGATTTCTCCATGTTCGCCACCATGTTGGATCTCCTATATTGCTACTTTTTAATGTCTGTGCGTGTGCGTGCATATATATATATATATATATATATATATATATATATATATACTCTCCAGATTTTTCAAAATATGAAATATATGTGTCTTATTATACGCTCCCTAAATTCATTCATATTCATATATGTGGATTTATAACAAACTTTCCACAAGATTATACTCAGAAATAATCATCCACCTGAAATACATATTTCTTTCCTAGTACTGAAAAGTAACTTCATAGAATGGTGCATACAAACTCTAATATTTCTACAGATACTTACCCAGTGTAACATCAATGCAAGTAGATTCCTAGGGGACATGATGTGTATTTTGACGTTCATTTCTATTCAACACTGGTACATTACTATTTCTTCAGTTTATGCACATCATAGGATATATATTTCATCCACAAGTTAGAAAACTTATAGGCATTTGTTTAATGATCAGTCACTTCCTGCTTCAGAATACATGTATTCCTCCATGTTTCTTGACTGGTCTTTTCATAAGACTTTTTCCAATCACAATATTTTCATTTTTCATTATCTCTTATGAAGCAAAACTCAAACACCCTTCATGATAAACCATAATCCTAAAATTACCATTAGATGTATAACTGGTTGGAATGAATGATTATATATCAATATAAGATTTCTTATATATTTTTAGATATCAATTCAATTCATTATTTAAAGTGGAACCAGTTAAATTATTTATTCACAGGATGGTCTATTCATGCATTATCTCTATATTCATAGACACAGGGTACACCTCTGTGTACCCCTAACACTAATGTATATGTCTTCAAAATATTGCTCCCAGAAATGGTGGAAGAAATACTCATGTCAACTGATCCACATATATATTTTATCACAGTAAAATTCTGAACAAAAAATGTAAAGGTCACACTTATGATTGTACCGAAGTCTAAAAGGAAAGTGAACATGGATAACTACAAACATCCATGTGAAGATTGCCTAACGCTCTCAAATGTCAATCCTATTGGTGACAACATATTTGTTTCTTCCAATGATTATATATTCAAACTAAACCCTGTTGAAAATGTCTAATCCTATAACTCACTTTATACTTTGCCTGATTTCATAATGTCTCTATTGATACCTGCTTTCCTACTTATTTTCCCCAGTTCATCGTTGTGACTGACTCTTCACATGTGCTGAAATTTTCATTCATTCTCTAACAGAAACCCTATTGCTAAAGAACTTTTGGTCCAAATCCTATACTCACTCTTCTTCCTAAACCTACCGACTATCTTCCAAATCCTACCGACTATCCATTTTGACTGGATGTTCTCTTCTACATTAAATCTACCAAGGTACAAGGTCCTGTGCTTCAAATCATACCTAGATTTCTGTTTCCATACTGATATTTCACCTCTATATTCTTGTAATTATCGCACATTCTCAATACCATTATCCATCGCCCAGAATGATTCCTAACCCAAATTGAACCTGTTATTAACCCTAAACATACACTGTTCCCTAAATCTCATTTTACAGAAGAGCAGCAACAGAGTTGTTCTTAAAATACAGGGAATTAGGGGACCTTCCACCTGCTGAAAACCTCAAAGGTCCATGCAGAAATGATACCTGGAGAAGTTGTAGGGAGGTATGAAAGACCTGAGAGAGCAAAAGTCCTATTCCAAGTCAAACAACCTGGTCAGGATAAAGGGATGTGTCCGAATCAGCATCTCTCTACTTATTTTAGAGAAGATGGACTAAACCAGACCTGTGTGGAGAGCTGTTCCCAGGTGTCTATGGTTGATATACCATTCTAACTTGTGAAAGTGTTCCAGGAAGTAGGAGCAGCCTCCATCTCATGGGACCCTTGGAAGCAAGTGTTAGGACAAAGTGGTTGCCAAGGCAGTGGCCTCATTCAGTTCCAAAGAAAGTGACATACCTCATTTCCTTGGTGATGGAACTCTCTGAACTTGCTATCCAAGAACCAAGACACCGATAGGCAATCCCAGTCCATGTCCCTGTGGGCTCACTTGATTGGATTTTCCAAGGACAGAGTCAGTCTTTCTTGGTACCTCCTGATGTGAGTATAGCCAAATACCAGGAGAGCTCTGAAGAGATACTTTTCCTGCGAAAGCAGGTAGTGGCTGGCCACTTTTTCCTGACAACTTCACAGAGTTGATCAAGGAAACCAGATCTGATAGAGGACACGCCATTTTGGGGGAACATAATATGGCCCACCAGTCAGAGTTAACTCCGGAGAGTCACAGACCTACTTGAGGGAAGGAGGTGCATTTGTGAGTGTGGGTTTGTTGTTTTGTCTCATGTTCAGAGAATAGGTACGAAAGGCGGTTTGTTTGATTTGAAGTGAACTGTTTCTAGTAAGTCGTTTGACAAGATGAGTGTTTCTATGTCTGTGTATCCCACTGTGTCCGCGGTTGTAGACATGAGAAAAGAGAATGCAACAATGGATGTGTCCTGTCTAGTAGAAAGCTTCCCATTATGCATCCTGCCTAATTTATGAATAGAGTGCGGCTTGCCTTATGGATGGGCAATACCTACTACCTTCCTAAGTCTCTGTTTTCTTCTGAATTCTGGCCACTCTCCAGAATAGGCTCATGGTTTTGTGTCCAAGATATGTAACAACTCCAAGGTCTGTGACATGGCCATGTACAGGATAGCTGAAGGGAATGGCCAGCATCTCAGAAAACTCAGATATCAATGTGACCAGGAAAGTCTCAGTGGATATACCCTGCTTTTGGCCTTTTGCTTACCTATTGTTATGTTGCCCTGAATATCAGGAAGGTCTTTGCCTCAGGCCACCCCATTGTGAAGCCTGAAGAAAACAGTTTTCAAATGGAAACGAATGGGCATCACTTGTGGCTCTTTCTTAATTGCTTTGGAAAGGGATGTGTCCGAATTAGCCTCTTGGCCTTGTATGTGGCTGTGACTTTGATTCTCAGCAGCTGATGGATCTAAAGAATGATCCCATGTGTGCATACAAAACCATAATTGCCAAAAGATCAGTCATTGTGGATGAAGTCTCTCGTCTTCCTCTGTTAGGTTCCTGACTTTCATCAAGTGAGAATTGGTATTCCTTGGGTCAAATGAGTTCTTCAAATCACTGCAGAGGTGCTTAGGTTTTTGCATGACTCCAAATCACATAAAGAATCTATAATTGAAAGTCAGTAGGCCACAAATTGGCGAAACAGAGCAGTATTAACGGGAGGCTTATTTGATCACTCCTGGTTCACAGGAAGGGTGTCCAGGCCAACATGACTTTAGGCAAATGAGGGGCAAGGGAGTTTATTTGGACACTGTCTTTGGGTGAGCCATTCATGGAAACCTTCAGCCAGAGGTTACGATGAGTGACTATATGGAAGAAGATGAGGACCTTGTTTGAGTGTTTTGGTTTTAATTGTGGTCATTTGTGTGGTGGTTGTAAGAAATATCTTGGTCCACCTGGGCTTGAACTCTGGTTGGATTCCCCTTAGAGACTGCGTTCTGGAACTGAACTCAGAGAAGTATTGCCATGAATTGTGTTGGGATATTAGGAGGCCACGCATGAGAGTCGCCCTTGGAAACTGAGATCTAGGCCCAGGGTGGCTTTCCACAGAGCACTGAGAATCTCAGCCAGGATAACACATGATTTTCTTCTGAAAGACTTGGCAGCCATAGTTGAGTGTCAAAACACACATGGACCTCACATTGTAGACCTCAATTTACCTGGCTTCATGTGACCTTTTGGCCACTCTTTGGGAAGCCTTGCCTGTGAGAGTTCTCCAGAGCTTTCATTGAAAATGAGCTTCCTCATTATTTAATGGTTTCTGAATGAATTGAAACCCACAGTGCCTCCAACTTCATCCTTAACAATGGCTAGATGAATACCATGTAGTTATTAAAATTTCCATGACCAGGTGGCACTGGAGAACCTTTGAATGTCCTGTTGCTGATCATGAGTATACCAGACAGTGCCTTGATTGACTGGATTTCATGAAAATGTTGTAGAAAAGAGAAGCCAGTACGTTTGAGTCTGCTGAGTAGTGGGCCTAGAGCACTGGTGGGCAGGTGTGTGAAAAAACATCATTAGTAGGGCCATGAGGATCTACCATTGGATTCCAAATGGCTTGTGACTGACATGGTGCAGCCAGCAGATCCTTATTTGTAAAGTCATCTTTTTATATGGAGAGGTTTCAGGGCAATGTTCAGAATAAGGGTCATATGGACAAGGGGGCAATGGGGCAAGCTATGAGGGATAGAAGCCTGGTTGGTGCGTTCTCCTGCACACCCTGACCCACCACACGTGACATAACTCCCTCCAGCACTGTGTCTCAGTTGGGCTCCTTGTATTTCATGAAGCAAATACTAAACTCTCAGTGCAGCAGGAAAAACACCACAAAAAGTGGAGGAGGACAAAATGGCTTCACAGTTCACATGGGGAGACATTTAGTCACCAGTGGTCACTGTTTACCAACAAAGAGAGGATTCAGGCCTCCTGCTTCATGTTAATTGGAAAATAAGAACCCATGTCCTTCAGGTCAAAGTGATGGAGACCCACCTTTGATGTTCTCACTACAAAAGAAGATAAAGCTCCTGAAAACAACCTAAATTTCAAGTGCCCAACCTCAGAGTGAGATTCTCAAAAAGTCCTTAGGCCAGAAGAGCTCCATGTTTGTGGAGTGTTTACCCTGTCCCTTACTTTTAGAAAGTCCTCTACCTCCACCAAAGATGTGAAATCTGGAGCATTTTCCATTCCAGATAGGTATTCACAGATTTTCTAACTCTTCTCCTATAATTGTGTCTTACTTGAGGCGAAAGTAATGTTAAAGCATTGTTCTGGATGAGAGTGGGAAGATTTTTGTGTAGCATATATTTGCATACACATTGGATTCAATTTCCTATTTTCTATTCGAAATACTGAATCCCTGACACTAACACATACCCTATCAGACTCTGAATACTATTTCTAATAGGATGGAGAAAAATAACCCAAACAGAATAGAAATACAAGCAGTTTAGAGGAGTCATGGTGTATATTTGGACTTGCCTTTTGCATGATACAGAGTAGGAGTTAAATCTAGTCAATTTTTTGTTGAAATAGTTCTCCATGTTTTTTTAAAGTTAACAAATTGTGAATTCCTGTCTCCCTTTCTCTGTAGCCCATTCAGCACATATATTTTTATATGGATATATAGAATCATACCTGGTACCACACATACATTCTTGTGAGGTGGATGAGTTGGCAGATACAAATTGTGAGAAGAGATCACTCCTACTAAACCGTGTTGGAACTGAATATTCAACCAATGGGTGAGCTTCCATGTTCAGTAAAATGAATATTTTTGGATCTGTGGATGATATATATTTTATGATGAATTTTGATTGACATATATGTTGCTATTTTTTTTTCTGTGTGTGTGTGTGTTTTGTGTCACTCACCTGTTCTGTAAAACAACTTCAGAGCTAGAGGTTAAAAATTCATGCAAAGCTCTGATGGAGGTATCTAATATCTTAGTTTTGGTCTATTGCTTCTTCTAATTGGGTCATTTGTTGTGTCCCATGGAAGAGGGCAGTGGTTCCTGTGCCCACCCCTGCAGCAACTCCTATTCCGAATAGAATGGCTAAAGTGAGGGATATATGTTCCCAGTTGAAACGGGTTGTATGCCCCCCTATTTGATATTCAAATGAATCTGCATCATGATAGAGCACTCTGGGAAACATCTGCACCATTACACAATTAATCACATCTGTTGACCATTTCATGAAAACATAAACAATGTTTAATTATATACAATTATGCTGTTGTAGGGACGGACAAGGCAAGGCACCTAAGATAGCAACGAAGACAGCGAAACCGTCCTATTTGGTTGCAACCAGATTCAGAGGGCATTGCTTCTGTTGTAATCAATTATTCTCCTGAAACTCAAGTATAGGTAGTTTCAGAATTTTGTACCCAACATGTAAGGGAAGGGGCTCAGAAGTTCACAGTCTGCAGAAGTTCAAAAAAGCCGTTGTTGTTTCTGTTTTTTCCTCGGTTCTGGGCAAGTTAACTTTTCAAGGACACCTGGGAGGGAAAGAGCTTTTTCCTACCTTTCTTATTTTTCGCCCCTGACAGCTGTTACCATGGAGCCCTGATGGTAACTTCTTTATCTTAGAAATATAGCCATCTCTGTAAAGCCCCAGCTCACGGCCAGAGGCCTTGTTCATATATTTTGTGGAAAACAAGTAATGGGGTGTCTAGCATAGAAGTGCTTATTTTTTTAGCCAGTGGCCAAGTAGAACAAGGCAACACTAAAAGAGGAAGTTTATCTACATTGAACTCTTTTATAGGGACTCTTTTGCTGAATGTCCTAAAGTCAGCCATGGTGAAGACTTCTGTAGAAAGTCAGTTAAGAATTTTCTGTAGGCCTGGTACAGAAGGGGAAGACAGGGAAGGTGGGGCTGACAGCAGCTCCGAGGATCTGAGAATAAGGAAGGAGAGATGTAAAAGAATAATGGGAAAGGGGTTTGTTATTTTCCTAGTAACAAAAACTTGAGCTGCAGAACAGGTAGAGCAGAGGGGAAGACAAGAGTGAGTATCCCAAAATGCATGTGAGGGACTTTAAATTTTTAGTAAACTGTTTTCAGTGATGACAAAGCAACTTTAAAGGCCATTTTCATTACATCTTTGATAGGAGTCTGAGGTCTCTCCTCTGCTAGTTTCAGCTTTGTGTTAGCTGGTAAGAGGACCTGGTGGGACCCGGTGTGGGCACGGACAGGAGAAGAGAGGAGTGAGTCGGTGGATGAGAACCTGAGTACCTGCTAACTCAGCAAGGGGGCGATGGTCTGAGAACCACGAGAGGTTTGGGTTTTTGATCTAATAATTGGAGGGGAGAAATCAGGTTGCTGAGGTGAGAGTGACAGCAGAGACTCTGGAGCACAAGGCTGAAGGTGAGGATCTATTGGATAAGCATAGTTCAGGATATGAGTGAAGGATGGAAAAGGCCTGCCCATAGGGGAATCTCCTTTCACCCTTTTGAGCACTTGCAGAAGTGAAAAAGGTCACACAGGGCTGGGGATGTGACTCAATTGTAGCACGCTCGCTTGGCATGCGTGCGGCCCGGGTTTGATTCTCAGCACCACATACAAACAAAGATGTTGTGTCCGCCAAAAACTAAAAAATAAATATTAAAAATTCTCTCTGTCTCTCTGTCTCTCACCTCTCTCTTTAAAAAAAAATGGTCACGCAGAATTTGAGGATCTATAGACCCCTCTGGGGGCCATCGGTTTTGGTTATCTAATTGGTAATATGGCCAATGCTGTGTACTGAATTTGATGAGGAGTTTGTGTTCCATCAGGCAGCCCCTGTATGCTCACATCCCCATGACGTACAGAAAAAGTCGGCCAGGCATTCTGGAATTACTAAAAAGGAGTGATGGATTTTTCCTTTCCCCAGGTCCATGATCCTCTTAGTTGTACAAGTCCGATATTTACTGCCATTACCCCCTTGAACTAGAGACCTTTTATTTGATAGAGGGCCCAATGGGGCCTTAAGCGCTGAGTTTATTGCCCCTGTATCCCCTTCAAAGTTTACTGGGGTCCCCTCCACTTCAAAAGATACGCTGAGCTCAGGGAGGGGATCTGAGCCCCGACTTTCGTAGTCATGCTGAAGAGTCAGAATGGCTGGCTGGCGTGGCTGCCTCTTTCTAGGGCACTCTTGAACCAAGTGTCCTCTTTCTTTACAGTAGGCACATTGATCTGAGGTCAGGGGTGGCCTCTGGCATGGGACCAGGTATCCCTTCCTGTCTCCCTGTTTCTTAATTTCTGGCCCTTTTGTTGTTGTGACCGGGACCTTAGTCAACTCCTTAGTCTGTCTTTTGTTTGTTTTATCGTCCTTTTGCTCCCTTCTCTTCCTCAGTTTCTCTCTTATAGTATACTTTCTCGGCTTCTCTGACTAAATCTCTCAAAGTCATATCTTGTAATCCATCTAAGCATTGTAACTTTCTTTAAATATCCAAGGCAGCATGCCCAATAAAGGCCATTGTGACAGATGCCTTTTGATCCTCTGCATGAGGATCGAAAGGAGTATATCTCCTATATGCCTCCGTAATTCTCTCTAGAAACATAGAAGAAGATTCATCAGGCCCGCAGGCGTGGTAGCCACGTCACCCCAAATGGAGTAGGGAAATAGCAGTGCCGCTGCCCGTGCCCGGATAAGGCCCAGTCACCAGCTGGTGCGGTAGTCACGTCACCCAAATTGTAGTAGGGGCCAAGCAGGCCTCTGCCCACGCCCGCAACAAAAGCAGACCTGTGACTGACCTGCGGAACAGGCACAGCGGCCTGCCACCATGGTAGACATGACACCCCAATTGGAGTAGTGGCAGAGCAGAGCTTTCTCCTGCGCCCAGTACAAGCACAACGGCCCACCGGCGTGGTAGTCACGTCAACCCAATTGGAGTAGGGGCAGAGCAGAGCCTTTGCCC
Organism: Callospermophilus lateralis; assembly: GCF_048772815.1. Taxonomy (NCBI): domain Eukaryota; kingdom Metazoa; phylum Chordata; class Mammalia; order Rodentia; family Sciuridae; genus Callospermophilus; species Callospermophilus lateralis. Next base: position 2,845,046 of record NW_027512630.1, read on the forward strand.
GCACCCAGAACAGGCCCAGCGATCTGCCAGCATGGTAGTCATGACACCCCAATGGCAGTAGGGCCAGAGCAGAGCCACCACCCGCTCCCGCAAGGTAGGCAGACCTGCAACCGACAGGCGGAACAGGCCCAGCGGCCTGCAAGCGCGGCAGACACGTCAACCCATTTGGTTCTTTGAAAAAATAAAACAAATCGACAGAACATTAGCCATGCTAACGAAGACAAGAAGAGAGAGAACTCAAATTACTAGCATATGGGATGAAAAAGACAACATCATAACAGATATTTCAGATATACAGAAGATAATCCGAAATTATTTTGAATCTTTGTACTCTAATAAAATAGAAGACGGTGAAGGCATCGATAAATTTCTTAAGTCATATGATCTGCCCAGATTGAGTCAGGAGGATATAGACAACCTAAACAGACCAATATCAATTGAGGAAATAGAAAAAAACCATCAAAACACTACCAAGTAAGAAAAGCCCAGGACCTGATGGGTATATAGCAGAGTTTTACAAAACATTTAAAGAGGAACTAATACCAATACTTTTCAAGTTATTTCAGGAAATTGAAAAAGAGGGAATTCTTCCAAATTCATTCTATGAGGTCAACATCACTCTGATTCCTACACCAGACAAAGACACTTCAAAGAAAGAAAACTACAGACCAATATCTCTAATGAACCTAGAGGCAAAAATCCTCAATTAAATTCTGGCAAATCAGATACAAAAGCATATCAAAAAAATTGTGCACCATGATCAAGTAGGATTCATCCGTTGGATGCAAGGCTGGTTCAATATACGGAAATCAATAAATGTTATTCATCACATCAATAGACTTAAAAATAAGAACCATATAATCATCTCGATAGATGCAGAAAAAGCATTCGACAAAGTACATCATTCCTTTATGTTCAAAACTCTAGAAAAACTAGGGATAACAGGAACATACCTCAATATTGTAAAAGCAATCTATGCTAAGTCTCAGGCTAGCATCATTCTGAATGGAGAAAAATTGAAGGCATTCCCCCTAAAATATGGAACAAGACAGGGATGCCCTCTTTCACCACTTCTGTTCAACATAGTTCTCGAAACACTGGCCAGAGCAATTAGACAGACAAAAGAAATTAAAGGCATATAAATAGGAAAAGAAGAACTTATATTATCACTATTGCAGATGACATGATTCTATACCTAGCAGACCCAAAAGGGTCTACAAAGAAACTAATAGAGCTAATAAATGAATTCAGCAAAGTGGCAGGATATAAAATCAACACTCATAAATCAAAGACATTCCTGAATATCAGTGACAAATCCTCTGAAACGGAAATGAGGACAACCACTCCATTCACAATATACTAAAAAAAAAAATAATTGGGAATCAACCTAACAAAAGAGGTGCAAGTTTTATACAAGGAAAACTACAGAACCCTAAAGAGAAAAATAGAGGAAGATCTTAGAAGATGTAAAAATGTACCCTGTTCATAGATAGACAGAACTAACATCATCAAAATGGCGATATTACCAAAAGTTCTCTATATGTGTAATGCAATGCAATTCAAAATCCCAACGGCAGTTCTTGTAGAAATAGAGAAAGCAATCATGAAATTCATATGGAAAAATAAAAGACCCAGAATAGCAAAAACAACACTAAGCAGGAAGTGAGAATCAGGCCGTATAGTGATACCAGACTTCAAACTATACTACAGAACAATAGTAAAAAAAATAGCATGGTACTGGTACCAAAACAGGTGGGTGGACCAATGGTAAAGAATAAAGGACACAGAAACCAATCCAAAAAAATACAACTATCTTATATTTGATAAAGGGGCTAAAAGCATGCAATGGATGAATGATAGCATCTTCAAAAAATGGTGCTGGGAAAACTGGAAATCCATATGTAACAAAAAGAAACTGAATTCCTTTCTCTTGCCATGCACAAAAGTTAAATCAAAATGGAACAAGGAGCTTGATATCAAATCAAGACATGGTGTTTGATAGAAGACAAAGTTGTCTACGATCTACATACTGTGGGGTCGCCTCCAAATTCCTCAATAGGACACCCATAGCACAAGCGTTAATAACTAGAATCAACACATGGGACTTACTCAAACTAAAAAGTTTTTTCTCAGCAGAAGAAACAGTAAGAGGGGTAAATAGGGAGCCTACATCCTTGGAACAAATCTTTCCTCCTCACACTTCAGATAGAGCACTAATATCCAGAGTATACAAAGAACTCAAAAAATTTGTCAATAAGATAACAAATAATCCAATCAACAAATGGGCCAAGAACCTGAACAGACACTTCTCAGAGGAGGACATACAATCAATCAACAAGTACATGAAAAAATTTTCACCATCTCCAGCAGTCAGAGAAATGTGAATCAAAACCACCCTAAGATACCATCTCACTCCAGTAAGTTTGGCAGCCATTATGAAGTCAAACAACAACAAGTGCTGGCGAGGATCTGGGGAAACAGGTACACTTGTACATTGCTGGTGGGACTGCAAATTGGTGCAGCCAAATGGGAAAGCAGTATGGAGATTTCTTGGAAAGCTGGGAACGGAACCACCATTTGACCCAGTTATTCCCCTTCTCGGTCTAAAACCTAAAGACCTAAAAAGAGCATGCTACAGGGACACAATTCACAATAGCAAGACTGTGGAACCAACCTAGATGCCCTTCAATAGAAGAATGAATAAAAAAATGTGGCATTTATACACAATGGAGTATTACTGTGCATTAAAAAATGACAAAATCATAGAATTTGCAGGGACATGGATATCATTAGAACAGATTATGCTAAGTGAAGCTAGCCAATCCCTAAAAAAACAAATGCCAAATGTCTTCTTTGATATAAGGAGAGTAACTAAGAACAGAGTAGGGACGAGGAGCATGAGAAGAAGATTAACATTAAACATGGATGAGAGGTGGAAGGGAAAGGGAGAGAGAATGGAAACTGCATGGAAATGGAAGGAGAACCTCAGGGTTATACAAAATTACATACAAGAGGAAGTGAGGGGAAAGGGAAAAATAATACAAGGCGGAGAAATTTATTACTGTAGAGGGTGTAGAGAGAGAAGAGAGGAGGAGAGGGGACGGGAGGGGGGATAGTAGAGGATAGGAAAGGCAGCAGAATACAACAGACACTAGTATGGCAATATATGAATGAATGGATGTGTAAGTGATGTGATTCTGCAATCTGTAAACGGGGCAAAAATGGGAGTTCATAACCCACATAAATCAAAGTGTGAAATATTATTTATCAAGAACTATGTAATGTTTTGAGCAACCATATATAAAAATTAAAAAAAAAGATAACTAAATTCGGTGAATAATGCACGAGAATCCTAATATTTCTACAGTAACTGACCCAGTTTAAAATCAATGCCAGTAGATTCCTATGGGACATGATGTGTATTTTGACGTTCATTTTTATTCAACAATGGTTCATTACTATTTCATGAGTTTATGCACATCATAGGATATATATTTCATCCACAAATTAGCAAATTTATAGGCATTTAATTCAATTTCAATCGCTTCCTGCTTTACAACATATGCATTCCTCCAGGTTTCCTGACTGGTCTATTCATGAGACTTCTTTCCAAACATATTATTTTCGATTTCCATAATCACTTTTGAAACAAAACTCACACACTGTTCATGATAAACCAAAACACTAATATTACCATTAGATGTATAATTGTTGGGAATGAATGATTGTATATCAATATAAGATATCCTGTAATTTTTAAGATATCAGTTCAATCCATTATTTAAAGTTGGAACAAGTTATATTATTTATTCACTGTATTGTCTATTCGTACTTTATCTCTAAATTCATAGACACAGGGTGCACCTCTTTGTAACCCCAATACTAATTTTACGTCTTGAATATATTGCTTCCAGAAATGGTGGAAGAAATACTCATGTCACCTGATCTACATATACATTTTATCACAGTAGTATTCTGGACAAATAATGTAATGGTCACGGTTATGATTGCGCGAAGGACTAAGTGGAAAGTGAACATGGATTACTAAAAACATCTATGTCCAGGTTGCCTAATGCTCTCAAATGTCAATCCTATTGGTGACTACATATTTTTTTCTTCCTAATATTATGTATTCAAACTCAACCCTGTTGAAAATGTCTAATCCTATCACTCACTTTATACTTTGCCTGATTTCGTAATGTCTCTATTGATATCTGCTTTTCTACATTTTTTCCCAGCTCATCATAGTGACTGACTCTTCATATGTGCTGACTTTAACAATCACTCTGTAACCGAAACCCTATTGTTAAAGAACTTTTGTTCCAAATGCTATACTCACACTTCTTCCTAAACGTACTATCTTCCTATTTCTATCAACTATCCCTTTTTGACTGGATGTTCTCTTCTACATTCAATCATTATAGTAAATGTCCGGCGAGCTTCACAGGAGGAAACCACCAACAGACTATCTCATGCAACAGCAAAGGGTTTATGGAGTGTCCGGCATGCTGGTGCTCAGAGCTCACTTGAATAGAGCAGATAGCTCTGAGAATAGCTTAAGTAGAGCTTATATACTTTACCTGGAGAGGGCAGGGAGGGAAGTTTATTGATGGATCGGGGTGAGTGGGCGATTTGCGTGCAACTGGGTGAGGGAGCACATTCTGCAGTTGGGCAGTTGGGGACAGCACATACTGGGAACAAGATTTGCAAGCATTTCTCAAGATTTCAACAGTGTTTTGTTAAGCATACAGAAAAACAGGAAGTGACAAGTACCTATTTTACTAACCTTTTATTCCCCACTTCTTCTTCTGGCTACTTTTAATCATAAAAATGATCATTGGGGGGGTGTCACATTCTATGTATACTAGTAGGGTATTACCATAAGTTTAACTCGTCCAATTTGAGCCTGGAGAAAAGAAATTACACGGTTGAGAAAACAGGGTTTAATAGTTAGCAATAACATGAGGATTACTATTGGACCGGCCAGGGTTGATAAAAACGTAGTTAACCAGGAAGACTGTGTGAACCAAGACTCAAACCACCTTTTTTGGGCATCTCTGTCTCGTTGATGCTTTTCAAGGCATCTTTTTAATTTACTCTTAGATTTTATTACAAGTCCAGTATGCTCGGCATACAAACAACTTTCTTCTCTCAATGTAGCACAAAGCCCCCTTCTCTCATGACGAGGAGGTCCAACCCTCGAGTGGTCTGAAAAACAGCTTCAGAGAGAGAGGTAAAAGACTCATGCAAAGCTCTGATGGAGGTTTCTAATATCTTAGTTTTGGTCTATTGCTGTCATTTGTTGGGTCATTTGTTGAGTCCCTTGGACAAAGGCAGTGGTTCCCGTGGCCACCAGTGCAGCAATTTCTATTCCTAATAGTATGGCTACATTGAGAGATATATATTTTCAGTGGAACCGGGTTGAATGCCCCCCTATTTGATCTTCAAATGAATCTGCATCGTGATAGAGCACTCTGGGAAACATCTGCACGATTACACAATTAATCACATCTGTTGACCATTTCATGAAAACATTAACAATGTTTAAGTATATAGAATCATGCTGTAGTAGGGAAGGACAAGGCAACGCACCTAAGATAGCACTGAAGACAGGGAAACAGTCCTATTTGGTTGCAACCAGATTCAGAGGGCATTGATTCTGTTGTAATCAACTAATCCTCTGAAACCCAAGTTTAGGTAGTTTCAGAATTTTGTACCCAACATGTAAGGGAAGGGGCTCAGAAGTTCAAAGTCTGCAGAAGTTGAAAAAAGCAGTTTTTGTTTCTGTTTTTTCCTCGGTTCTGGGCAAGTTAACTTTTCAAGGACACCTGGGAGGGAAAGAGCTTTTTCTTCCCTTTCTTATTTTCCCATTGCCAGCTGTTACTACGGAGCCCAGTTGCTAACTTCATTAACTTAGAAATGTAGCCATCTCTGTGAAGCCCCACGTCAAGGCCAGAGGCCTTGTTCACATATTTTTGTGAAAAACTAGTAAGGGGGTGTCTGGATTAGGAGTGCTAATTTTTTAGCCAGTGGCCAAGTAGAACAGGGCAACATGAAAATAGGAAGTTTAACTACATTGAACTTTTTTATAGGGACTCTTTTGCTGAAAGTCCTAAAGTCAGCCATGGTGAAGACTTCTGGAGAAGGTCAGTTAAAGACTTTTCTGTGGGCCTGGTATAGAGGGGAAAGACGGAGAAGGTGGGGCTGAGAGCAGCTCCGAGGATCTGAGAATGAGAAAAGAGAGATGTAAAAAAATAATGGGAAAGTGGTTTGGAATTTTCCTAGCAACAAATATTTGAGCAGTAGAACAGGTCAAGCAGAGGGGAAGATGGTAGTGAGTATCCCAAAACGCAGAGGGACTTTAAATTTGTAGTAAACTGTTTTCAGTGATGACAAAGCAACTTTAAAGGCCATTTTCATTACATCTTGGATAGAGGTCTGAGGGCTCTCCTCAGCTGGTTTGAGCTTTGGGTTAGTTGGTAAGAGGACCTGGTGGGACCCAGTGCGGGCACTGTCAACAGAAGAGAGGAGTGAGTGGGTGGAGGGGTAGCTCAGTACCTGCTACCTCAGCAAGGGGTCAATGGTCTGAGAACCAGCAGAGGTTTGGGTTTTTGATCTAATAATTGTAGTGGAGAAATCAGGTTGCTGAGGTGGGAGTGACAGCAGAGACTCTGGAACAGAAGGCTGAAGGTGAGGATCTATTGGATAAGCATAGTTCAGGATGTGAGCGAAGAAGGGAAAAGGCCTCCACATAGTGGAATCTCCTTTCACCCTTTTGAGCACTAGCAGATGTTAAAAAGGTCATGCAGGATTTGAGGATCTAGAATCCCCTCTGGTGGCCATCAGTTTTTGTTATCTAATTCGTAATATGGCCAATGCTGTCTACTGAATTTAATGCAGGGTTTGGGTTCCATCAGGCAGCCCCTGTACGCTAACATCCCCATGACTTACAGAAGAAGTCGGCTTTTCCCCCACACAGCCATGGCTGTTTTTGGCTTTGACAGTCGGCCGGGTAGACACAGTAATCTAGGCTAGCCAACCTGCATCTGGCTCGTGTGTCCCTACATCCATAATATTTGTTTCCATTATCTATGGTAAGGAAGGGATTTAATGGAATTTTAGTGGGATCCTCTTCATCAGGGATATCCCATTAGGAAAGACTTATAGCCAGCTGACAAATGTCTGGGTGGAGAGATGGTCACCAGGTCCCTAAGTGGGCTGCATGCAAGATAGATTATACTTCTTTTCCAGTAGAATTTGTGATCAGCCATCGCTGCTGAACGGGCTGATGAGGGTTAGGACTACTTGTGGCCAAGGGGAGAGTCTATAGGCTTATCCACACGGTGAATATGCAATTTGAAAGTGTTACCAGTCTTTTCCAGTTTCCAGCCAGAGTGTGGACAGGGCGCAGGCTTGAGATGAGAGGCATGGATCCAGGAAGTGATTCCGTTTACCTTTACCACTATAGATGTTATAAGTAGCACCTGGTATGGTCCTTTCCAGTGGGGTTCCAGGGATGACACCTGATATCATCTTACGTAGATGAAGTCTCTTACTTGATATCCATGTGGAGTCCCCTCGTCCCCAGTTTGGTAGGGAGTGGCCAGCTGTTTCCACAGGTATCACTGAGATCTTTCAAGAGCTTTAAGTCTGTCAAACAAGGGCGTGTGAAAGGGATCGTTAGGTCTTAGAGTTGGGCTTTGGTCCGTTACTGGAAGAGAGGCACCCTAGATATTCACAGGGGGTGTGGTTACTCAAAGAAACAGAGGGCATATTTCTTGCACGAAACATTGTATAAGGCATGAGCATAGTCCAATCATTTATGCTGGTCTCTAAGCTTAATTTCGTTGAGGTCTCTTTAATGGTTCTATTTATTCTTTCTACGTGTCCTGAACTCTAGGGTCTGTAAGCACAATTAAACTTCCAATGAATCCCCAGGTTCCTGGCTAACCCCTGACTTACTTGGGCCATGAACGCCGGTGCATTATCAGACCGTATTACCTTTGGCAGGCCGTATCTTTGAAAAATGTCTTTCAGGATCTGCTTGACCACCATTAGCACTGTTTCTTTTTTTTTTCTTTTAGTGGGGAAGGCTTCAATCCATCCTAAAAATGTATCTACAAAGACTAGAAGATATTTATGTCCATTCCTTGCTGGCTTAATTTCAGTAAAGTCAACTTCCCAGAATTGTCCTGGTCTGGTTCCTCGTAGGTGCTTTCCTCCAGGAAGCTTGGAAGGGTAAGAATTTACCAATTGATGGACTCGACAGGCTTTTTTTACCCATTCAGTTATTTCTTTTTCCTGTGAGTCAGTTAGTGGAAAACTCTGTTCTTGATACTTCAGAAATACCTGCAGTTTCTTTGAACCAAGGTGAGTGAGTTGATGTGCATTTTCTACTGACATATTTAGAGCTGTGACTATAGGAGTTTTTACTGAAGGATTTAGAAATTCCACTTGGGGGCCTTCAGGGTTAAAAGTTATTTTGGACCAGAACTTGGTGAGCAGATCTCTGCCCATCAATGGGGCTAGGAATTCTGGGATTACTAGGAAGGAGTGATGGATTTTTCCTTTCCCCAGTTCCATGATCCTCTTAGTTGTCCAAGCCCGATATTTAGTGTCATTAGCCCCTTGAACTAGAGACCTTTTATTTGATAGAGGGCCCAATGTGACATTAGGGGTGAGTATATTGCCCCTTTATCCACTTCAAAGATTACTGGGGTCCCCTCCACTTCAAAAGTTACCCTGAACTCGGGGAGGGGATCTGAGCCCCGACTTTCATACTCATCCTCCAGAGTCAGAATGGCTGACTGGCGTGGCTGTCCCTTTCTAGGGCACTCTTTGGCCCAGTGTCCTTTTTTTTTTACAGTTGGTACATTGATCTGAGGCCAGGGGTGGCCTCTGGCATGGGACCAGGTATCCCTTCCTGTCTCCCTGTTTCTTAATTTCTGGCCCTTTTGTTGTTGTGACCAGGACCTTAGTCAACGCCTTAGTCTGTCTTTTGTTTCTTTTATCCTCACTTTGCTTCTTTCTCTTCCTCAGTTTCTCTCTTAAGATATATTTTCTTGGCTTCTCTGACTAAATCTCTCAAAGTCATATCTTGTAATCCATCAAAGCATTGTGACTTTCTTTTAAAATCCAGGGCAGCTTGCCCAATAAAGGCCATCATGACAGATGCCTTTTGATCTTCTGCCTGTGGATTGAAAGGAGTATATCTCCTACATGCCTCCATAATTCTCTCTAGAAACATAGAGGGAGATTCATCAGGCCTTTGAATAATCTCTATTACCTTGGCCAAATTAGTTGGTCGCCTAGTGGCCACTTGGAGGCCCACTATTAGAACCTGGCGATAAGTGGACAGATGCTTTCTAACTTCAATGTTGTTGGTGTATCAGTTGGGTTGTTTCAAGGGAAAACCAGCTTTGATTAAGTTGGGAAGATGTGTCCATCTCCAATCTGGTCGGAGGACATTTTTTTATAGCTTCCAGGAAGATTCTCTTTTGTTCCTTTGTCGTGAAGAGAGTCCCTAGGAATTGTTGACAGTCATCCCAAGTAGGCAGGTGTGAAAACATCAATGACTCAACCAGACCTGTGAGCCCGATGGGGTCCTCGGAAAAAGGGGGATTGTTACTTTTCCAGTTATATTGGTCAGAAGAGGAGAAAGGCCAATATTTGTAGGCTTGCATTTTCCCCCCATGGCCTTCGTCAATCAATGGTCCGTAGGGACATAGGGGGAGCATCACAGGAGGTCCAGGGTTTTCAATCATTCGCCACCATCAAGTTCCCTTAGCTGGGCTAGCTTCCTCCTGCGGAGGAGGGGCTGTGTGTGCTGCGGGGGAGTTATCTGGAGGGCGCTGGGCCAGCTTAGATTCCTCCAATGGTAGAGAGGCTGAGTCAGCTGCAGGAGAATCACTTAGAGGGTGTTGGTGGTTGGGGGACGAGGGCAGGGTATAATACGGGGGAAGAGAGTCCAGTAGAGTCAAATCTTGTGACTCAGGGATTACAAAGGGTGGAGAAGGAGGAGGAGCAGAGGGTTTGAGAGATCATGGGGGAAGGAGTAGGAGCAGGGGAAGGGACAAAGAAAGGCTTCACCCATTGAGGAGAAGATTTGCAGAGGTCCTGCAAAGTTAAGATATATGGCTGTTGATCCGGATGGCTATGTGTGCCTGGGTAAAAGACAATATCTCTGACTTCTTAAATTAGTGGGAAATAGAAAGATCCTTCTAGGGGCCATCCAAATTCAAAGGTGGGCCATTATGAGGCACAGAGATTCCGAAAGGTCCAACGTTTTACTAAAAAAGAAAGATTCTGAGCCCTTAAGCGGACTTTGGTCCAGTGATCAACGGTCAGGGACAGGGGCATTGAAGTGCTGTGTCCCATAATGAAAGATACACAAAGAGTGAATGCAAGACACACGACACAGACAAGACAAGACAATAAAGACATTCAATGGACATCCAAAACTGAGACCAGGACTGAGTAGCCAGCAAAACCCAATGGCCTGGCAATTCCGAATCCGATACAAAATATTACTGAGTCGAGGAGACTATTGTTCCTCGATTTCCCGAGTCTTTGGGAAGTCCCCCAGGGACGTGGCCTGCGGCTCTGTGACACGTCTGTCAGCCACCATCGGAGAGAACTCACGCTCTTCATCGACAGCCATTTTGCCAAGCCCTAACCTTAACACTGAAACAAGAAAGAGGGGCCTTACTTAACCCGAGAGGAACCCGTTAGGGTCTTTTGTCCGCCGCTGCCAAAACTCGGTGGAATCTCCATATGTAAAGGTCGGGCGAGCATGGAAGGAAGAGACCACTAACAGACTGTCTTATCCAACAGCAAAGGGTTTATTCTGGGTCCAGCATGCTGGGGCTCGGAGCTCACTTGAATAGATCAGAGAGCCCTGAGAACAGTTTAAGTAGAACATATATATTTTCCTTGGAGAGGGCAGGGAGGGAAGTTTACTGATGGTTCAGGGCGAGTGGTCGGTTTGCGTGCAACCGGGTGAGGGAGTACATTCTACACTTGGGCAGTTGGGGACAGCACATTCTGGGAACAAGATTAGCAAACAGTTCTCAAAATTTTAACAGTGTTTTGTTAAGCATACAGAAAAACAGGAAGTGACAAGTACCTATTTTATTAACCTTTCACTACCGACTATCCTTTTTGACTGAATGTTCTCTTCTACATTCTATGATCCAAAGTACAAGGTCTTATGCCATTGTATATCAATTTATTCAAAGCTAAGTATCCCAATCAAGGGCCCAGTGCCCTTCTGGGCTTCAAATGTTACTTAGATTTCTGTTTTTATACATATATTTCACCTATATATTTTTATACATATTGCAGGTTCCCAATACCATTATTTATTCAGCATAATGATTACTAACCCAAATCAAACATGTTATTAACCCTAACCATACATGGTTCCCTCAATCTAACTTTACAGAAGAGCAGGGACAGAGTTGGTCTTACAATACAGGAATATAGGGAATCTTCCACCTGCTGATAACCTCAAAGGTCCATGCAGATATAATCTCTGGAGAAGATGTAGGCAACTCTGAAAGACCTGAGAGTGCAAAAGTCATCTTCCATGGAAAACAACCTGGTCAGGGTGAAGTGTTCTGTCTGAATCAGCCTCTCCATTCTTAATGTAGAGAAGATGGACCAAATGAGACCTGTGTGGAGAGCTGCTCCTGGGTGCCTATGGGTGATATACCATTCTAACTTGTGAAAGTGTCACAGGAAGCAGGGGCAGCCTCCATCTCATGGGAAGCTTGGAAGCAACTCTTAGGACAGATTGGTTGCCAAGGCAGTGAACTCATTCAGTTTCTGACGGAAGTGACCTCACCTCACTTCCTTGGTGATGGAACTCTGTGAACTTGCGATCCAGGAAGCCAGTCAAACATTGACAGTCCCAGTCCCAGTCTCAGTGGTTATACTTTTTGAATTTCCCAACGACAGAGTCAGTCTTTCTTGGTACCTACTAATGTTAGGATGGCCAAATGGCAGGAAAACTCTGAAGAGGGGCCTTTCCTGAGAAAACAGGTAGTGGCTCACCGCTGGCTCCTGACAACTTCAGAGAGTTGGCAAAGGACACAAAATCTGAGACAGGACAGACCATTTCGGGGGAACGTAGAATGGCCCACAGTCAGAGGACACTCCAAATAGTCACAACCTACTTGGAGGAAAGAGGTGCCTTTGTGGGTGTGGGTGTGGGTTTGTGGTTTTGGCTCATGTTCTGAGAAGAGGTAGGAAATGAGGTTTGTTTGGTTTGGGGTGAATTGTTTCTAGTAAGTCATTTGACAATGCGAGTGTTTCTGTGTCGCTGTATCCCGCTGTGTCCGTTATTGTAGATATTAGAAAAGAGAAAGCATCAATGGATGTGTCCTGTCTTTTAGAAAGCTTACCAGCATTCATGCTGCCCAATTTATAAATGGAATGCGGCTTGCCATAATGATGGGCAACACCTACGATCTTCCTTAGTTCCTGTTTTCTTCCTGAAATCTGGCCACTCTCCATAATAGGCTCATGTACCACCTCCATCCTCTGTGACATGGCCATGTACTCAATAACTGAAGTGAATTGCGAGCATCTCAGAAAACTCACATACCTGTTTAACCTGTAAAGTCTCATTGGAGAAACCCTGCTTTGGGCCTTTTGCTTACCTATTGTTCTGTTTCCCTGAATGTCAGGAAGGTCTTTGCCTCAGAACAACGCTTTGCGAAGTCTAAAGAAAACCTTTTTCAAATAAAAAAGAATGGGCATCAGCTGTGGCTCTTTGCTTAATTGCTTTGCAAAGAGATGTGTATGAATCAGCGTCTTGGCCCTGTGTTAGGCTGTAGCTTAGATTCTCAGCAACTGATGGATCTAAAGAAAGATCCCATGTGTGCATCCAAAACCAAAATAGCAAAAGAGCAGTCATTGTGGATGAAGTCTTTCGCCTTCCTCTGTAAGGTTTCTGACATCAATCAAGTGAGAATAGGGATCCTTTAGGTCAAATGAGTTCTTCAGTTCCCTGCAGAGGCTAGCCCATAGGTGGTTTGGTTTTCTCATGACTCCAATTCATATAAAGAATTTAAACCCCACAGTCAGTAGTTCTCAAATTTGAGAAGTGGATCAGTATTAACGGCAGGCCTATTTGATCACTCCTGGTTCACAGGAAGGGTGTCCAGGTCACGCAGAATTTAGGTAAATGAGGGGCAAGAAAGCATATTTTGGACACTCTCTTGGGCTGCATTCCTCATGAAAATCTCCAGTCAGAGGTTATGATGAGTGTCTATATGGAAGAAGATGAGGGCCATGTGGGAGTGTTTTGGATTTAATTGTGGTTATTTTTGTGGCAGTTGGAAGGGATGACTGAGTCCACCTGGGTTTGAACTCTGGTGTGATTCCCCTTAGAGGCTGAGTACAGGAACTGAACTTAGAGAAGTATTGCCATGAATTGTGTTGGGATTTTAGAAGACCAACCATGAGAGTCACCCTTGGAAACTGAGATCTAGGCCCAGGGTGGCTTTCCAGAGACCACTGGGAATCTCAGGCTTGATATCACATGATTTTATTCTTAACGACTTGGCAGTCTTAGTTGAGAGTCAAAACACACATGGACGTTACATTGTAGACCTCAATGGGCCTGGATTTATGTGACACTTTGGCCAATCTTTGGGAAACCTTGCCAGTGAGAGTTCTCCAGAACTTCATTTGAAATGAACTTCCACAACATTTAATGGTCCCTGAATGAATTGAAACCCACATGCTGCCAACTTCATCCTTGAAAAATTGCTAGATAAATACCATGAAATTTTTGAAATTCCCATTTCCAGATGGCACTGGAGAAACTTTGGTTGTCCTGTTGCTGAACATGATTATTCAGGACAGTGACTTGATTGACTGAGTTTCATGAAAATGGTGTATAACAGAGATTCCAGGAAGTTGGACCCTGCAGAGTAGTGGGCCTAGTGCAGTGAAGGGCAGGTGTGTGATAAAAAAAAATCTGTGGTGGGGCCATGTGGATCTGCCATTGTCTTCCAATTGGCTTGTGACTGACATGATGCAGCCAGCAGACGCTTCTATGTAAAGGTATCTTTTTATATGGAGAGGTTTCAGGCCAATGTTCAGAATCCGGTTGCTATGGTCAAGGAGGCAAGCTATGTGGAAGAGAAGCCTGGTTGGTACATTCTTCTGCAGGCCCTGACCCACCACAGGTGACAGAACTCCCTCCAGCACTGTGTCCCAGGTGAATTCCTTGTATTTCTTGAAGCAAATACGAAACTCCCAGTGCAGCAGCAAGAAACACCAGAAAACTGGAGGATGACCAAATGGCTTCAGAGTCCACAAGAGTAGACAATTAGTCCCCAGTTGCCACAGTTTACCTACAAACAGAAAATTAAAGACAGCTTCCTCATATTTATTGGAAAATAAGAAATCATGTATTCCAGGTCACATAGAAGCATACCCAGATTTGATTGTCTCACTACAAAGGAAGCTAAATCTCCTGACTACAACACATATTTCAAGTGCCCAACCTCAGAGGCAGTTCCTCAAGAAGTCTTTAGTCCAGCAGAGCTCCATGTTTGTGGAGTGTTTACCCTGTCCCTTACTTTTGGAATCTCCTCTACCACCTCCAAGTTTGTGAACTCGTGAGCATATTTGATTCCAGATATGTATTCACAGATTTTCTAACTCTTCTCCTCTAATTGTGTCTAACTTGGGGCCAAGGTAATCTCAAGGCATTGTTATGCATGAGAGTGGGAAGATACTCTTGTAGCATATATTTGCATAAACATTGGAATCATTTTCCAAATGATTCCAAATCCCTGACACAAACCCATGCCAACTAGACTCTGACTACTAATTCTAATATGATGGAGAAAATTAACCCAAACAGAATAGAAATACAAGCAGTTCAGAGGACGAATGGTGTATCATTGGAATTGCCTTTTGCTTTATATAGGGTAGGAGTTATAAATCTAGTCAATTTTTTGTTGAAATGGTTCTCCATGTGTTTTTCAAGTTAACAAATATGTGAATTCCTGTCTACCTTTCTCTGTATCCTATTCAGCGCATGTATTTTTATATGCACATATAGAATCCTACCTGGTACCACACGTACTTTCTTGTGAGGTGGCTCACTTGGCAGACACAAATTGTGAAAAGAGATCACTCCTACTAAACGCTGTTGAAACTGAAAATTCAAACTATTGATGAGCTTCCTAGTACAATAAAATTATACATGAATCCATGTTCAGTAAAACGAATTTATCTGGATCTGTGGATGACATATATTTCGTGGTGAATTTCAATTGGCTTATATTGCTACTTTTTAATGTCTGTTTGTGTGCGTGCCTGTGTGTGTGTGTGTGTGTGTGTGTGTGTGTGTTTATATATATATATACACACACACTCTACAGATTTTTCAAAATATGAAATATATGTGTCTTATTATACACTCCGTAAATTCATTCATATTCATGTATGTGGATTAATAATCAACTTTTCACAAGATTATTCTGAGAAATATTCATCCACCTGAACTACATATTTGATTCCTAGTACTGAAAACTAACAGTAAATGGTGCATACAAATCCTAATATCTCTGCAGTAACTGACACAGTTTTATATCAATGCAAGTAGATTCCTATGGGACGTGATGTGTATTTTGTCTTTCATTTTTATTCAATACTGGTACATTACTTTTTCTTCAGTTAATGCACATGGTAGGATATATATTTAATCCACTAGTTCAGAAATTTATAGGCATTTTGTCTTACTTTCCATCACTTCCTAATTCAGAAAACATGTTTTCCACAGGGTTTCTTGACTGGTCTTTTCATGAGACTTCTTTCACAAAATGCAAAGGTCACACTTATATTTGTACCGAAGTCTAAATGGAAAGTGAGTATGGATTACTAAAAACATCTATGTCCAGGTTGCCTAATGCTATCAAATGTCAATCCTATTGGTGGCTACATATTTGTTTCTTCCTAAGATTATATATTCAACCTCAACACTGTTGAAAATGCCTGATCCTATCACTTACTTTATACTTTGCCTGATTTCCTAATGTCTCTATTGATATATGGTTTCCTACATATTTTCCAGAGTTCATCAATGTGACTGGCTCTTCACATGTACTGATATTTACATTCATTCTCTACCCGAAACCCTACTGTTAAAGAACGTTTGGTTCAAATCCTATACTCACTCTGCTTTCTAAACCTACTGAATATCTTCCTAATCCTACTGACTATCCTTTTGACTGGATGTTCTTTTCGACATTCAATCATCCAAGGTACAAGGTCCTATGCCATTGTATATCAATTTATCTGAGACATCTGTGCAGAATATAATTCAAAGCTGAGTATCCCAATCAAGGGCCCAATGCACTTCTGGGTTTCAAATCTTACCTAGATTTCTGTGTTCATACTTATATTTCACCTATATATTCTTGTAAATATCGCAGGTTCCCAAAACCATTATTCATCGCACAGAATGATTCCTAACCCAAATCAAACCTGTTATTAACCCTAAGCATACACTGTTCCATCAATCTATCTTTACAATAGAGCAGGGACAGAGTTGGTCTTACAATACAGGAATTTAGGGTATCTTCCACCTGCTGAAAACTCAAAGGTCCATGCATAAATGATCCCTGGAGAAGACTTAGGCAGCTATGAAGGACCTGAGAGGGCAAAATCATCTTCCATGGCAAAAAAACCGGTCAGGATGAAGTATTGTGTCTGAATCAGTCGCTCTCTTCTTAATGTAGAGAAGATGGACAAAACCAGGCCTGTGTGGAGAGCTGTTCCATGGTGCCTGTGGTTGATATACCATTCTAACTTATGACTGAGTCAGAGAAAGTAGGGGCAGCCTCCATCTCATGGGACCTTTGTAAACAACTGTTAGGACAAAGTGGTTGCCAAGGTATTGACCTCATTCAATTCCTGAAGGAAGTGACCTACCTCACTTCCTTGGTGACACAACTCTCTGAACTTGGGATCCAGGAAGCCAGGCACCCAGAGCCAGTGCCAGTCCCATTCCCAGTGGGCACACTTGTTTGAATTTTCCAAGGACAGAGTCAGTCTTTCTTGGTACCTCCTGATGTGAGGATGACCAAATGCCAGGAGAACTCTGAAGAGGGGCCTTTCCTGAGAAAGCAGGTAGTGGCTCATTGCTGGCTCCTGACAACTTAACAGAGTTGGCAAAAGGGACCTGATCTGATACAGGACAGGCCATTTGGGGGGAACACCAGTCAGAGGACACTCCGGATAGTCACAGACCTAGTTGTGGGAATGAGGTGCCTTAGTGGGTGTGGGTGTGAGTTCGTGGTTTTGTCTCATGTTCTGAGAATAGGTAGCAAAGGTGGTTTGTTTGGTTTGGAGTCGGCTGTTTCTAGTAAGTCGTTTGAGAAGGCGAGTTTTTCTATGTCTGTGTATCCACTGTGTCCGTGGTTGTAGTTATTAGAAAAGCCAATACATCAATGGAGGTGTCCTGACTAGTAGGAAGCTTCCAGGCATTTATTCTGCCCTTTTTATGAATGGACTGCAGCTTTCCTTATGGATAGACAACACCTACTATCTTCCCAAGTTCCTGTTCACCTCCTGATTTCTGGCCTCTCTCCAGAATAGGCTCATGGTTTTGTGTCCAAGATATGTACCACTTCCAAACTCTGTGACATAGCCATGTACTGGATAGCTGAATGGAATGGGAACATCTCAGAAACCTCAGAGATCAGTGTAACCAGAAAAGTCTCAGTGGAGAAACCCTGCTTTGGGCAATTTGCTTACCTATGGTTCCCTTGCCCTGAATGTTAGGAATGTCTTTGCCTCAGGCCACCCGTTTGTGGAGCCTGAAGAAAACAGTTTTCAAATTGAAATGAATGGGCATCACCTGTGGCTCTTTGCTTAATTACTTTGGAAAGGGATGTGTCTGAATCAGCCTCTTGGCCCTGTGTGAGGTTGTGGCTTTGATTCTCAGAACCTGATAGATCTAAAGAAAAATCCCATGTGTGCATCCAAAACCAAAATTGCCAAAAGAGCAGTCATTGCTGATGAAGTCTTTCACCTCCCTCTGTAAGTTTTTTGACCTCTATCAAGTGAGAATAGGAAAGATACACCAAGTCAATTGATGGCTCCTATTGGAAAAATTCTATCCCTGATGACAGCATCAGCATAAGTACCCCAACAGTACGACAATTCGCTGCAGCAGCAGATAGTTCACAATGCATACAAGTGAGTTCACAATGCATACAAGTGATACATAATCCAGGCAAGTTCTGCAAGCAGTTCAGTGATGGCTATTGCAGAATCTGTAGATTGGTTTTATCTTTGTCTTCACTGGCACTGGGATGAAAATAGGAATTCTGGCAGTAATGGCTAAAGAAAAAATTATGTAACATTCCTGAGGGCACTAAAAGAAAACAATTTTCTTAACAATTTACATTATCTTGAAGAGAATAATTAAATATAATGAAAAGGAAAAGTGAAAGTAAACAAGCACGTCTGTTAACCTCCTATTTTTTCACATATTAAGACAATCCTGAACAGTTGTTTTCCCAATTTAAATTAAACAATTTAATTCACGTGAATAAAAAAAAAATGGATATATTATTTCATTAGCACTCATCATATGTGATATATGGACATACTCACATTCAAATATATAACACAAAACACAAGTGTGCACACATAATAAATACATACAACACATAATATAATAGTAAAGGCCTTATAACTTTTTACATGTGAAATCATCATTGCAATGTTTAAAAACTCTATAGTCAAAAAATAGAACTGATAAGCAAAACATTATCCTAGGTCTGTATGAGCTCAAAAAAAACAAAAGAGAACTTCATGATGTGGGAAAGGGCAATAATAAAATAGATATTGAAAAAAGCATCCCTGTTCTGTCGCAGATGTAAGGATAGCCAAACTGGAGTTTTCGATATCAGCTGTTATGGATTTGAGCCAAATCATCTTATTTTGGTCTATTGAAAGCGCTTCAGTTAATCTCTCTGGAATCCAAATCGGCTGCTGTTCTCCTTGTGGAAACACATAAACAGACCCCCGACTCCAGGCAATCACTGGGTCGGGACCTTAGTTAATCTCTCTGGAATCCAAATCGGCTGCTGTTCTTCCTGTGGAAACCCAAAAACAGACCTCCAACTCCAGAAAATTAATGGGTCAGGACCTTTCCATTTTCCTGTTAGAATATCCTTCCAAAGTACCTCGGGCTTATACACATTTTTTGGACACTTATGCCTTTCTGCAGCACTAAGTCCTGAAAATCCAAATTTAAAAAGTTTAGATTAAAAAGGGTTATTTTAATTTTATCTTTGGGGAATTTATATTCCTTCCCAATTCTGTCTTCTTACTTTAATGAGTACATTTTAATAGTGTGATGTGCTCTTTCAACTATGGCTTGTCCCTGTGGATTGTATGGGTTTCCTGTTATATGAGTAATGCCAAATGATGAGCAAACTGGTTTAAAAGAGGTAGAAGTATAACCGGGGGCATTATCTGTTTTTTACTGTTTTGGAATGACCACAGTGGCAAAATTTTGTAAGCAATGAGCTATAACATCTTTAGTTTTTTTTTCCCCCATGAAGGGAGCCCATCAAAAATCCAGAAGAAGTATCAACTGTAACATGCAAATATTTTACTTTTCCAAATTCTGGCAAGTGTGTGACTTCCATCTGCCATATATGGTAAGGTATCAATCCTCTAGGATTGACTCTAAGATTAAAATGTGGTAAAATGGTCACACAATTTTGACATTGTTTTATTATTTGTCTAGCTTGCTCCTTAGTTATTTTAAAATGCTTTTGTAAAGTATTAGCATTGATATGGAACTTTTCATGAAAATTTATAGCTTCTTCTAGTGTAGAGAAAATATGTATGTATGTCATGTGTAGTTTTACCTGCTAAATCATTGCCCAAACTAAGGGCTCCAGGCAATCCTGTATGTGCCAAGATATGTCCTATTAAGAATGGATCTTTTCTGTCCCAGATTAGACTTTGTATACTGGAAAGCAAAGAGAAAACAGTAGAGGAAGGGGAAATCCTACCAGCATCTTCAAGGAATACTATAGCATTAACTATATACTGACTATTGGAAAATAAATTAAACACAGAATCTTTAAACATCACAAAAGCTTATAATACTGCATTAAGCTCTACCTTTTGAGCTGATTGTTGGGGTGCTAAAAATGTAAAAATTTGATCAGGTGTAACTATTGCTGCTGTACCATTATTTGACCCATCAGTGAATATATTTGGAGCATTCATGATAGGTGTTTTCTTGTAATTTTTGGAAAAATTACAGGATGCAATGACCCAAAAGACAATAAAAGATTAGATGGTAAGTGGTTATCAAATGAAACATTAGATTTACACAAGATTATTGCCCAAGTATTTAACTCATTAGCTAATTTATCAATTTGATTCATAGTGTATGGAGTAATAATTTTATTGGGAGAAATTCCAAACACTCCCTTTGCTGCTTTTATTCCTATTAGTATTAATTGTCCCTAAGCCTCAGGATACCTAGTAATAATAGTGTTAGAAGAATAAGATAAATGTATCCATAATAATGGACCTTCTTGCCAAAATACTCCTGTAGGAATATTTTTTTGTTGGTATCACAATGAATAATAGAGGCATTATTTTATCAAATCTATCCAAATGCATATTTCCCATATATGTTTCAATGATTTTTAATGCCTTTCTTGCTTCAGGCATTAACATTCTGGGTGAATTTGGATCAGATGGACCTTTTAGGATATCAAATATAGGTCCCAACTCTCCTGTTGGTATACCTAGATAAGGCATTATCCAATTAATGTCTCCTAATAACTTTTGAAAGTCATTAATTGATTTGAGTTGATCTACTCGTATTTGAATTTTTGGTGGACTGACCATGGTTGAGGATAATAGAACTCCTAAATAATTAATTGGAAAATTTAATTGTACTTTATCAATTGATATCCCTAGATTATAATTTTTTAATAAGTTTGTAAGTGTGGCATAACATTCTAGCAATGGGTTTTTAACTTGTGTGCTAATAACACATCATCCATATTGTGAAATATTTGTAGTTCAGGATTTTGATTTCTAAGTGGCTGGATTACTTTGTTAACATAAATTTGACAAATAGTTGGGCTGTTAGCCATCCCTTGAGGGAATACTTTCCACTCATACCTCTGATCAGGACCTTCATGATTCAGTGCAGGGATAGTAAATGCAAAACTTGGACTATCCTCAGGAAGAATTGGAAATGAAAAAAAAAAAAAAAACAATCTTTAATATGTATAACTAAAACATACCAAGTTTTTGGCAAAGCAGACAATTGAGGAATCCTTGATTGAGCAGGTCCCAAAATAACCATCTCATTATTAATGGCTCTTAAATCTTCCAATAATCTCCATTTACCAGATTTCTTTTTGATGACAAAAATGAAAGTATAATGGGGAGATACAGAAGGTTGTATATGTTTTTCCGCTAATTGTTGTTTGACCAGGAACTGGGCTGCTTGTATCTTTTCTTTAGTCAGGGTCCACTGAAGAACCCATACTGGTCTTTCTGATTTCCAAGTAATTTTTATTGTCTCAGTGGCCCTTTCTGAAAATCCAACCCATGTCTGTCTGTTGCTTGGTCTATTTGTATTGGTGCTGATATACCTTGATCTTGTTTTTCTAATCTTTTTCCTTTCCTAAAACCTTCTCTAGCCATAATAGTGGGTGCATTTTGATTGATGTTATTTGTTAATGTCAAACCTAATTGATCTAGGACATCTCATCCCCATAAATTTATGGGAAGATGATCCAATACATATGGCTGTATAGTTCTTTCACATTCTTCAGGATCCTTCCAATCCAATGCCATTGCACTTCTATGGGGATTAGTTGCCACTCCTAGGTCTCAAAGTATTTTAGTGTACTGTTGTAATGGCCAATGTTTTGGCCATTCTTGATGAGAGACGATGCTAACATCTGCACCTGTATCAAGTAGCCCATTAAATTCATGTCCTTGAATATTTAGTTTTAGCCTGGGGCGAGAATCTAAATTTAAAGAAAGCATAACCAAATCTACACCTGTGGAGCCTAATCCCTTGGAACCTCTTTCTACAGCACGACTGGAAAATTGATCATGCAGACTGAGTATTATTAGTAACTGAGCTATTCTATCTCCTGGTGAAATTACTGATATGTCCTTTGGAGAACTGGGTATAATTTTATTTCACCTTCATAATCGGGATCAATTACGCAAGGACTCATCATAAGTCCTTTTAGATTAGAAGAGCTGCGTCCCAATAAAAGCCTACCGTTCCTTTGAGAAGAGGTCCTCTCACCCTGTGTGAATGATTTGAACCCCCATCTCTACAGTTAGTACTGATCTGACGGAGGTGCAGATATCTAACCCTGCGCTCCCTCTGATTTGTCTGATGAGGCGTCTGATGGACAATGTGTCCTGGGCACTACACTGATGGGGTTGCTGGGTTCCTCCAGTGCTCTGTATATTTGTGGTTTTGGGCCCCAGAGCATTGGGCTCCCCTGTCCATTTTTTGACAATGGAGCCCGATGCCTTTCTCCATGATATCGTGGATAAACAGCTAATCCTTGTTCATTTTTGATAATGAAGTACCCTCTATGGTGGTTTGAGAACGGCATTCATTAGCCCAATGTCTCCCTCTATGGCATCGTGGGCAAATACCCACGTATTCTACTCCTTTGGTACCTAGTTTTGTTAAACCCTCTTCCTATGGAGCAATTCCTTTTAAAATGTCCTGTTTGTTCACAATTGTAGCATGTTCCTGGTCTGGCATCTAAAGCCTGTTTTACTGCAGCTGCCACAAATTGCCCTTGTTCATTGATGTCTCTGGCATCTAAAGCCTGTTTTACTGCAGCTGCCATGACTTTCTCTTATTCATTAATGTCTTTACATAATTTAATATATGTGTTTAAATCTGCCTCTGCAGCAATTTTTGCGTATACGCCAGGATCATATGCAATTGGTTGCTGCTGATCCTCATAAGGTCCCTTTCTAACAACATATCTAGATTTCTCTGAGGATAACCAGTTTCTGCATTACGCCTAGCCGTCTCCTTGCAAAATTCCTCATTGGCAACCTTCCATAAAAGGTATTGACCTCCATTTAGCACAGGTTTACACATATTAGCCCAATCTACTGGCGTCATATTCAAGTTGTTAATGGATTCGACCAAGCTTACAATGAAGGGTGCTTGAGGACCATAGGTTGTTACAGCCCCTTTTAGCTGCTTCACTATTTTGAAATTTAAAGCATGGTGAATTCGCTGCCCTCCTACCTCAAAATCAGGGCATGTTCATACTTGAGATCCTGTCTCAGGATCCGAACTATCAACTGTGGGGATTGGGGGCCTCCCAGCATATGGAGGTGGCCTTGTTATTTGGACATTTACATCCTCTGGTGATAGAAAGGTGTTAGTAACAGTCTCCTTTTGTAACTTTGCCCCTGATGGCTTTTTCTGCCCTAAGCTTTGTTCTTCTATCTTTGTCTGAACTGAAGTCTTTGGACTAAGCAAACCAGATATGAACGTCCTCAATGGCAATGTGCCAACTGGCAGAGTCCCTGGGCTGTTCTTTTACCCCCTTTTAAATCTTCACCATGATGGTTTCATTATGGTATATTTAACAACTCCTTAAAAATCCATGGGCTACATTTTTGTATTGTATCAACGTATGCCCTGACTGTTCTTGACTTTACTGAGATGCCTCCTTCCTCTAACAATTTACTTAACACTCTTTCAGTTTGTTTTATTTACTAATTTCTGATCCCGTATTTCTACTATAATACAACCCAACAAGACGATGCCAAACAAAACCGAGACAGAATAAAATAAAAAGGGAACAACAAAAAGTCATTATAGCCTTTATATCCTACTGACATGTGCATCCGTCCTTTCTCCCTATCTGTTCCTCAGAAGTAAATAATTTTTTCTCAGATGTGAGCGGTTTTTCATCCATCTCACTCATCTCCATGGACAGGCAACAAAAGTGAAGCAAAACAAAAGAGGAATCTTAAATGGCTACCCATCCTCTCGCCCTTCGCTCAGGGGCGAGCAGTTTACCTTATCACTTACCCTCAGTGGCTCCCCGTGCAAGCCATAAAAATGCTGCAGTCTGGCTGGGCACGATTCAAGAGCCACTTTTCAAAAGAAACAAACTTTATTTTTAGAACCACACATGCCAAACAAAACAGCTCGTCAGGAAAAACCCTCAGAGCCCAACTGCCACCACTGGCTTCCTTGCAAAGTTTCTGTCACACCCACAAGCCTCTCCACCTCCCACAATCCTCCTACTCTTGAGGCTATTTAGCTGGGTCAGGTGGGTGGAGCCAAAAAAGTCCCACAATGAGCAGCTCTGTGGTCTGAAAGGGCAGGGAAATTGCCTAATGAGCATCACTGCAGAGGAGCCAATCAGCTAGATGTTGCTGGGGCCGCTGTGAGCCAATAATCATCTGGCAGGGGAATGTTGCTGGTAGCTGGAAGTTTAATGGGGCCCCTTAAGCTGTGGCTTTCAACAAATTGGTGTCTCCTTTCTCTGTAGACTATTCAGCACGTGTATTTTTATATGCACATATAGAATCCTACCTGTTATCACACATACATTTTTGTGAGGTTGCTGACTAGGCAGATACAAGTTATGAGAAGAGATCACTCCTCTTAAATAATGTTGGAATTGAAAATTCAACCTATGGGTGAGCTTGCTAGTAGAACAACATTATATATAGATCCATTTTCAGTGAAATCAATATTTTTGCACCTGTGGATGATACATATTTCATGATGAATTTCGATTGGCAAATATATTGCTAGTTTTAATGTCTGTCTCTGTGTGTGTGTGTGTGTGTGTGTGTGTGTGTGTGTGTGTATATATATATATATATATATATATATATATATATATACTCTCCAAATTTTTCAAAATACGAAATATATGAATCTTATTATACACTCCTTAAAATCATTCATATTTATGTATGTGGATTTATGATCAACTATTCACAAGATTATTCTCAGAAATATTCATCCACCTTAAATACAGATTTGTTTCCTAGTAAAGAAGACTAACTTCAGTGAATGGTGCACACAAATCCTAATATTTCTACAGTAAAAGCTAGTTCAACATCAATGCAAGCATTTTCCTATGGGACATGATGTGTATTTTGCAGTTCATTTTTATTAAACAGTGGTACATTACTATTTCTTCAGTTTATGCACATCATATGATATATATTTCATCCACAAGTTCACAAATTTATAGGCATTTGTTTCAATTTCAATCACCTCCTGCTTCAGAACACATATATTCCTCCAGGGTTCTTGACTGGTGTTGTCATGAGACTTCTTTCCAAACACATTATTTTTGATTTTCATAATCATATTTGAAGCAAAACTCACACACTCTTCATGATAAACCATAACCCTAATATTACCGTTAGATGTATAACTGGTTGTAATGAATGTATGAATATCAATTTAAGATTTCCAGTATATTTTCAGATATCAAATCAATCCACTATTTAAAGTTGGAACCAGTTATATTATTTATTCACAGTATGGTCTATTCATACATTATTTCTATATCCATTGACACAGGGTACTCCACTTTTTTCCCCCAATATTTATACGTCTTCAAAATATTGCCCCCAGTAATGGTGGAAGAAATGCTCATGTCACCTGATCTACATATAAATTTTAACACAGTAATATTCTGGACACAGAAAGCAAAAGTCACTCTTATGATTGTAGCAAAGCCTAAAAGAAAAGTGAGCATGGATTACTAAAAATATCCATGTCCCGGTTTCTTAATGCTGTAAAATGTAAATCCTATTGATAAATCCTATGTATTTGTTTCTTTCTAAGATTATATATTCAAACTCAACCCTGTTCAAAATGTCTAATCCTATCCCTCACTTTATACATTGCCTGATTTCTTAAAGTCTCTATTGATATCTGCTTTCCTACATATTTTCCCCATTTCATCATTGTGTCTCACTCTACACATGTGCTGATATTTACATTCACTCTCTTATTGAAAACCAATTGCTAAAAATCCTTTGGTCCAAATCCTATACTCATTGTTGTTTCTAAACCTAGAGAATATCGTCCTAAACCTACGGACTTTCCCTTTGTGACTGGATGTTCTCTTCAACTTTCAATCATCCAAGGTACAAGGTCCTATGTCATTGTATATCGATTTATCTGAGACATCTGTGCAGAACATAATTCAAAGCTAAGTAACCCACTCAATGGCCCAATGCCCATCTGAGCTTCAAATCCTGCCTAGATTTCTGTTTTCATACTTTTATTTTACCTATATATTCTTGTAAATATTGCAGATTCCCAGAACGAATATTCATCCTGCAGAATGATTGCTAACCCAAATCGAACGTGTTATTAACCCTAACCATACACTGTTTCCTCAATCTAACTTTACAGAAGAGCAGGGACAGTGTGACCAGGAAAGTCTCAGTGGAGAAACCCTGCTTTGGGCCTTTTGCTTACCTATTTTTCTGTTGCCCTGAATGTCAGGAAGTTCTTTACCTCAGGCTAACCCTTTGTAAAGCCTGAAGAAAACAGTTTTCAAATGGAAATGAATGGGCATCACCTATGGCTCTTTGCTTAATTTCTTTGGAAAGGGATGTGTCTGAATCAGCCTCTTGGCCCTGTGTGAGGCTGTGACTTAGATTCTCAGCACCTGATGGATCTAAAGAAAGATCCCATGTGTGCATCCAAAACCAAAATGGCAAAAAGTTCACTCATTTTGGATGAAGTATCTTCCCTTCCTCTATTAGATTCCTGACCTCCATCAATTGAGAATAGGGATTTTTTGGGTCATATGAGTTCTTCAATCCCTAAAGAGGTGCTTGGGTTTCTCATGATTCCAATTCACATAAAGAATCTGTACCTATCAATCAGAAGTAGTCAGTTAATATTGCTCCCAGAAATGGTGGAAGAAATACTCATGTCACCTGATCTTCATATACATTTATTCACAGAAATATACTGGACACTAAATTCAAAGTTCACATTTATGATTGTACCAAAGCCAAAATGGAAAATTAACATGGATTACTAAAATCATCCATGTCCAAGATTACTTATGCTCTCAAATGTCAATCCTATTGATGACTACATATTTGTTTCTTCCTAAGATTGCATATTCAAACTCAACCCTTTGAAAATGTCTAAGCCGATCTCTCACTTTTTACTTTGCCTGATTTTATAATGTCCCTATTGATATCTGCTTACCTACATATTTTTCCCACTTCATCATTGTGACAGACTCTTCACATATGCTGACATTTAAATTCATTTTCTAACCGAAACCCTATTGCTAAAGAAATTTTGTTCCAAATCATACACTCACCCTTTTTTCTATACCTACCTACTATCTTCCTATTCCTACTGACTATCCCTTTTTGACTGGATGTTCCCTTCTACATTCAATCATCCAAGGTACAAGGTCCCATGCCATTGTATATTGATTTATCTGAGACATCTGTGCAGAATGTAATTCAATGCTAAGTACCACAATCAAGGGCCCAATGCCCTTCTGGGCTTCCAATCTTACTTGGATTTCTGTTTTCATACACACTGTTCACCTCTATATTCTTATAAATTTCGCAGGTTGCCAATACCATTATTCATCCACAAAATGATTCCTAACCCAAATTGAACCTGTTATTAACCCTAAACATACATTGTTCCCTCAATCTTACTTTACAGAAGAGCAGGGACAGAGGTGGTCTTATAATACTGGAATGTAGGGATCCTCTACCTGCTGAGAACTTCAAAGATCCATGCTGAAAGGATCCCTGGAGAATATGTAGGCAGTTATGAAGGACCTGAGAGAGCACAAGTCATCTTCCATGGCAAACAACCTGGTCAGGATGAAGGGTTGTGTCTTAATCAGCCTCTCTCTTCTTAATGTAGAGAAGATGGACCAAATCAGGCCTGTATGGAGAGCTGTTCCCAGGTGCCTATGGTTGATATACCATTTTAACTTGTGAAATTGTCACATTAAGTAGGGGAAGCCTCCATCTCATGGGACCCTTGGAAGCAACTGTTAGGACAAAGTGGTTGCCAAGGCAGTGACTTCATTCAGATCCTGAAGGAAGTAACCTCACCTCACTTCCTCGGTGATGGAAATTGACATCCAGGAAGCCAAGCACACAGAGCCTGTCCCAGTCCCACTCCCAGTGGTGTCACTAGTTTTGAATTACCAAGGACAGAGTCAGTCTATCTTGGTACCTACAGATGTGAGAATGGCCATATGCCAGGAAAGCTCTGAAGAGGGGGCTTGTATGAGAAAAGAGATAGTGGCTCACCACTGGCTTCTGACAAGTCTCAGTGAAGAAACCCTGCTTTGGTACTTTTAATTACCTATTGTTCTGTTGCTCTGAATGTCAGGAAGTTTTTTGCCTCAGGCCACCCCTTTGGGAAGCCTGAAGAAAAGAGTTTTCAAATGGAAATGAATGGGCATCATCTGTGGCTCCTTGCTTAATTGCTTTGGAAAGGGATGTGTCTGAATCAGCCTCTTGGCCCTGTGTGAGGCTACGGCTTAGATTCTCAGCACCTAATGGATCTAAAGAAACATCCCACGTTTGCATCCAAAACCAAAAAAGCCAAAAGAGCAGTCATTGTGGATGAAGTCTCTCACCTTCCTCTGTAAGGTTCCTGACGTCCATCTATGAGAATAGGGATCCTTTGGGTCCAATGAGTTCTTCAAAGCCCTGCAGAGACTAGACCATACGTTCATAGGTTTCTCATGACTCCAATTAACATAAAGAATCTAAACCCCACAGTCTTTAGGCCTCAAAATGGAGAATCAGAGCAGTATTAAGGGCAGGCCTCTTTGATCACTCCTGGTTCACAGGAAGGGTGTCCCAGCCACACTGACTTTAGGCAAATGGGGGCAAGGGACCTTATTTTGGATACTGTCTTTGGCTGTGCCCCTCATGAAAAACTACAGCCTGAGGTTATGATGAGTGTCGATATGAAAGAAGATGAGGGCCATGTGGAAGTGTTTTGCTTTTAATTGTGTTCATTTTTGTGGCTGTTGGAAAAGATGATGGGTCCACCTGGTCTTGAACACTGGTGTGATTCCCCTTAGAGACTGAGTTATGGAATGGACCTCAAAGAAGTATTGCCATGTATTGTTTTGGGATTTTAGGACGCCACGCATGAGAGTTGCCCTTGGAAACTGAGATCTAGGCCCAGGGTGGCTTTCCACAGAGCACTGGGAATCTCAGGAAGAATATCACATGATTTTATTCTTAAAGAATTGGCAGCCATAGTTGCAAGTCAAAACACAAATGGACCACACATTGTAGACCTCAAACGCCTGGCTTAATGTGACCTTTTTGCCTGTCTTTGGGAAGCCTTGCCTGTTAGAATTCTCCAGAGCTTTTATTGAAATGAGCTTCCTCTCCATTTAATGGTTCCTGAATGAATTGAAACCCACAGTGCCTCCAACTTCATCCTTGACAAATGCCTGATAAAAAACATGAAATTTTTGAAATTCCCATGACCACTTCGCACTGTAGAATCTTTGGATGTCCTATTGATGATCACGAGTGTACCAGACAGTGCCTGATTGACTGGGTTTCATGAAAATGGTGTAGAACAGAGATGGCAGTAATTTGGAGCCTGCTGAGTAGTTGGCCTAGAAAAGTGGTGTGAAGGTGTGTGTTAAAACATCTGTGGTTGGGTGATGTGGATCTGCCATTGGCTTTCAAATGGTTTGTGACTGACATGGTGCAGCCCCCAGACCCTTGTATGTAAAGGCATGTTGTTATATGGAGAGGTTTCAGTGCAATGTTTAGAATCAGATTGCTAAGGTGAAAGGGGCAAGCTATGTGGGATAGAAGCCTGATTGGTGCATTCTCCTGCAGACCCTTACCCACCACATGTGACAGAACTCTTTTCAGTACTGTGTCCCAGTTGAACTCTTCGTATTTCATGAAGCAAATACCAAACTTCCAGTGCAGCTGCAAGAAACACAACAAAATTGGAGGATGAGCAAATGGCTTCCAAACTGGAAGACACTTAGCCGCCAGTGACAACAGTTTACCTACAAAAAGAGAATTCAGCACTGCTGCCTCATGTCCTTTGGAAAATAAGAAACCATGTCCTCCAGGTAACATACATGCAGACCCAGCTTAAGGGTCTCACTACAAAGGGAGCTAAAACTCCTGACAACAACATATATTTTAAGTGCCCAACCTCAGAGGCAGTTTCTCAAGAAGTCTTTAGTCCAGCAGAGCTCCATGTTTGTGGAGTTTTACCCTCTCCCTTACATTTGGAAACTCCTCTACCACCTCCAAAGTTGTGAACTCCTGAGCATTTTCCATTCTTGATGTGTATTCACAGATTTTCTAACTCTTCTCCTCTAATTGTGTCTTAGTTGGGGTGAAGGTAATGTCAAGGCATTGTTCTGAATGAGAGTGTGAAGATTTTTGGGTAGCACATATTTGCATACACATTGGATTCTTTCTCCAATTTTTCATTTGAAATACTGAATCCCTGACTGTAAGGGGTAGAAGGAATTCTTTTTCAAAGAATAGCCTGACACTTACAAGAAACAGCCCCCAGGGAGACATCCTGTCTGGGAGACATCCTGTAGTCATCTGTGTTCCTGAGACATCCTGTGGCCATCTGTCTTCCTGAAATATTCTGAGGTTATCTCACCTTGTGAAGACATCCAGGAACTGCCGATAAGAGAGCTTTCAAATCTCCAGCATATAAATTCCCCTGTGTGAACAATAAAAGCTTGCATCTTGATCAGAACTTTTGTCTTGCTGTCATCTCTCATGTCTCTTGTCCCTTCATTCCTCCCCATCTAGGTTCGCTACCCACGTTGATGTGTCCTGCAGGCTGGGACAACTGGCGCCCAACGACTGGGGCTAGAGCCTTTGACTGAGGGGGAACCCCGTCCTCCTGGAAGATTTGGACAAGTGGAGCTCACGATTGCCTCAGCAGACACCACTGAGAGACAGATCCAGGAGGAGAGTGGGGATGACGCACAGTGAGTGACCCACCATGGGAAAAGCAATTTCGTCACATGATTTGTTTTTGTCAGGCCAAAAGGAATCCTTAAATACATGGGGGCACGTGTTAAGAAAAATGACTTAAATTTTTTCTTTTCATACATTGAAAAATTGTTTCCATGGTTTCCCCTTGAAGGGACCATTGATGGTAAAAGATGGCTTAGAGTAGGAGACATTTTAAAAGATTATTATGAATCCTTTGGCCCAGAAAAACTGTCTGTTCCTACCTTTTCTTTCTGGAAATAAATTAGTGAAATTCTTAAAAGTTCACCCTTTGACAATGGTACCTTAATACTTGTCAGGATTGGGGAAGAGACTATGCAAAAGACCTCTCGTCCCTTCTCGGCATGCCCATCAGTTAGTATAGACATAGACCCTTCTTAGTCTCCCCAGGACCCTGGGAACCTTCCTGATCTTCCTCAAAATCCCACCCTAATGAATAAGGCTCCAATGGTTTCCAACAGCCTTTATTCAGTTTTAAATCCCAGATAAACATTGACCCCTGGGGAGGAGGCTACCTTGGAGAAGGAAGCAGCTCGCTACCATTCAGAAGACCCGCCACCTCTCAGGACCCTGCCACAGCCTATAGGACTTACACATTCCCCTCCCTCCTATATCCCTCCTGCCTTTTGTGCTCTGGCCCTTCAGGGGCAAAATTTCCCCCCAGATATTTTTTCCCCACTTCCCTTGCCTAATCCGCTTCCCTTGAGAGAGTCTCTCCAACATGGATGGGAACAGATCCAATTTTTAAAAGAATAAAGATCCCTTGACTCTGAGCTCTCTCCATTAGCCTTAGGAATAGAGTCAACACAAGCTGACCCACAGTGGTCTAATACAAAGGCGAAGCCGCTCCATCGACCTGTGCTCGCCTTCCCAGTCACCAACAGTCAGATAGATAAGCCTGCTCAGGCTGAGGTCAAAGACTTAGAAGAGGATCAAGAGGAGGAAGTGGAGGAAATGGATCAAGGAGATCAGGACTTAGAGGATGAGAAGTTCACCCCTAGGCAGGAAGGAACCCAGAGTGTCTACAAAAAATTTAGCCTCCATTTTCTTGAAAAACTTAAAAAGGCTTGTGCTCACTATGGCCCCACTGTGCCCTACACGTTGGCTTTATTAGAAAGCCACAACACACAATTTCTTACTCCCAATGATTGGAAATTTTTAGACCGAGCTGCCCTCAGTGCCGGAGACTTCCTACTATGGAATGCAGATTTCAAAGAGCCCTATCAGAAACTGCTCAAAAAAAAATTTAACAAAGGCCTTCTCTAAATCCTGGACTTATGTTAAGCTAGTGGGCAATGCAACTTTTGACACTAAAACTAAACAGGCACGTTTCCCTGCTGGACTTTTTGCGCAGATTTAGATGGCTGGCTTACATACTTGGAGACGCCTCCCTGAAAGGGCCTCGGCTATCACTTCCCTGGCCAGAATTCGACAAGGGCCTGACGAGCCTTATAGCGACTTTGTTCCCGGCTTAACCTAGCTGCGGAATGCGTGCTTGGACCAAGCAAAAGCGAAAGCACCTTTGTAAAACATCTTGCCTTTGAAAACGCCAACCCAGCATGTCAGGATGTTCTTCGACATCATAAGGATAAAGGGAAACTTTCTGACTTTATTAGAGTCTGTGCAGGGGTGGGTGCAGCCCATGCCATGGGTCTCACTTTAGTGCTCCCTTTACCAAGGCCTTTTACAATCCTGGCTCACGTATTTGCTTTACTTGTAAACAACCAGGCCATTTTGCACGCAAGTGTCTGACAGGCAAACAAAGAGTAAGAATAGCGTCTCCTCAAACTGGAGCTAAACCGCCCCCAGCTACACTTTGTCCTTGATATGGTAAAGTTCATCACTGGGCCAGTGAGTGTAGATCAATGACAAATGCCCTCGGACAGCCTATTACTTCCTGCTTCTCAGGAAACTCCCTGGGGCAATAAGGTTTGTTCCCTTCCAAACTCCCAACCTACCTCAAAATCCTTCTCCACAATTGGCTCCCTCCAACTACCCACTCCAGGCAGTGCAGGATTGGACCTCTGTACCACCACTGATACAACATTAGACTCAATGCAAGGGCCCCAGATAATACCAACTGGAATTATGGGTCCCCCTCCATCTCATACGTGTGCCCTTCTTCTTGGAAGAGCCTCTACTACCTTAGAAGGTGTTCAGGTCTTCCCTGGCATTAATGATAATGATTTCACTGGAGAAATAAAAATACTGGCCACAGTTATTAATAGAGTTGCGGCCATCCCAGGAGGAAAAAGTCTTGCACAATTAATACTCCTTCCCTTAGATTAAGGGGCACTTCCACCACCCAAACCTACTGTGGGGGACTGCCTCCTTGGGCTCCTCTGAGGTATATTGGGTTCATCCCATTTCTCATAATAAACACACCCTTACCTTACTTATTGAAGGAAAGGAATTCCAAGCAATTTTAGTTACTGGAGTTGATGCGACAATTATTTCTCAAAAATACTGGCGATCAGGTTGGCCCCTCACCCCATCCTTGACTGACCTTAAAGGGATAGGAAAGTCAAAAAATCCTCTGGTCAGCTCTACTGCTCTTAGCTGGACTGATAAAGAGGGTAATAAGGGAACTGTCACTTCTTTCGTTGTTCCTGACCTCCCTGTTTACCTATGGGCCCGAGATATTTTGAGTCAAAAGGAAGTTATTCTTGCCAGTCCCAATTCCATGGTGACTCATCAAATGCTCCGTATGAATTTTGTCCCTGGTACAGGCCTTGGGAGGCTGAGACAAGGACTGGTGGGGCTTATACAACCCATAAAAAAATACATATGGACTTGGATATTTGGATTTTTAGTATCGGTCCCTGACCCTCCTGTACCCCATGCAGATAAAATTATTTGGGAGACTCAGACTCTTGTGTGGGTGGATCAGTGGCCCCTTACCCATGAAAATTTGGAGGCTGCCTCCATGTTAGTGAAGGAACAGGTGGCAGCCCGCCATGTAGAGCCCTCAACCTCACCATCGTACACTCCTATTTTTGTTATCAAGAAAAAATCAGGCAAGTGGTGCCATTTACAAGATTTGTGTGCCATTAATAAAGTTATACTCCCGATGGGAGCACTACAGCCAGACATTCCCACACCAGTGGCTATTCACAAAAACTATTGTAAAATGGTTATGGACTTAAAAGTTTGCTTTTTTATCATTCCTTTACATCCTGAGGATAGACCCTATTTTGCCTTTAGTCTTTCTTGCATTAATATTCAGGGCCCTATGCAGAGACTTCAATGGAAGGTTCTTCCCCAAGGTATGGCCAACAGCCCTACTCTTTGCCAAAAATAGGTTGCTCAAGCAGTAGACCCTGTGAGAGAGTGAGGGCCACAAATTTATATTTTACTTTATATGGATGATTTGTTAATTGCTGCACCTAATACCCATGACCTTAATAATTGTTACTTGGACTTTTACAAAATCCTCACTACCTTGGGACTACAGATAGCTCCTAATAAGGTTCAAACACAGGACTCTTATAAGAGTTTGGGCCTTAAAATTCTAGAAAATCAGATCCAAATTTCTAAAATACAAGGACGTGTGGACCATCTTCACACCCTTAAAGATTTTCAGAAATTACTGAGGGATATTCAATGTCTAATAACATATTTAAAATTATGTACTTGTGTACTTTTGACCCTTAATGATATTTTGAGAGGTAATTTCCACCCCTCCTCCCCTCAAAATCTTACTCCCAAGGCATGACAGGCATTAAACCAAGTAACAGAAGCCATTGCCCAACAATTTGTTACACAAATTTCTTATAACCTTCCTCTGGTTCTGGTTATTTTACACACTCCTCATACACCCACAGGAATATTTTGGCAGCGAGATCCACATTTTAAAAATAAAGACTGCCCCTTGTTTTGGGTCCATTTACCCACCACATCCTCGAAGGTTATTACTGTTTATCTTGCTCAGGTAGCTTCTATTATTTTTAAAGGTCATTTGATTTCTCTACAACATTTTGGCAAACACCCTGATAATATTTTTATTCCATATACTAAGGACCAAACCCAATTTTTACTAGAGACAAGGGATGAATGTGGTATTGCCCTATCAGGCTTTTGGGAACAATTGATCACTACCTCCCCAAAGACCCCCTTTTACATTTTGTCCAGTTACATCCATTTACTTTTCCTGAAATTACTCAAAAGGCTTCCATTCCTCAATCCCTTACTGTCTTTACAGACGGTTCCTGTAATGGCCGAGCGGTCTTTGTTGTCAATAACAAGCCTACCACCTTTGATACTGTCTATCAGTCACCACAGTTTGTGGAATTGTTTGACATAACACAAGTTTTTATAACATTTTTTATAATCCTGTTAATATTTATAAAGACAGTGCCTACATTGCTCATTCTGTGCACCTGCTGGTGATTTCACCCCCATTAAGGCTTCTAACAATGCGGCCTTTCTGTTTCACCAGCTTCAGCAGCTAATTCAGGCCAGACAACACCCATTTTTCTTAGGACACATCAGGGCACACTATGATCTTCCCAGCCCTCTAATTTAAGGTAATGCCCAAGCTGATGCAGCAACTCGTTCCATCTTTCCAATTTTTGTTGGCTCCATTCAAAAGGCCATGGAGTTACACAATATACACCATTTAAATTTCCAGAGCCTTTGATTACTTTGTAAAATTACCAGCAACAGGCACGAGAAATAGTAAAAGCATGCCCTGGTTGTGCTGTCTCCCTCCCCATTCAACACTTGGGAGTTAACCCCCGAGGATTACTGCCCGATCAGTTTTGGCAAATGGATGTTACTCATTTTCTTGAATTTGTAATAACCAAATATATACACGTTTCTGTAGATACCTTCAGCGGCTTTATTTTTGCATCACCACATTCTGGAGAGGCTACCAAAGATGTCCTTTCTCATCTTGTTTCAGCCTTTTCTGTTATGGGTAAACCAATACATATTAAAACAGATATTTATCCTACATTTACCATTGCCAAGTTTAAACAGTTTTGTGCTACGTTGCAAATTTGTCATACTACTAGAATTCCATACAACCCTCAGGGCCAAGGCATTGTGGAACTTGCCCACCTTAACTTAAAAACTTGGCTATCCCTCCTTAAGGCTTCCTCCCTTGTATTTACCACACCCAGGCATCGCCTTAACAATGCATTATTTGCCCTTATTTTTCTTACCCTAGACAATGAAGGCGATTCGGCAGCAGACAGACACTGCCAACCCTCGTCCAATTCTGTTCGCCCACCTGTTATGTGACACAATCCACTTACAAATAAATGGAAAGGCCCAGATCCTGTCCTCATCTGGGGAGGAGGCTCAGCTTGTGTTTTGGACCAAGATCAAACAGCCCCAAGATGGTTACCAGAACTCCTGGTTAAACAGGTTAATGACTTACCTCAAAACAGGGACTGAGGTACTCCTCATGAGGACAAAATTTCCTCTTTTTCAGATGCAGCCAACAATCTGCCAGCCTTGGAATAACAGTTCCTGTGGGCACAGGTACACTGGCTTAGGCACGTCTATTCACTCTTACCATCGCCTCTCTCAACAAATTATAAACTCTATCAGGAACAACTGATAAAAACTCTATCAGGAACCATTAAAGATTTGCAGGACCAAATAGACTCCCTGGCAGAAGTGTTCCTTCAAAAAAGACGAGGCTTAAATTTGCTGACAGCTAACTAGGGAGGTATTTGCTTGGCCTTAGGGGAATGATGCTGCATTTATGCCAATAATTCTGGCATAGTATGCACTAAAATTAAGCAGCTTCAAGAAGATCTAGAAAAGAGATGAAGGGAAATATTTGAAAATCCCCTCTGGACTGGGCTTAATGGATTTTTACCCTACCTTCTTCCCCTATTAGGCCCTTTTTTGGGTTTACTTTTAATGGTGTCCCTAAGACCCTGCATTATAAACAGGCTGGTACAATTTATTAAAGAACAGATTAATATTTTGGCCTCTAAGCCCATACAGGTCCCCTATCATTGCCTGGATATGGAAGACCGTGCTGCCAACATTTAAAAGGATGTTCTACCCTCCTCACAAGCATATTTCTTAAGTTTACATGCCCACAGATCTCGCTTTCTTACATAAAACTCTAAGTAACAGCTCTGACCAACGATCTTCTGCACTTGCCATAAGGGTTCGTCCTCCATGGGCCGCTCCACTTGGGGGAGGACGCACCCATGGAGTGAGGACGTTAGGGCATAAAAACGGAGGGTGCAGGAAGGACTGCAGGAGGATGGATCCATGGTTCCCAAAATCCAAGTCTTCTGAGTGACACGCTCTGGTGCATGGCAGTTGGCATGCTTCCCCTTCAAAGCCGTCTCCTCAAAAAACATGCCAAGGCCACCACGAAATCTAGTAAACATGCTCGATCACATCAGGAGATATTCTAAGGCCTGCTAGAGAAACAGAGCCTCTATAACCCCCTAAAACATTGGCCTGTAAGGTATGGTCAAATATTTTATATAAGAAAGGGAGGAGATGTCAGGGGCTAGAAGGAACTTCTCCTTCAAAGAATAGCCTGACACTTACAAGAAATAGCCCCCTGCAAGATATCCTGCCTGGGAGACATCCCACAGCCATCTATCACACTGAGACATCCTGCAGCTATCCGTCTTCCTGAAATATCCTGAGGTTATCTCACCCTGTGAAGACATCCAGCAACTGCCGATAAGAGAGCTTTCTCATCCGCAGCATATAAATACACTGTGAGAACTATAAAAGTTTTCAGCATGATCAGAACTGTTGTCTTGCTGTCATCTCTCATGACTCTTTTCCCTTCATTCCTCCCCAACAAGGTTCAACGCCCACGTTGAAGTGTCCAGCCGGCCCGGACACCTGACACTAAACCATAACCTACTAGACTCTGACTACTAATACTAATATGATGGAGAAAAATAATCCAACAGAATGGAAATGCAAGCAGTACAGATGAGGCATGGTGTATAGTTGGACTTGCCTTTTGAATGATATAGGGTAGGTGTTATAAATCTAGCTAATTTATAATTGAAATAGTTCTCCACATGTTTTTAAAGTTAACAAATATGTGAATACCTGTCTCCCATTCTCTGTAGCCAATTCAGCACATGTATTTTTATATGCACATATAGAATCCTACCTGGTATCACACGTATATTCTTCTGAGGTGTCTGACTTGGCAAATACAAATTGTGAGAAGAGATCACTCCTCCTAAACTCTGTTGGAACTGAAAATTCAACCTATGGGTGAGCCTCCTAGTAGAAAATTCAACCTATGGGTGAGCCTCCTAGTAGAACAACAAGCCATACATAAATCCATGTTGAGTAAAATAAATATTTTTGCATCTGTGGCTGATGTACATTTCATGAAGAATTTTGATTGGCATATATATTGCTACATCGTATTGTCTGTTTTTGTTTTTTTAATATATATATATATATATATATATATATATATATATATATATATATATATATACAATCTTCAAATTTTTCCAAATATAAAATACATGTGTCTTATATACACTACCTAAATTCTTTCATGTTCATGTATGTGGATTTATAATCAACATTTCACAAGATTATTCTCAGAAATATTCATCCACCTGCAATACATATTTGTTTCCTATTACTGAAAACTAACTTCAGTGAATGGTGCATACAATCCTAATATTTCTACATTAACTGACCCTGTTTAACATCAATGCAAGTAGATTCCTATGGGACATGATGTTTATTTTGAAGTTTCTTTTATTCAACACTGGTACAATACAATTTCTACAGTTTACGAACATCATAGGACATATATTTCATCCATAAGTTCAAAAATTTATAGGCATTTGATTCACTTTCAATCATTTACTGATTCAGAACACATGTATTCCTCCAGGTTTCTTAACTGGTCTTTTCATGAGACTTTATTTCAAACACATTATTTTCAATTTCCATAATCATTTTGAAGCAAAACTCACACACTCTTCATGATAAAACATAACCCTAATATTACCATTAGATGTATTACTGGTTAGAATGAATAATTGTATATCAATATAAGATTTTCTGTATATATTCAGATATCAATTCAATCTATTATTTAAAGTTGGAACCAATTATATTATTTATTCACAGTATGGTCTATTCATGAATTATCTCTACATTCATAGACAAAGGGTACATCTATTTGTAACCCCAATACTAATTTATTCGTCTTCAAAATGTTGCTCCCAGAAATGGTGGAAGAAATACTCATGTCACCTGATGTACGTATGCATTTATCACAGTAATATTCTGGACACAATAAGCAGAGGTCACACTTATGATTGTACCAAAGCCTAAATGGAAAGTGAGCATGGATTACTAAAAACATTCATGTCCAGGTTGCCTAATGCTCTCAAATGTCAATCCTATTTATGACAACATATTTGTTTCTTCCTAAGACTATATATTCAACCTCAACTCTGTTCAAATGTCTAATCCTATCACTCACTTTATACTTTCCCTGATTTCCTAATGTCTCTATTGATGTCTGCTTTCCTAAATATTTTCACCAGTTCACCATTTTGACTAACACTTCACATGTGCTTACATTTACGTTCACTGTCTATGTGATACCCTATTGCTAAAGAATTTTTGGTCCAATTCCTGTACTCACTCTTCTTCTGAAACCTACAGAATATCTTCCTAATCCTACCGACTATCACAGTTTGAGTGGATACTCACTTCTACATTCAATCATCGAAGGTACAAGGTCCAATGCCATTGATTATTGATTTATCTGAAACATCTTTGCAGAACATGTATCAAAGCTAAGTATCCCAATCAAGAGTGCAATGCCCTTCTGGGATTCCAATCTTACCTAGATTTCTGTTTTCATACTTATATTTCACCTACATATTCTTATAAATATCACAGGTTCCCAATACCATTATTCATCAAGCAGAATGATTCCTAACCCAAATCAAACCTGTTATTAAGCGAAACCATACACTGTTCCCTCAATCTAACTTTACAGAAGAGCAGGGACAGTGTTGGTCCTAAAATAGAGGAATGTAGGGAATCTTCCACCTGTTGAAAAACTCAAAGTTTCATTCAGAAGTGATCCCTGGAGAAGATATAGGCACCACTGAAGGACCTGAGAGAGCAAAAGTCAACTTCCATGGCATACAACCTGGTCAGTATGAAAGGTTGTTACTGAATCAGCCTCTCTGTTCTTTTTTTTATTATTGGTTGTTCAAAACCTTACAAATCTTTTGACATAACATATTCATACATTAGCATACATTAGCTTCAAGTGATTTATGAACTCCCATTTTTACCCCACATACAGATTGAAGAATCACATCGGTTACACATCCACATTTTTACATAATGCCATACTAGTAATTGTTGTATTCTGCTACCATTCCTATCCTCTACTATCCCCCTCCCCTCCCCTCCCATCTTCTCTGTCTACCCCATCTACTGTAATTCATTTCTCACCTTGTTATTTTCCCATTCCATTCACAACCTCTAATATGTAATTTAGTATAACAATGAGGGTCTTCCTCCATTTCCATGCAATTCCCCTTTTCTCTCTTTTTCCCTCCCACCTCATGTCTCTGTTTAATGTTAATCTTTTCTTCCTGCTCTTCCTCCCTGCTCTATTCTTAGTTGCTCTCATTATATCAAAGAAGACATTTGGTATTTGTTTTTTAGGGATTGGCCAGCTTCACTAAGCATAATCTGCTCTAGTGCCACCCATTAGAATATGGACCCAAACAGTCCTGTTTGGAGAGCTGGTCTTGGGTGCCTATGGTTGATATACATTCTAACTTGTGAAAGTGTCACAGTACGTAGGGGCAGCCTCCATCTCATGGGACCCTTGGAAGCAACTGTTAGGACAAAGTGGTTGCTAAGGCAGTGACCTCATTCAGTTCCTGAAGGAAGTGACCTCACCTCACTTCCTTGGTGATGGAACTCTAAGAACTTGTTATCCAGGAAGACAGGCACCCAGAGCCTGTCCCATTCCCAGTCACAGTGGTCTCACTTGTTTGTATATACCAAGGACAGAGTCAGTCTTTCTTGGTACCTACTGATATGAGAATGGCCAAAATCCAGAAAAGCTCTGAAGAGGGGCCTTTCCTGAGGAAAGCAGATAGTGGTTCACCACTGGCTCCTGACATCTTCACAGAGTTGGTTAAGGAGACCAGATCTGAGACAGGACAGGCCATTTCTGGGGAACATACTATGGCCCACCAGTCAGAGGACACTCTGGATAGTCACCGACCTACTTTGGGGAAGGAGGTGCCTCTGTGGGTGTCGCTGTGTGTTTGTGGATTTGTCTCATGTTCTGAGAATAGATAGAAAAGGCGGTTTGTTTGGTTTTGAGTGAACTATTTCTAGTAAGTCATTTGACAAGGCGAGTGTTTCTATGTCTGTGTATCCCACTGTGTCCATGGTTATAGACATTAGAAAAGAGAATGCATCAATTGATGTGTGCTGTCTAGTAGAAAGCTTCCCATCATTTATTCTGCCAAATTGATGAATGGATTTTGGCTTGCCTTATCGATGGGCAACACGTGCTATTTTCCAAAGTTCCTGCGTTCTTCCTGAATTCTGGCCACTCTACAGAATAGGCTCATGGTTTTGTGTCCAAGATATGTACCACTTCCAAGCCCTGTTACATGGCCATGTACTGGATAGCTGAAGGGAATGGCGAGCATCTCAGAAAACTCAAATATCAGTGTGACCAATAAAGTCTCAGTGGAGAAACCCTGCTTTGCTTACCTATTGTTCTGTTGCCCTGAATGTCAGGAAGGTCTTTGCCTCAGTCCACCCCTTTGTGAAACCTGAAGAAAACAGGTTTCAAATGGAAATGAATGGGCATCATCTGTGCCTCTTTGCTTAATTGCTTTGGAAAGGGATGTGTCTGAATCCGCCTCTTTGCCCTGTTTGAGTCAATGGCTTAGATTCTCAGCACCTGATGTATCTTAAGAATGATCCCATGTGTGCATCCAAAACCAAAATGGCCAAAAGAGCAGTCATTGTGGATGAAGTCTCTCCCCTTCTTCTGTTAGGTTCCTGACCTCCATCAAGTGAGAATAGGGATCCTTTGGGTCAAATGATTTCTTCAAACCCTGCAGAAGCTAGCCGATAAGTGCTTGGTTTTCTAATGACTCCAATTCACATAAAAAATAAACCCCACAGTCAGTAGGCCTCAAATTCGAGAAGCAGAGAAGTATTAACAGCAGGCCTATTTGATCACTCCTGGTTCACAGAAAGTGTGTCCAGGCAACCCTGATTT
The DNA here is from genome assembly GCF_048772815.1 of Callospermophilus lateralis. Lineage (NCBI taxonomy): Eukaryota > Metazoa > Chordata > Mammalia > Rodentia > Sciuridae > Callospermophilus > Callospermophilus lateralis. Next base: position 2,887,389 of record NW_027512630.1, read on the forward strand.
TAGGCCATTAAGGGGCAAGGGAGATTATTTTGGAGACTGTCTTGGGCTTCGCCCCTCATGGAAACATCCAGCCAGAGGTTATGATGAGTGTCTATATGAAAGATCATGAGGGCCATGTGGGAGTGTTTTGGTTTTAATTGTGGCCATTTGTTTGGTGGTTGGAAGAGATGACTGGGTCCACCTTGACATGAACTCTGGTGTGATTTCCCTTAGAGACTGAGTTCTGGAACTGAACTCAGAGAATTATTGCCATGAATTGTGTTAGGATTTTAGGAGGCCATGCATGAGAGTCCCCCTTGAAAACTGAGATCTAGGCCCAGGGTGGCTTTCAACAGAGCACTGGGAATCACAGCCAAGATATCACGTGATTTTATTCTGAAAGACTTGGCAGCCATAGTTAAGAGTCGAAACACACATGGTCCTCATTGTAGACCACAATGGGCCTGGCTTCATGTGACCATTTGGCCACTTTTTCAGAAGCCTTGCCTGTGAGAATTCTCCAATGCTTTCATTGAAATGTGCTTCCTCTACATTTAACGGTTCTGGAGTGAATTTTAACCCACAGTGCCTCCAACATCATCATTGAAAAATGGCTACAAAAATACCATAAAATTTTTGAAATTCCCATGTCCAGGTGGCAATGGAGGACATTTGGATGTCCTGTTGCTGGTCATGAGTATACCAGACAGTGCTTTGATTGACTGGGTTTTATGAAAATCGTGTAGAACAGAGATGCCAATAAGTTGGAGCCTGCTGAGTAGTGGGCCTAGAGCCGTGGTGGTCAGGTGTGTGATAAAACATCTGTGGTGGGGCCTTGTGGATCTTCCATTGGCTTCCAAATGGCTTGGAACTGACATGGTGCAGCGAGCAGTCCCTTCTATGTAAAGGCATCTTGTAATATTGAGAGATTTCAGGGCAATGTTCAGAATCATGTTGCTATCGTCAATGGGGCAATATATGTGGGCTAGAAGTATGTTTGGTGCATTCTCTTGCAGAAACTGACCCACCACATGTGACAGAACTCTCTCCAGCACTGTGATCCACTAAAACTCCTTGTATTTTTGAATCAAATAGCAAACTCCTAGTGCAGCAGCAAGAAACACCATGAAATTTGGAGGATGACCAAATGGCTTCACAGTCCACAAGGGGAGACACTTAGACCCCAGTGGTCACAGTTTACCTACAAAGAGCAAATTCAGCACTGCTGCCTCATCTTCACTGGAAAATAAGAAACCATGTCCTCCAGGTCACATAGATGCAGACCCAGCTTTGATGGTCTCACTACAAATGAAGCTAAAGCTCCAGAAAACAACATATTTTTCAGGTGCCCAACCTCAGAGGCAGTTCTTCAAGAAGTATTTAGGCCAGCAGAGCTCCATGTTTGTGGAGTGTTTACCCTGTCCCTTACTTTTGGGAACTCCTCTACCACCTCCAGTGTTGTGAACTACTGAGCATATTCCATTCCAGATATGTATTCACAGATTTTCTAACACTTCTCCTCTAATTGTGTCTTACTTGGGGCAAAAGTAATGTCAAGCCATAGTTCTTGATGAGAGTGGAAACATTTTTGTGTAGCACATATTTGCATACACATTGGATTCATTTTCCAAGTTTCCATTTGAAATACTGAATCCCTGACACTAACCCCTACCCTACTAGACTCTGACTACTAATCGTAATATCATGGAGAATAATAACCCAATCAGAATAGAAATACAAGCAGTTCAGAGGAGGCATGTTTGGTATTGTTGGACTTGCCTTTTGCATTATATACGGTAGGAGTTATAAATCTAGTCAATTTTTTTGTTGAAATAGTTCTCCGTGTGTTTTTAAAGTTAACAAATATGTGAATTTATTTCTCCCTTTCTCTGTAGCCTAGTCAGCAGATGTATTTTTATATTCATATATAGAATCCTACCTGGTATCACACGTACATTTTTGTGAGGTGGCTGACTTGGCAGATACAAATTGTGAGAAGATATCACTCCTCCTAAACGATGTTGAAACTGAAAATTCAACCTATGGGTGAGCCTCCTATTTGAACAACATTATACATAAATCCATGTTCAGTAAAACTAATATTGTTGGATCCGTGGATGATATGTATTTTATGATAAATTTCGGTTGGCATACATAATGCTACATTGTAATGTCTCTCTGTGTGTATATATATATATATATATATATATATATATATATATATACTCTCCAGATTTTTCAAAATATGAAATATATGTGCCTTATTGTGCACTCCCCAAATTCATTCATATTCATGTATGTGGATTTATAATCAACTTTTCAAAAGATTATTCTCAGAAATATTCATCAACCTGAAATACATATTGGTTGCCTAGTACTGAAAACTATCTTCAGTAAATGGTGCATACAAAACATAATATTTCAACATTGCAAGTTGGCCGCAAATAGAGTGCATCACACCCAGTGTACCACGCCACATTGCAGGTGAATAACGAGTTAAAATGACAAAAGACTATCTTGTTAGGATCTTATAGAAAAATGGGTGTGCACCGAAACCTAAAAGAATGATTTCCACCAACGAGGTCCGGTAATTGAGTCTCAAACGTGAGCTGTATATGCAACCGGAGATCCAGGCTTATTGATCCCTGTGGCCCGCCCCATGGCTGCAGACATCGAGGCACCACCGAGAAGCGACTAGCATCCAGGGAGAAACGTTGCTGCAGATTCTGTGGAATCCTGCCGGCTGACACCGCACTGAGCCCCAGGCCGAGTTCGGGATTTCAGTCAGGGAAGGAAGCTCTACAGTTCTATCCCCCACAACGGTAACTCCACCAAGGAAAAGAATGGCCACCATCTTGGAGAGCTGAAGTAACCACCGCCACTCTCCGACAGATTGCAACAATAAAACAGTTGTGTGTTTTCCGCTCATCTCCCATACAGTAGGAAATTTGCATAAAATCTCTCCTAAGCTTTCCAGGGGAGGGATTTTCAGAGAGAGCCTGCATAAAGATTGGGGGGGGGGAAATAGAGGCACCTGACCTTCAACTCCCCCTCCCATCAGTGGTGAAAACGAAATCTGTCTAGCCAGGGATTGGGGAAAGGGCAAACGGAAAAAATAATAAAAATAGAGTGCTGGGGTTCCCAATAGACACAATCCACACCCAAGAGACGGCAAGCCAGAGTACAGTTTGAGCTGCCGAGGGCATTACTCAGGGGAAATCTGGTCTAGCAGGAGAAACCAGGACTAGCAGGAGAAACCAGGGGACTAGAGGCCAGGCCCGCGTGACTGGGCACCTGGAGAACGCTCGCCCGCCGGCAACAGCCGGCCCGCTGCAGGTGCGACTGGACGGCTGGAGACTGCCTGCCCACCAGCGACCAATCGCCTGCCATATGCCCGCCCTAATGGGTGGCTAGAGATCGCACAACCGCCGGTGACAGCCCACCAGCTGACTGCGCGACTGGACAGTTCGTGACCACCTGCACGCCGGCGACCGGGAGCTGAAACCAAACAGAGACAGTACAGTCCCACACCCCCATGCGAACACCCGGGCAAAGAGCCTGGGGCCCACCATAGCAGAGAGGTGACATCACTGGAGCTCGGCCGTCGGAATTCCTTCCCAGTGGAATCCACTTTAGCATTCACAGTCTACCAACACAAAGGAGAGTCAATAGAGATATATAAAACCAAAACAAATATATAGAAGAGAGCAGAAACACAGCAATCAAATGGAGATGGAAAGTAATGTGAACTTCATGAAAAAACAAGGGAAAAAGGTGTACAAATAATGCCGGACAACTTAATTTTACAGGAGGACCTAGAATCATCAGAAACAGGGATAGGGAAAAAACTCAATGCATCCCTAACTCAGATGGAAAGAAATATTAGAGAAGACATGAGGCAGCAAGTCCAAGCAATAAAAGAATATTTTGAAAATGAATTAAACAAACAAATTCAAATGGCAAAGAACGAGCTTCACCAAAAGACAGAGATATTAAAAAAAATCAAACAGTAATCCTAGGAATGCAGAAAAATATAAACCACATTAAAAATTCAAACGAGAATATTGTAAATAGACTAGATCAAGTAGAAGTCAGAAGATCAGATAATGAATACAAAGTTTATCAACTTGAAAAGAATATAGTCAACACAGAAAAGATGCTTATATCCCATGAGCAATCTATTTAAGAGATATGGGATGTCATAAAAAAACAAATTTGAGAGTCATTAGGATAGAAGAAGGCATAGAGATTCAAACCAAAGGAATGGACAACATATTAAATGAAATAATTCTAGAAAACTTCCCAGAGATGAAAGATGGAATGGATTGCCAAATCCTTGAAGCCTACATGACCTCAAACATTCAAAACCATAATAGACCAACTCCAAGACATAGAATTATGAAGATAGCCAACATGCAGAACGTGGATACACGTTCTTCTCAGCAGCACAAGGATCCTACTCAAAGATAGATCATATATTTTGCCATAGGGCAACCCTTAGTAAATATAAAGGCGTGGAGATAATACCATGCACCATATCTGATCATATTGGAATGAAACTGGAAATCAATGATAATAGAAGGAAGGAAAAATTCTACATCTTATGGAAAAATGAACAATATTCTACTGAATGTTCAATGGGTTACAGAAGACATAAAGGAGGATATAAAAAATTCTTAGAGACAAATGACTATACAGACACAACATACTGGAATCTATAGTACACAATGAAAGCAGTTTTAAGAGGGAAATTCATTTCTTGGAGTTCTTTCCTCAAAAAAAAAAAAAAACAAATAAATGAACTCACACTACACCTCAAAAACCTAGAAAAAGAAAACGAAAACAACAGCAAATGTAGTAGAAGACAAGAAATAATTAAAATTAGAGCAGAAATCAACGAAATTGAAACAAAAAAAAACATTGAAAAAATTGATAAAACTAAAAGTTGGTTCTTTGAAAACATAAATAAGATTGACAGGCCCTTAGCCATGCTAACGAAGAGAAGAAGAAAGAGAATTCAAATTACTAACATACGGCATGAAAAAGGCATTATCACAACAGACACTACAGAAATACAGAAGATAATTAGAAAGTATTTTGAAACCCTATTTTCAAATGAAATAGAAGATAGTGAAGATATCAATAAATTTCCTAAGTCATACGATGTGCCCAGATTGAGTCAGGAAGACACACACAATTTAAACAGACCAATAACAAAGGAAGAAATATAAGAAGCCATCAAAAGACTACCAACCAAAAAAAGCCCTGGAGCGGATGGGTATAGAGCGGAGCTCTACAAAACCTTAAAAGAAGAATTAATACCAATACTTTTCAAGCTATTTCAAGAAATAGAAAAAGAAGGTGCTCTTTCAAATTCATTCAATGAGGCCAAAATCACCCTGATTCCAAAACCAGACAAAAACACTTCAAAGAAAGAAAACTACAGACCAATGTCTCTAATGAACTAGGATGCAAACATTCTCAATAAAATCCTGGTGAATGTAATACAAAAGCATATCAAAAAATTGTGCACCATGATCAAGTAGGATTCATCCCAGGGAAGCAAGGCTAGTTCAATATACGGAAATCAATAAATGCTATTCACCATATCAATAGACTTAAAGACAAGAACCATATGATCATCTTGATAGATGCAGAAAAAACATTCGACAAAGTTCAGCCTCCCTTTATGTTCAAAACACTAAAAAAACTTGCATCCCAGGGAAGCAAGGCTAGTTCAATATACAGAAATCAATAAATGCTATTCACCACATGAATAGACTTAAAGACAAGAACCATATGATCATCTTGATAGATGCAGAAAAAACATTCGACAAAGTTCAGCCTCCCTTTATGTTCAAAACACTAGAAAAACTAGGATAACAATGTTGAGTTACCTCAACATTGTAAAAGCTATATATGCTAAACCTCAGGCTAGCATCATCGTAAATGGAGAAAAACTGAAGGCATTCCCTCTAAAATCTGGAACAAGACAGGGATGCCCTCTATCACCACTTCTATTCGATTTAGTTCTTGAAATACTAGCCAGAGCAATTAGACAGACAAAAGAAATTAAAGACATAAAAATAGGAAAAGAAGAACGTAAATTATCGCTATTTGCAGATGACATGATAATATATTTAACAGACTCAAAAGGGTCTACAAAGCAACTGCTAGAGTTAATAAATGAATTCAGCAAAGTGGCAAGATATAAAGTCAACACGCATTAATCAAAGGCATTCCTGTATATCAGCAGCAAAACTTCTGAAATGGAAATGAGGAAAACCACTCCATTCACTATATCCACAAAGAAAATAAGATACTTGGGAATCATCCTAACGAAAGAGGTGAAAGATTTATATAATGAAAACTACAGAACCCTAAGGAAAGAGATAGAAGAAGATCTTAGAAGATGGAAAAATGTACCCTGTTCATGGATAGGCAGAACTAACATCATCAAAATGTTGATATTACCCAAAGTTCTCTACAGGTTTAAATCGGTGCCAATAAAAATCCCAACAGCATTTCTTGTAGAAATGATAAAGCAATCATGAAATTCATATGGAAAAACAAAAGACCCTGAATACCAAAAGCAATTCTAAGCAGGAAGTGTGAATCTGGAGGTATAGCGATACAAGAGTTCAAACTGTACTACAAAGCAATAGTAATAAAAACATCATGGTACTGGTACCAAAACAGGCAACTGGACCAATGGTATAGAATAGAGGACACAGAAACCAATCCACAAAATTACAACTTTCTTATATTTGATAAAGGGGCTAAAAACATGCAATGGAGGAAAGATAGCATCTTCAACAAATGGTGCTGGGAAAATTGGAAATCCATATGCAACATAATGAAACTGAATCCCTTTCTCTCACCATGCACAAAAGTTAACTCAAAATGGATCCAGGAGGTAGATATCAAATCAGAGACACTGTGTCTAATAGAAGAAAAAGTTGGCTACGATCTACATACTGTGGGGACGGGCTCCACATTCTTTAATAGGATGCCCATAGCCCAAGAGTTAATAACAAGAATAAACAAATGGGACTTACTTAAACTAAATTGTTTTTTTTCTCAGCAAGAGAAACAATAAGAGAGGTAAATAGAGAGCCTACATCCTGGGAACAAATTTTTACCCCTCACACTTCAGATAGAGCCCTAATATCCAAAATATACAAAAAACTCAAAAAATTAAACAATAAGATAACAAACAACCCAATCAACAAATGGGCCAAGGACCTGAACAGACACTTTACAGAGGAGGATATTCAATCAATGAACAAGTACATGAAAAAATGCTCACCATCTCTAGCAGTCAGAGAAATGCAAATCAAAACCACCCTAAGATACCATCTCACTCCAGTAAGATCGGCAGCCATTATGAAGTCAAACAAAATAAGTGTTGGTGAGAATGTGGGGAAAAGGGTACACTTGTACACTGCTGGTGGGACTGCAAATTTGTGAGGCCAATTTGGAAAGTACTATGGTGATACCTGGGAAAGCTGGGAATGGATCCACCATTTGACCCAGCTATCACCCTTCTCGGACTATTTCCTGAGGATCTTAAAAGAGCGTACTATAGAGATACTGCCACATCAATGATCATAGCTGCACAATTCACAATAGCTAGACTGTGGAACCAACCTAGATGCCCTTCAATAGATGAATGGATAAAAAAAAATGTGGCTTTTATACAAAATGGAGTATTACTCTTCATTAAAAAATGACAAAATCATAGAATTTGCAGGGAAATGGATGGCATTAGAGCAGATTATGCTAGGCGAAGCTAGCCAATCCTTAAAAAACAAATGCCAAATGTCTTCTTTGATATTAAAAGAGCAACTAAGAAAAGAACATCGAGGAAGAGAATGAGGAAAAGTTTAACATTAAACAAAGACGAGTGGGGGGAGAGAAAGGGAGAGAGAAGGGAAAGCATATGGGAATAGTAGGAGACCCTCAATGTTACACAAAATTACATATAAGAGGATTTGAGGGGAAATGGGGGGGAAACAGTGGAGAGAATTGAACAACAGCAGATCAGGTAGAGAGGGAAGATGGGAGGGGAGGGGAGGGGGGATATTGGGGGATAGGAAAGGTCGCAGAATACAACAGTCACTAATATGCTATTATGTAAAAATGTGAATGTGTAACCAATGTGATTCTGCAATTCATATTTGGGGAAAAAATGGGAGTTCATAACCCAATTGAGTCAAATGTATCAAAGATGATATATCATGAGCTTTGTAATGTTTGGAACAACCAATAGAAATAAATAAATAAATAACGGTTTAAAATTGAGTGGGAAGAAATCAGCTAAAAATGGGTTGAGATGCATTCATTTTGCTAAGCAAAACTTTGTTTTGTTTAGTTGTAACTATCACAAATTTATTTTACCAGGAAATTGGCTTTTGAAAATGCACATAAATTGAGATTAAAGGATAATTCACCTACCTTCTTGAAAAATTCATAGCATTTCCTATATTTTTCAAATTTTATTTTTTTCGTGAATATTTTGTCATGGACCAGGTCTAGTCTTAGGCTATTCTTCCAGAATACTACCTCATCTGACAAATTCGTACAATCTGTTGGATTGTTGTTTTCACCTTTTATTTAATAGTTTCTAGCTGATAATGTGTATTTTCTTTATCTTTATTTGTACGTATATACCCAACAATATCTTTGCATTTTATGTTTTACTGGGGAAGAGACTGATCAAAAGCTCTTTGTTATATGTATCAACAATCAGACATTTAGAGCACGCAATTATTCTTAATTTTGCATGAAAATATCTTTGTACTATTTTCTTATACAGATTTAGAATTATTAATATGTCCCTACTGTAATCAGTAATTACTTACAAGAAGAATTAAACAATTGACTTTATATCAATTATGAATATGAAAAGTACTAAAACAAGGATTTGGCAATTAATACACAATTGATAGAAATTGAAATCACAAGAAAGCCATTTAAAATGTCAGTGCATATGGTCCTTAAATAATAGGTAATTCAAAAAACTTTTTTTTAATTCATAAGATTTAATATGCCGTATTACAGCTTAATGTGATATAAAACCTTAAATTATCAGTATTGATAAAAAAGAATGATACCTGTTTATTTAAATATGTTTATTTGATTTTCACTGTAAGATGTTAATTCTGGAAGGCTTGAGAATTAAGAAAATTTTGGTCTATATTATTTTTAACAGGCTAATCAAAGTACTTTTAAATATATATGTATATATATATATATATATATATATATATATATATAATATGTAATGCATATGCATGAATATAGATACATATGTATAAAAATGTATTTTAATATATCTATCAGGTGATTATAATTATTAAATTTTCTCAAGAAAAAAACAATGACTATGAAAAACAGTCTTAAATTTAAATTTCATAGCATACTACTGTTTGTAATGACATGAGAGAAAAACAGATATGAAAGGAAAACGAAAAAGGAAGAGAGAGAAGGGGGAAAATGAGGAAGAAAGTGAGTAAAGATGAGGGAGAGGCGTGTTCGATGTAAAGATAAAAGTGGAGGGGCTGGGTTTGTGGTTAAGTGGTAACATGCTTTTCTAGCATGTGTGGGACACTGGGTTCTATTCTAAGCACCACATACAAATAAACAAAATGAAGGTCAATCACAACTGAAAAAATAAAAAATAAAAAAGTAGAAATATTAGCAAAACTCCAAGCTTTTATGAATGTTAAATTTAAAAAAAAATTATGTAACATAGCCTTATGTAATTTCTAGACTATCCAAAAGAGTCATTAAATGTTAGATTATTAGTGCAATAACTAAAAATCCATTGCTCTTTCCTCAACATTCTGTGGCATGCTAGTGGTAAAATAAATTCTATTATAACACCAAAAAAAAAATCTAATATTTCTAGAGTAACTGACCCAATTAATATCAAGGCTAGCAGATTCCTATGGGACATGATGTGTATTTTGACATTCATTTTTATTCAACACTGGAACATTAGTATTTCTTCAGTTTATGCACATCATAGGATATATATTTCATCCACAAGTTCGCTAATTTATACGCATTTGTTTCACTTTCAGTCACTTCCTGCTTCAGAACACATGTATTTCTTATGTTTCTTGACTGCTCTTTTCATGAGACTTCTTTCCAAACACATTATTGTCGATTTCCATTATCACATTTGAAGCAAAACTCACACACCCGTATGATAAACCAAACCCTAATATTACCATTAGATGTACAACTAGCTGGAATGAATGATTGTATATCAATATAAGATTTCTTACTTAGTTTCAGATATCAATTAAATCCATTATTTAAAGTGGAACCAGTTATATTATTTATTCACAGTATGGTCTTTTCATGCATTATCTCTATATTCATAGACACAGGGTACACCTCTTTGTACCCCCAATACTAATTTATACGTCTTCAAAATATTGCTCCCAGAAATGGTGGAAGAAATGCACATGTCACCTGATTTACATATACATTTTATCACAGTAATATTCTGGACACAAACAGCAAAGGTGACACTTATGATTTTACCAAACCTAAATGGAAAGTGAAGATGGATTACTAAAAACATCCATGTCCAGGTTGCCTAATGCTCTCAAATGAGAATCCTATTCTTGACTACATATTTGTTTCTTCCTAAGATTATATATTCAACCTCAAGCCCCTTGAAAATGTCTAATCTTATCACTCACTTTATCATTTGCCTGATTTCCTAATGTCTCTATTGATATCTGCTTTCCTACATATTTTCCCCAGATTATCACTGTGACTGACTCTTCACATGTGCTCACATTTACATTCAATCTCTACCAGAAGCCCTATTGCTAAAGAACTTTTGGTCCAAATGCTATACTCACTCTTCGTTCTAAACCTACCGACTATCTTTCTAATAATACCGACTATCCCTTTTTGTCTAGAAGTTCTCTTTGACATTCCATCATTCAAGGTACAAAGTCCTATGCCATTGAACATCGATTTATCTGAGACATTTCTGCAGAACATAATTCAAAGCTAAGTATCCCAATCAAGGGCCCAATGCCCTTCTGGGCTTCAAATCTTACCTAGATTTCTGTTTTCATTCTTATATTTCACTTTTACATTCTTGTAAATATTACAGGTTCCCATTACCATTATTCATCCCGCAGAATGATTCAAATCGAACTTTTATTAACCGTAACAATACACTCTTCCCTCAATCAAACTTTACAGAAGAGCAGGGACAGAGTTGCTTTTACAATACAGGAATGTAGGGGTTCTTAAACCTGCTGAGATCCTCAAAGGTCCATGCAGAAATGATCCCTGGAGAAGATGTAGGCAGCTATGAAGGAGTTGAGAGAGCAAAAGTCATCTTGCATGGAAAACCCCCTTGTCAGGATGAAGGGATGTGTCTGAATCAGTCTCTCTATTCTAAATGTAGAGAAGATGGACCAAACCAGGCCTGTGTGGGGAGATGTTCCCAGGCGCCTATGTTTGATATACCATTCTATCTTGTGAAATTGTCACCGAAAGTAGGTGCAGCCTCTATCTCATGGGACCCTTGGAAGCAAATGTTAAATCAAAGTGATTGCCAAGGTAGTGACCTCATGCAGTTCCTGAAGAAAGTGACCTACCTCACTTCCTTGGTGATGTAACTCTCTGAACTTGGAATCCAAGATGCCAGGCTCCCAGAGCCAGTCCAAGTCCCAATCCCAGTGGGCTCACTTGTTTGGATGTACCAAGGACAGAGTCAGTATTTCTTGGTATCTACTGATTTGAGGATTGCCAAATGCCAGGACAGATCTGAAGAGGGACCTTTCCTGAGAAAGCAGGTAGTGGCTCACCGCTGGCTCCTGAGAACTTCACAGAGTTGGCAAAGGAGACAGATCTGAGACATGACAGGACATTTCATTGGAACATAATATGGTCCAACAGACAGAGGACACTCCAGATAGTCAGAGACATACTTGCGGGAAGGAGATGCCTTTGTGAGTGTGAGTGTCAGTTTGTGGTTTGTCTCATATTCTGAGAATAGGTAGGAAAGACAGTTTGTTTGGTTTGGAATAGACTGTTTCTAGTAAGTTTTTTGACAAGGTGAGTGATTCTATATCTGTGTATCCCACTGTGTCCGTGGTTGTAGACATTAGAAAAGAGAATGCATCAATGGATATGTCCTGTCTAGTAGAAAGCTTCCCAGCATTCATCCTGCCCAATTTATGAATGAACTGCAGCTTGCCTTATGGATGGACAACACCTACTATCTTCCTAAGTTTCTGTTTTCTTCCTGAATTCTGGCCACTCTGCAGAATAGGCTCATGGTTTTGTGTCCAAGATATGTACCACCTCCAAGCTCTGTGACATGCCCATGTACTGGATAGCGGTAAGGAATGGGAACATCTCAGAAAACTCAGATATCAGTGTGACCAGGAAATTCTCAGTGGAGAAACCCTGCTTTGGGCCATTCTCTTATCTATGTTTCTGTTGCCCTGAATGTCAGGAAGGTCTTTGCCTCAGGCCACCTCTTTGTGAAGCCTGAAGAAAACAGTTTTCAAATGAAAATGAATGGCCATCTCCTGTGGCTCTTTGCTTAATTTCTTTGGAAAGGGATGTGTCTTAATCAGCCTCTTGGACCTGTGTGAGGTTGTGGCTTAGATTCTCAGCACCTGATGGATCTAAAGAAAGATCCCATGTGTGCATCCAAACCAAAATGGCAAAAAGATCCGTAATGGTAGATGAAGTGTCTTGCCTTCCTTTGTTAGGTTCCTGACCTACATCAAGTGAGATTAGGGATCCTTTGGGTCAAATGAAATCTTCAAAGCCCTAAAGAAGTGCTTGGGTTTTCTCATTATTCCAAATCACATAAAGAATCTATACCTGACAGGCAGTAGGCTTCAAAATGGAGAAGCAGAGCAGTATTAACTGCAGTCCTATTTTATCACTCCTGCTTCAAATGCAGGGTGTCCAGGCCCCCATGACTTTAGGCAAATTAGGGGTAAGAGAGCTTATTTTGGACACTAACACATACCCCACTAGACTCTGACTACTAATCCTAACATGATGGAGAATAATAACCAAAACAGAATAGAAATACAAGCAGTTCAGAGGAGTCATGTTGTATAATTGGACTTGCCTTTTGCATTATATAGGGTAGGAATTATAAATCTAGTCAATTTTTAATTTTTAATTAAAACAGTTCTCCATGTGTTTTTAAAGTTAACAAATATGTGAATTCCTCTCTCCCTTTCTCTGTGGCCTATTCAGCACATGTGTTTTTATATGCACATATAGAATCTTACCTGGTATCACATGTACATACTTGACAGGTTGCTGACTTGGCAGATGCAAATTGTGAAAAGAGATCACTCCTCTTAATGCTGTTGGAACTGAAAATTCAAACTATTGGTGACCTTCCTAGCTGAACAAAATTATATATAAATCCATGTTCAGTAAAAAGTATATTTTGGGATGTGTGGATTATATATATTTCATGATAAATTTTGATTGGCATATATATTGCTACTTTTTAATGTCTGTGTGAGTGTGTGTGTGTGTGTGTGTGTATATATATATATATATATATATATATATATATATATATATATACACTCTCCAGATTTTTGAAAAAATGAAATATATGTGTCTTATTATACACTCCCTAAATTTATTCATGTTCATGTATGTGGATTTATTATCAACTTTTCACAAGATTATTCTCAGAAATATTCATCCACCTGAAATACATATTTGTTTCCTAGTACTGAAAACTAACTTCAGTGAATGATGCATACAAATCCTAATATTTCTACAGTTACTGACCAAGTTTAAGATCAATGCAAGTAGATTCCTATGGGACACGACATGTATTTTGATGTTCATTTTTTTTCAACACTGGTGCATTACTATTTCTTCAGTTTATGCACATCATAGGATAAATATTTCATCCACAAGTTCGCTAATTTATATCAATTTGTTTCACTTTCAATTACTTCCTGCTTCAGAACACATGTATTCCTCCATGTTTCTTAACTAGTCTCTTCATGAGACTTCTTTACAAACACATTATTTTCGATTTCCATAATTACTTTTGAAGCAAAACTCACACACCCTTAATGACAAACCATAACCCTAATATTACCATCAGATGTATAACTGATAGGAATGAATGACTGTGTATCAATATAAGATTTCTTATATATTTTAAGATATCAATTTAATCCATTATTTAAAGTGGAATCAGTTATATTATTTATCCACAGTATCATCTATTCATGCATTATCTCTATATTCATAGACACAGGGTACACCTCTTTGTACCCGCAATACTAATTTATACATCTTCAAAATATTGCTCCCTGAAATGGTGGAAAAAATACTTATGTCACCTGATCTACATATACATTTTATCACAGTACTATTTTGGATACAAAATGCAAAGATCACACATATGTTTGTACAAAAGCCTAAATTGAATGGGAGCATGGATTACTAAAAACATTGATGTCTAGGTTGCCTAATTCTCTCAAATGTCCATCCTATTGGTGACTACATATTTGTTTCTTTGAATATTATATAGTGAATATCAACCCTGTTAAAATGTCTAATCCTATCACTCACTTTATACTTTGCCTGATTTCCTACTGTCTCTATTGATGTTTCCTTTCCTACATATTTTCCCCAGTTTACCTATGTGACTGACTCTTCACATGTGCTGACATTGACATTCATTCTATTGCTGAAACCCTATTGATAAAGAACTTTTGGTCCATATCCTGTACTCACACTTCTTGCAAAACCTACTGACTATCTTCCTAATCCTATGGACTATCCCTGTTTGAGTGGATGTTCTTTTCTACAATCTATCATCCAAGGTACAAGGTCCTATGTCATTGATTATCGATTTATCTGAGACATCACTGCAGAACGTAATTCAAAGCTAAGTATCCCAATCAAAGGCCCAATGCCAATATGGACTTTAAATCTTACTAAATTTCTGTTTTCATACATATTTTTCAACTCTATATTCTTATATATATCACAGATTCCCAATACCATTATTCATGCAGCAAAATGGTTCCTAACCCAAAACAAACATGTAATTAACCCTAACCATAAACTGTTCCCTCAATCTACCTTTATAAAAGAGCAGGGACAGAGTTGGTCTTACAATACAGGAAAGTAGGGGATTGTCCACCTGCTGAGAACCTCAAAGGTCCATTCAGAATTGATCCCTGGAGAAGATGTAGGCAGGTATGAAGGTCCTGAGAGATCAAAAGTCATCTTCCATGGCAAATAACCTGGTCAGGATGAAGGCTTTTGTCTGAATCAGCCTCTCTCTTCTTAATGTAGATAAGATGGACCAAATGAGGCCTGTGTGGAGAGCTGTTCCCGGGTGCCTATGGTTGATATACCATTCTAACTTGTGAAAGTGTCACAGAAATACGGTCAGCCTACATGTCATGGGAACCTTGGATGCATGTGTTAGGACAAACTGGTTGCCAAGGCAGTAACCTCATTCAGTTCCTGAAAGAAGTTACCTCACCTCACTTTTTTGGTGATGGCACTTTCTGAACTTGGGATCCAGGAAGCCAGGCATCTAGAGCCTGTCTCAGTCCCAGGCCTAGTGGTCTCACTTGTTTGATTTAACAAGGACAGAGTCAGTCTTTCTTGGTATCTACTGATGTGAGGATGGACAAATGACAGGAAAGCTCTGAAGAGGGGCCTTTCCTGACAAAGAAGGTAGTGGCTCACTGCTGGCTCCTGACAACTTCAAAGAATTGCCCATGGACACCAGATGTGAGATAGGGGAGGCTATTTCGGGGGAACATAGTATGGCCTATCAGTCAGAGAACACTCCGGATAGTCACAAACCTACTTGGAGGAAGGAGGTGCTTATCTGGCTGTGGGTGTGGGTTTGTGGGTTTTTTCTCATGCTCTGAGAATATGTCCGAAAGTCGGTTTGTTTGGTTTGAAGTAAAGTGTTTCCAGAAAGTCGTATGAAAAGGCGAGTGTTTCTATGTCTGTGTATCTCACTGTGTCCGTGGTTGTAGACATTAGCAAAGAGAATGCATCAATGGATGAGTCTTGTCTAGTAGAAAGCTTCCCAGCATTCATCCTTCCCAATTTATGAATGGACTGCGTCTTGCCTTATGGATCGGCAACACCTGCTATCTTCCTAAGTTACTGTTTGCTTCCTGAATTCTGGCCACTCTCCAGAATAGGCTCATGGTTTTGTGTCCAAGATATGTACCACCTCCAAGCTCTGTGACACGGCCATGTATTGGTTAAATGAAGGGCATGGCGAGCATCTCAGAAAACTCAGATATCAGTGTGACCAGTAAAGACTCAGTGGAGAAACCATGCTTTGGGCCTTTTCCTTACCTATTGTTCTGTTGCCCCTTGACCTTGTGTAATTCTGTGGCTTAGATTCTCTGAACCTGATGGATCTAAAGAGAGATCCCATGTATGCATCCAAAAGCAAAATGTCCAAAAGAGCAATCATTGTGGATGAAGTCTCTCTCCTTCCTTGGTAAGGTTCCTGACCTCCATCAAGTGAGAATAGGGCTCCTTTGGGTCAAATAAGTTCTTCAAAGCCCTGCAGATTCTAGCCCATAGGTGACTGGGTTTTCTCATGACTCCAATTCACATGAAGAATCTAAATCCCACCATCAGTAGGCCTCAAATTTAAGAAGCAGAGCAAAATAAACGGCAGGCCTATTTGATCACTCTTAGTTCACAGGAAGGGTGTCCAGGCCACCCTGACTTTAGGCAAATGAGGGGCAAGGGAGCTTATTTTGGACACTGTCTTGGGCTGCACCCCTCACGGAAACCTCCAGCCAGAGGTTATGATGAGTGTCTGTATGGAAGAAAATGAGGGCCATGTGGGAGTGTTTTGGTTTTAATTGTAGTCTTTTTTGTGGCGGTTAGTAGAGATGACATGGTCCACCTTGGCTTGAACTTTGGTGGGATTCCGCATAAAGACTGAGTTCTCGTACTGAACTCAGAGAAGTATTGCCATGAATAGTGTTGGAATTTTAGGAGGCCACGCACGATAGTCGCCCTTGGAAACTGAGATCTAGGCCCAGGGTAGCTATTCACAGAGCACTGGAAATCTCAGCCAGGATATCACATGATTTTATTCTGAAAAACTTGGCAACCATTGTTGAGAGTCAAAACACACATGGACCTCACATTGTAGACCTCAATTTTCAAGGATTCATGTGACCTTTTGGCCACTCTTTGGGAAGCCTTTCCTGTGAGACATCTCCAGATATTTCATTGAAATGAGCTTCCTCACCATTTAATAGTTCCAGAATGCCTCCAACTTCATCCTTGAAAAATGGCTAGGTCAATATATCATGAAATTTTTGAAATTCCCGTGACAAGTTGGCACTGGAGATTCTTTGAATATCTTGTGGCTGATCATGAGAATAACAGTCAGTGCCTTGATTGACTGGTTTTCATAAAAATTGTGCAGAACAGAGATGCCAGGAAGTTGGAGCCTCCTGAGGAGTGGGCCTAGAGCAGTGGTGGGCAGGTGTGTGATAAAACATCTGCGGTGTGGTCATGTGGATCTGCCTTTGGCTTCCAAATTGCTTGTGACTGATATGGTGCAGCCAGCAGTCCCTTCAATGTAAAGGCATCTTGTTATATGCAGAGGTTTTAGGGAAATATTAAGAATCAGGTTGCTATGGTCAAGGGGGCAACTATGTGGGATATAAGCCTGTTTGGTGCATTCTCCTGCAGACCCTGACCCACCACACGTGACAGAACTCCCTCACGCACAGAGTAACAGTTGAATTCTTTGTATTTCGTGAAACAAATACCAAAATCCCAGTGCAGCACCAAGAAACAACACGAAAAGTGGAGAATGACCAAATAGCTTCACAGGCCCATGTGGATACACTTAGCCCCCCGTGACCACAGTTTACCTACAAAGAGAGTATTCAGCACTGCTGACTCATGTTCAGTGGAAAATAAGAAACCATGTCCTTCAGGTCACATAGATGAAGACCCTGATTTGATGGTCTCACTACAAACGAAGCTGAAGCTCCCGACAACAACATATATTCCAAGTGCCCAACCTCAGAGGCAGTTTCTCAAGAAGTCTTTAGGCCAGCAGAGCTCCATGTTTTTGGAATGATTACACTGTCCCTTACTTTTGGAATCTCCTCTACCTCCTCCAAGGTTGTGAACTCCTGAGCATATTCCATTCCAGATATTTATTCACAGATTTTCTAACTCTTCTCTTCTAATTGTGTCTTACTCTGGGAGATTGTAATGTCAAGGTATTGTTCTGGATGAGAGTGGGAAGATTTTTGTGTATCACATATTTACATACACATTGGATTCATTTTCCAATTTTCCTTTCAAAATACTGAATACCTCACACTAACACCTACCCTACTAGACTCTGACAACTAATCCTAATAAGGTGGAGAAAAATAAACCAAAAAAATAGAAATGCAAGCAGTTCAGAGAAGGCATGGTGTATAGTGGAATTGCCTTTTGCATTATTTAGGGTAGGAGTTATAAATCTAGTCAATTATTTGTTAAAATATTTCTCCATGTGTTTTAAAGTTAACAAATATGTGAATTCCTGTTTCCCTGTCTCTGTAGCCTATTCAGCACATGTATTTTTACATGCAATTATAGAATCTTACCTGATACCACACGTACATTCTTGTGAAGTGGCTGACTTGGCAGATACAAATTTTAAGAGATCACTCCTCCTAAGCGCTTTAGAACTGAAAATTCAACCTATGCGTGAGCTTCCTAGTTGAACAACATTATACATAAATCCATGTTAAATAAAATAAATATTTTTGGATCTCTGGATGATATAAATTTCATGGTGAATTTCCTATAGCATATATTATGCTATTTTTAATGTCCGTTTGTGTTTGTGTGTGTGTATGTGTATATATATATATATGTATATATATATATATATATATATATATATATATATATATATATATATATATTCTCCAGACTTTTCAAAATATGAAATATGTGTCTTATTATAAACTCCCTTAACTCATTCATATTCAAGTATGTGGATTTATAATCAAATTTTCTCAAGAGTATTCTAAAAATATTCATTCTCCTGATATACATATTTGTTTCTTAGTACTGAAAACTAACTTTAGTGAATGGTGCATACAAATCCTAATATTTCTACAGTAGCTGACCTAGTTAAACATCAATTCAAGTAGATTCCTATGGGACATGATGTGTATTTGGATGTTCGTTTTATTCAACACTGGTACATTACTATTTCTTCAATTTATTCACATCATTGGATATATATTTCATCCACAAGTTCGCAAGTTTATAGGCATTTGTTTCACATTCAATCATTTTCTTCTTCAGATCACATGTATTCCTCCATGTTTCTTGACTGGTCTTTTTATGAGACTTCTTTCCAAACACATTATTTTCGATTTCTAGGATCACTTTTGAAGCAATACTCACACACCTTTCATGATAATCCATAACCCTAATATTACATTTAGATGTATTACTGGTTGAAATGAATGATATTATATCAATACAGGATTTCTTATAATATTTCATATATTAATTCAATGCATTATTTAAAGTGGGAACAGTTAAATTATTTATTCAAAATGTGGTCTATTCATGCATTATGTCTATATTCATGGACACAGGGTACACCTCTTTGTACCCCCAATACTAATTTATAGCTCTTGAAAACCTTACTCCCAGAAATGCTTGAAGAAATGCTCATGTCACCTGATCCACATATACATTCTATGACAGTAATATTCTGGACAAAAAATGCAAAGGTCACACTTATGATTGTACCAAAGCCTAAAAGGAAAGTGAACATGGATTACTAAAAGCATCCATGTCCAGGTTTCCTAATGCTCTCAAATGTCAATCCTAATGGTCACTGCATATTTGTTTCTTCTTAAGATTATATATTCAAACTCAACAGTGTACAAAATGTCTAATCCTATCACTCACTTTATACTTTGCCAGATTTTTTAAAGTCTCTATTATTATCTGCTTTTCTACATATTTTTCAAAGTTCATCATTGTGACTGAATTTTCATATGTGCTGACATTTACATTCACTCTCTAACTGAAACCCTATTGCTAAAGAAATTTCCGTCCAAATCCTGTACTCACTCTTCTTCCTAAACCTACCGACTATCTACCTAATCCTACCGACTATCCCTTTTTGACTGGATGTTCTCTTCCTCATTCAATCATCCAATGTACAAGGTCCTATGCCATTGTAAATGGATTTATCTGAGACATCTGTGCAGAACCTAATTCAACACTACGTATCCCAATTATGGGCCCAATGCCCTTCTGGGCTTCAAATCCTAGATATTTGTTTTCATACATATATTTTACCAATATAATTTAATAAATATCGCAGGTTCCCAATAAAATTATTCATCTCTCAGAATGATTCCTAACAAAATCGAACCTGTTATTACCCAAACCATACACTGTTCCCTCAATCTAACTTTATAGAAAAGCAGGGACAGAGTTGGCCTTACAATACAGGAGTGTAGGGAAACTTCCACCTGATGAGAACCTCAAAGGTCCATGCAGAAATGATCCATGGAGAAGATGTAGGCAGCTATGAAGGACCTGAGGGAGGAAAAGTCAACTTCCATGGTAAACAACCTGGTCAAGATGAAGGGATGTGTCTGAATCAGCCTCTTTCATCTTAATGTAGAGAAGATGGACCAAACCAGGCCTGTGTGGAGAGCTGTTCCCGGGTGCCTATGGTTGATATACCATTCTAACTTGTGAAAATGTCAGAGCGAGTAGGTGCATCCTCCATCTCATGGGACTCTTAGAAGCAACTTTTAGGACAAAGTTGTTGTCAAGGCAGTGACCTCATTTAGTTCCTGAAGGAAGTGACCTCACCTCACTTCCTTGATGAAGGAACTCTCTGAACTTGGGATACAGGAAGTCAGGCACCCAGAGGTAGTCGTAGTTCATGTCCCAGTGTTCAAACTTGTTTGGATTTTCCAAGGACAGAGACAGTCTTTCTTGGTACCTACTGATGTGAGGATAGCCTAATGCCAGGAAGGTCTGAGGAGGGGCCTTTCCTGAGAAAGAAGGTACTGGCTCACCGCTGGCTCCTAACAGCTTCACAGAGTTGGACACGGAGACCAGATCTGAGACAGGACAGCCCATTATGGGTGAATATGTTATGGCCCACCAGTCAAAGGTCACTCCATATTTTCACAGACCTACTTGGGGGTCTGTGTGGGTGTGGGTGTGGGTGTGGGTGTGGGTTTGTCATTTTGTCTCATGTTCTGAGAATAGGTAGGAAAGTCCTTTTGTTTGGTTTGGTGTGAAATGTTTCTAGTAAGTCTTTTGACAAGGCGAGTATTTCTATGTCTGTGTATCCCACTGTGTCCGTGGTTGTAGACATTAGAAGAGAGAGTGCATCAATACATATGTCCTATCTAGTAGAAATCTTACCAGCATTCATCCTGTCCTATTTATGAATGGTCTGCGGCTTGCCATATGGATCGGCCACTCCTAATATCTTCCTAAGTTCCTATTTTCTTTCTGAATTTTGGCCAAACTCCAGAATAGGCTCATGGTTTTGTGTCCAAGATATGTACCACCTTTAAGCTCTGTGACATGGCCATGTACTGGATAGCTGAAGGCAATGGTGAACATCTCAGAAAACTCAGATATCAGTGTGACCAGGAAAGTCTCAGTGGAGAAACCCTGCTTTGGGCCTTTTGCTTACCTATTGTATTATTGCCCTGAATGTCAGGAAGGTCTTTGACTCAGGCCACCCCTTTGTGAAGACTGAAGAGTTTTCAAATGGAAGTGAATGGGCATCACCTTTGGCTCTTGGCTTAATTGCTTTGGAAAGGGATGTGTCTGAATCAGCTTCTTGGCCCTGTGTGAGGATGTGGCTTAGATTCTCAGCACCTAATGGATCTAAAAAAATCCCATGTGTGCATCCAAAACCAAAATAGCCAAAAGAGCAGTCATTGTGGATGAAGTCTCTCACCTTCCTCTGTAAGGTTCCTGACCTCCATCTTTGAGAATAGTGATCCTTTGGGTCAAATGAGTTCTTCAAATCACTACAGAGGCTAGGCCATAGGTGCTTGGGTTTTCTCATGACCCCAATTAACATAAGGAATCTAAACCCCACAGTCATTAGGCCACAAAATGGAGAATCAGAGCAGTATTAAGGGCAGGCCTCTTAGATCACTCCTGGTTCACAGGAAGGGTGTCCCTGCCACACTGACTTTAGGCAAATGGGAGAAAGGGACATTATTTTAGATACTGTCTTTGGCTTTGGCCCTCATGGAAACCTACAGCCTGAGGTTATGATTAGTGTCTATATGGAAGAAGATGAGGGCCATGTGGGAGTGTTTTGGTTTTAATTGTGGTCATTTTTGTGGCCGTTGGAAGAGATGACTGAGGACACCTGGGCTTGAACACTGGTGTGATTCCCCTTAGAGACTGAGTTATGGAACTGACCTCAAAGAAGTATTGCCATGTATTGTGATGGGATTTTAGGAGGCCACACATGAGAGTCGCCCTTGGAAACTGAGATCAAGGCCCAGGGTGGCTTTCCACAGAGCACTGGGAATCTCAGGAAGGATATCACATGATTTTATTCTTAAAGAATTGGCAGCCATAGTTGCAAGTCAAAACACAAAAGGATCACACATTGTAGACCTCAAACGCCTGGCTTAATGTGACCTTTTAGCCTGTCGTTGGGAAGCATTGCCTGTTAGAATTCTCCAGAGATTTCATTGAAATGAGCTTCCTCTCCATTTAATGGTTCCTGAATGAATTAAACCCCACAGTGCCTCAAACTTCATCTTTGAAATAAGGCTAGATAAATACCATTAAATTTTTGAAATTCTCATGAACAGGTGTCAGTGGAGAACCTTTGGATGTCTTATAGATGATCATGAGTGTACCAGACAGTGCCTTGATTGACTGGGTTTCATGAAAATCGTGTAGAACAGAGATGCCAGTAATTTGGAGCCCGATGAGTATTCGGCCTAGAGCAGTGGAGTGTAGGTGTTTGTTAAAACATCTGTGATGGGGTCATGTGGATCTGCCATTGGCTTCCAAATGGTTTGTGACTGACATGGTGCAGCCCCCATACCCTTGTATGTAAAGGCATCTTGTTATACGGAGAGGTTTCAGGGCAGTGTTTAGAATCAGATTTCTATTGTCAAGGGGGCAAGCTATGTGGGATAGAAGCCTGGTTGGTGCACTCTCCTGCAGACCCTTAACCAACACACGTGACAGAACTCCCTCCAGCACTCTGTCCTAGTTGACCTCCTCGTATTTCATGAAGCAAATACCAAACTCCCAGTGTAGCTGCAAGAAACACCATGAAAAGTAGAGGAAGACCAAATGGCTTCAAAGTCCACACTGGGAGACACTTTGCCCCCAAATGGCAACAAATTACCTACAAAGAGAGAATTCAGCCCTGCTGCCTCATGTTTATTGGAAAAAAAGAAACCATGTGCTCCAGGACACACAGAAGCAGACCCAGATTTGATGGTCTCACTACAAAGGAAGTTAAAACTCCTGACAACAACATATATTTCAAGTGCCCAACCTCAGAGGCAGTTTCTCAAGAAGTCTTTAGGCCAAGAGAGCTTCATGTTTGTGGAGTTTTTACCATGTACCTTACTTTTCGAAACACCTCTACCACCTCCAAGGTTGTTAACTACTGAGCATTTTCCATTCCAGATTTGTATTCACAGATTTTCTAACTCTTCTCCTCTTATTGTGTCTTACTTGGGGTGAAGGTAATGTCAAGGCATTGTTCTGAATGAGAGTGGGAAGACTTTTGGGTAGCATATATTTGCATACACATTGGATTCATTTTCCAATTTTCTATTCGAAATACTGAATCCCTGACTTTCAGAGGTAGAAGGAATTCTCCTTCAAAGAATAGCCTGACACTTACAAGAAACAGCCACGAGGAGACATCCTGTCTGGGAGACATCCTGTAGCCATCTGTCTCCCTGAGACATCCTGTGCCCATCTGTCTTTCTGAAACTTCCTGAGGTTATCTCACCTTGTGAAGACATCTAGGAAGTGCTGATAAGAGAGATTTCCCACATCCAGCATACAAATACCCCTGTGTGAACAATAAAAGTTTGCAGCTTGATCAGAACTCCTGTCTTGCTGTCATCTCTCGTGTCTCTTGTCCCTTCATTCCTCCCTATCTAGGTTCGCTGCCCACGTTGATGTGTCCTGCCGGCCGGGACATCTGGCGCCCACTGACTGGGGCTCGAGCTTTTGATTGAGGGGGACCCCGTCCTCCTGGAAGATTTGGTCAAGCGGAGCTTACAATAACCGCAGAAGACACCACCGAGAGACAGATCCAGGAGGAGGGTGGGGATGACACACGGTGATTGACCCACGATGGGGCAAGCAGTTTCGTCACATGATTTGTTTTTGTCAGGCTACAAGGAGTCCTTCCAGACATGGGGGCGCGTATTAAGAAAAAAGACTTAATTTTTTTTTTCACACATAAGAGAGCAGTGTCCATGGTTTCCTCTTGAAAGGACCATTGATGGTAAAAGATGGCTTAGAGTAGGAGACTGTTTAAAAGATTATTATGAATCCTTTGGCCCAGAAAAAGTGCCTGTTCCCACCTTTTC
The DNA here is from genome assembly GCF_048772815.1 of Callospermophilus lateralis. Lineage (NCBI taxonomy): Eukaryota > Metazoa > Chordata > Mammalia > Rodentia > Sciuridae > Callospermophilus > Callospermophilus lateralis. Next base: position 2,912,024 of record NW_027512630.1, read on the forward strand.
TTACTGGAACTTAATTAATAGAATTCTTAAAAGTTCACCCTTTGACAATGGTACCTTAAAAGTTGTCAAGGTTGGGAAAGAGACTATGCAAATACTTCTCATATCCCCTCGGCATGCCCATCAGTTAGTATAGACATAGACCCTTCTCAGGCTCCCCAGGACCGTGGGAACCTTCCTGGTCCCCCTCAAAATACCACCCTAATGAATAAGGCTCCAATGATTACCAACTGCCTTTATCCAGTTTTAAATACCGGAGACTCACTGACCCCTGTAGAGGAGGCTACCTTGGAGAAGGAAGCAGCTCGCTACCATTCAGAAGACCCTCCACCTCTCAAGACCCTGCCACAGCTTATAGGACTTACATATCCACCTCCCTCCTATATCCCTCCTGCCTTTTGTGCTCTGGCCCTTCAGGGAACAAATGCCCCCCCCCCCGATATTTTCTCCCCACTTCCCTTGCCTAAACTGGCTCCTTTGTGAGCATCCTTTCAACATACACAGGAACAGATCCAAACTTTAAAAGAATTAAGATCCCTTCACTCTGAGCTCTCTTCATTAGCCTTAGGTATGGAGTCAAAGCAACTGGCCTACAGTTGTCTAATACAAAGGCGAAGCCACTCCATTGACCTGTGCTCGCCTTCCCAGTCACCACCAGTCTGATAGATAAGCCTGCCCAGGCTGAGGTCAAAGAATTAGACGAGGATAAAGAGGAGGAAGCGGGGAAATGGATTAAGGAGATCAGGACTCAGAGGATGAGGAGTTCAGCCCTAGGCAGGCAGGAACCCAGAGTCTACAAAAAATTAAGCCTGCATTTTCCTGAAAAACTTAAAAAGGCTTGTGCTCACTATGGCCCCATTGCACCCTACACGTTTGCTTTATTAGAAAGCCACAGCACACAATGACTTACTCCCAATGATTGGAAATTTTTAGACCAAGCTACTCTCAGTGCCAGAGACTTCCTGTTATGGAATGCAGATTTCAAAGAGCACTGTCGGGAAACTGCTCAAAAAATTTTAACTAAGGCCTTCTCTAAATCCAGGACTTATGTTAAGCTAGTGGGCAATGAGCCTTTTGACAATAAAACTAAACAGGCACATTTCCCTGCTGGACTTTTGATGCAGATTCAGATGGCTGGCTTACATGCTTGGAGACACCTCCCTCAAAAGCCTCGGCTACCACTTCCCTGGCAAAAATTTGACAAGGGCCCGACGAGCCTTATAGCGACTTTGTTCCCCGGCTTAACCTAGCTGTGGAATGCTTGCTTGGACCAAGCGAAAGCAAAAGCGCTTTTGTAAAACATCTTGCCTTTGAAAACGCCAACCCGGCATGTCAGGATGTTCTTCAACCACATAAGGATAAAGGGAAACTTTCTGACTTTATTAGACTCTATGCAGGGGTAGGTGCAGCCCATGCCATGGGTCTTGCCCTAGGTGCCACCTTTACCAAGACCTTTCACAATCCTGGCTCACGTACTTGCTTTACTTGTAAACAACCTGGCCATTTTGCACGCAAGTGTCCGACAGGCAAAAAAAGCCTAGGAATAGCGTCTCCTTCAACTGGGGCTATACCGCCCCAAGCTATCCTTTGCCCTAGATGTGGTAAAGGTCATCACTGGACCAGTGAGTGTAGATCTAAGACAAATGCCCTCAGACAGCCTATTTTTTTCCTGCTTCTTGGGAAACTCCCTGCGGGGCCAGCCCCGGGCCACGACATCCCCCAGGACAAACCCAGGGGCAATAAGATTTGTTCCCTCCCAAACTCCCAACCTACCTCAAAATTCTTCTCCACAATTGCCTCCCTCCAACTAGCCACTCCAGGCAGCGCAGGATTGGACCTCTGTGCCACCACCGATACTATATTGTACTCAATGCAAGGACCCCAGATAATACCCACTGGAATTATGGGTCCCCCTCAATCTCATATGTGTGCCCTTATTTTTGGGAGAGCCTCTACTAACTTACATGGTGTTCAGGTCTTCCATGGCATTAATAATAATGATTTCACTGGAGAAAAAAAATACTGGCCACAGCTATTAATGGAGTTGTGGCCATCCCAGCACGAACAAGTCTTGCACAATTAATACTCCTTCCCTTGAATCCAGGAGGCACTTCCACCGCCCAAACCTACCGCAGAGGACTGCCTCCTTGGGCTGCTCTGATGTAAATTTGGTTCAACCAGTTTCTCACAGAAGACCCACAATTTCCTTACTTATTGAAGGAAAGGAATTCCAAGGAATTCTAGATACTGGAGCTGATGACACAATTATTTCTCAAAAATATTGGCCATCAGCTTGGACCCTCACCTCATCCTTGACTGACCTTAAAGGGATAGGACAGTCAAAAAATCCTCTGGTCAGCTCTACGGCTCTTAGCTGGACTTATAAAGAGGGTAATAAGGGAATTGTCACTCTTTTCGTTGTTCCTGACCTCCCTGTTAACCTATGGGCCCAAGATATTTTGAGTCAAATGGAAGTTATTCATGCCAGTCCCAATTCCATGGTAACTCATCAAATGCTTCATATAAATTTTGTCCCTGGTACAGGCCTTGGGAGACTGAGACAAGGACTGGTTGAGCCAATAAAACCCATACAAAAAACAAATACATATGGACTTGGGTATTCGGATTTTTAGTGTCGGTCTCTGACTCTCCTGTACCCCATGGAGATAAAATTATTTGGGAAACTCAGACTCTTGTGTGGGTGAATCAATGGCCACTTAACCAAGAAAATATGGAGGCTGCCTCCATGTTAGTGCAGGAACAGCTGGCAGCCGGCCATGTAGAGCCCTCAACCTCAACATCGAATACTCCAATTTTTGTTATCAAGTAAAAATCAGGCAAGTGGTGCCTTTTACAATATTTGTGTGCCATTAATAAAGCTATGTGCCCAATAAGAGCACTACAGCCAGGCATTCCCACACCAGTGGCTATTCCCAAAAACTATTGTAAAATGATTATTGAGTTAAAAGATTGTTTTTTTACCATTCCTTTACATCCTGCGGATAGACCCTATTTTGCCTTTAGTCTCCCTCGCATTAATTTTCAGGGCTCTATGCAGAGATTTCAATGGAAGGTTCTTCCCCAAGGTATGGCCAACAGCCCTAGTCTTTGCCAAAAATACGTTGCTCAAGCAGTAGACCCTGTGAGAGAGCTATGGCCACAAATTTATATTTTACATTATATGGATGATTTGTTAATTGCTGCACCTAATAACCATGACCTTAATAATTGTTACTTGGACATTTACAAAAACCTCACTTCCTTGGGACAACAGATAGCTCCTAATAAGGTTAAAACACAGGACTGTTATACCTATTTTGGCCTTAAACTTCAAGATAATCAGATCCAAATTCCTAAGATAGCACTATGGGTGGACCATCTTCACAACCTTAATGATTTTCAAAAATTCCTGGGGAATATTCAATGGCTAAAAACATATTTAAAATTACCACCTTGTGTACTTTTGTCCCTTAATGATATTTTGAGAGGTGATTCCCACCCCTCGTCCCCTCAAAAACTTACTCCCGAGGCATGACAGGCATTAAACCAAGTCACAGAAGCCATTGCCAAACAGTTTTTTACAGAACATTCTTATAACCTTCCTCTGGTTCTGGTTATTTTACACACTCCTCATACACCCACAGGAATATTTTGGCAACGAAATACACATTTTAGAAATAAAGGCTGCCTTTGCTTTGGGTCCATTTACCCACCACATTCTCCAAGGTTATTACTGTTTTTCTTGCTCAGGTAGCTTCTATTATTTTTAAAAGTCGTTTGCTATCTCGACAACATTTTGGCAAAGAACATGATAATATTTTAATTTCATATACTAAAGACCAAATCCAATTTTTACTACAGACGGAGGATGAATGGCGTATTGCCTTATCAGGCTTTTTGGGAACAATTGATAACCACCTACCCAATGACCCCCTTTTACATTTTGTCCAGTTACATCCATTTATTTTTGCCAAAATTACTCAAAAGGCTCCCATTCCTCAAGCCCTTACTGTCTTTACAGACAGTTCCAGTAATGGCCGAGCAGTCTTTGTTGTCAATAACCAGCCTAACACCTTTGATACTGTCTATCATTTAGCACAGTTTGTGGAATTGTTTGCAATAACACAAGATTTTAAAACATTTTTTGATAATCCTGTTAATATTTATACATACAGTGCCTACATTGCTCATTCTGTGCGCCTGCTTGAGATTTCACCCACCATTAAGGCTTCTTCCAATGTCGCCCATCGGTTTCACCAGCTTCAGCAGCTAATTCAGGCCAGACAACACCCATTTTTCTTAGGACACAGTAGGCCACACTCTGATCTTCCCAGCCCTCTAACACAAGGTAATGCCAAAGCTGATGCAGCAACTCGTTTCATCTTTCCAATTTTTGTTGGCTGCACTCAAAAGGCCACGGAGTTACACAATCTTCACCATCTAAATTCCCAGAACCTTCGATAACTATGTAAAATTACCAGGCAACAGGCACGAGAAATAGTAAAAGCATGCCCTGGTTGCCCTGTCTCCCTCCCCATTCAACACTTGGGAGTTAACCCCCGAAGATTACTGTCCAATCAGTTTTGGCAAATGGATGTTACTCATTTTTCTGAATTTGGAAAAACCAAATATGTACACGTTTCTGTAGATACCTTCAGTGGCCTTATTTTCGCATCACCACATTCTGGAGAGGCTATCAAAGATGTCCTTTCTCATCTTGTTTCAGCGTTTTCTGTAATGGGTAAACCAATACATATTAAAAAAAGATAATTGTCCTGCATATAACAGTGCCAAGTTTAAACAGTTTTGTGCTACCTCGCAAATTTGGCATACTACTGGAATTCCATACAAGCCTCAGGCATTGTGGAACGTGCCCACCTTACCTAAAGACTTGGCTAACCCGCATTAATGCTTCTGCACTTGTATTTACCACTCACAGGCATCGCCTTAATCATGCATTATTTGCCCTTATTTTTCTTTCCCTAGACAATGAAGGCCATTCGGCTGCAGACTGACACAGGCAATCCTCGTCCAATTCTGTTCGCCCACCTGTTATGTGGCACAATCCCATTACAAATAAATGGAAACGCCCAGGTCCTGTCCTCATCTGTGGACGAGGCTCAGCTTGTGTTTTGGACGAAGAGCAAGCAGCCCCAAGATGGTTACCAGAATGCCTGGTTAAACAGGTTAATGGCTTACCTCAACACTGGGATGGAGGCCCTCCCTCTGAGGACAAGTTTTCCTCTTTTTCAGATGCAGCCAACAATCTGTGTGAGGATCCTACTTAAGGCACTTATGCTGAACAGGATTGTACACGGAGGCTTTGGCCCTCCACCTTCCAACATCATGGAGTACCTTTTTGGCCCTCCCTGTGAACGCAAGGGAGGATCTTGGACTCAGGCTCCCACTAGTTTGACCCAGACTGCTGACTGCGTGACTAAGGTGGCTTACCTCCGGGCCGAGGTTGACCATAAACTCAGAGGAGTTCATTAGCCTAAATTGGTATGTGTTAACAAGCCAAAGATTATTCCCCCTAGTACAAGTAAAGCTCTCCAAAATTGTTCTGCAACTTGAACGCATACCCAAGCGATGCATGCCACTTGTTATGCGTCGGCCTCAATTTGTGTTAACAAGCAGGGAGAACAATTTTTTGAAGCCTCCCTAACTAAAACTCATGCAGCAGGAGGGACCACTATTCATTATACCCCCGTTCTTTTTGACCGGGGAGGAGAAGGCAAATACACCAAGCTACAGTCAGCTGGGTGCCAAGGCCCTGTTGGTAAACCCTCCTGCTGCCCCATTAAGGCACCTACAGGGGTCACTGATGGTGGAGGATTCCCTTATGCTGTCAAGCATCCTCAGATAATCAAACTTTTGAAACCCCAAATCCCTGAGCTCACATATCATCCCTTAATATAGCCAAAATGCCAGCTCCCAGGTTTAGATAACAATACATTAGATATTTTGGAAACTACCTTCTCCTTGCTTAATAATTCCAACCCAAATTTGCTGGTGATTGCTGGCTCTCCATGACAACAGGGGCAATCATGCCTATGGCAGTTCCTATTAATTCTATCATAGACGATGATAATACATGCCAACCCAGATTTCATTTAAAAGTACAGTCTATAGGCACTTTTACAATATGTCTTTTAGGCGCGATGCAAAATAATACCTATGATATTGATGTTGGAGTTACTTCCTTTGGAAATTGCTCAACAGTACAAAACTATTCTTCATCCACCCCATCTCTTTGTCCCTCCAATGGCACAGTTTTTATGTGTGGAGGAAACTCGGCCTTCCCGAGGCTTCCATCGAATTGGACCGTTGGCTGTGTTCTTGCCTTATTACTCCCTGATACAACTATTGTCCCAGGAGACGAAACTCTATGCATTCCTAGTCTAGACACCTCAGTCAAAAGACACAGGCGGGCAATACAGGCCTTACCACTCGTTGCCAGCCTTGGAATAACAGCTACTGTGGCCACAGGTACAGCTGGCTTAGGCATGGCTATACACTCTTAGCGTCGCCTGTCTCAACAACTTATAAATGATGTAAAAACTCTATCAGGAACCATAAAGATTTGCAGGACCTAGTAGACTCAATGGCAGAAGTGTTCCTTCAAAACAGAGAAGGCTTAGATTTACTGACAGCTAACCAGGGAGGTATTTGCTTGGCCTTAGGGGAACGATGCTCCTTTAATGCCAATAAATCAGCCATAGTACGCACTAAAATTAAGCAGCTTCAAGAAGATCTAGAAAAGAGATGAAGGGAACTTTTTGAAAATCCCCTCTGGACTGGGTTTAATGGATTTCTACCCTACCTTCTTCCACTATTAGGCCCTTTGTTGGGTTTACTTTTAATGGTGTCCATAGGACCCTGCATTATAAACAGGCTTGTACAATTTATTATAGAACAGATTAATATTTTGGCCTCTAAGCCCATACAGGTCCACTATCATCGCCTGGAGATGGAAGACCATGCTGCCAACATTTAAAAGGATGTTCTACCCTTCTCACAGGCTTATTTCTTAAGTTTACATCCCCACAGATCTCTCTTTCTTACATTAAACTATAAGTAACAGCTCTGACCAACCATCTTCTGCCATTGCCATAAGGGTTCGTCCTCCATGGGCCCCTCCACTTGGGGGAGGATGCACCCATGGAGTGAGGACGTTAGGCCATAATAACGGAGGGTGCAGGATGGACTGCAGGAGGATGTATCCACGGATCCCAAAACAGAAGACCTCTTAGTGACACGCTCTGGTGCATGGTGGTCAGCCTGCTTCCCCCTCAAAGCCGTCTCCTCCCAAAACATGCCAAGGCCACCACGAAATCTCCTAGTAAACATGCTCTCTCGAATCAGGAGATATTCTAAGGCCTGCTAGAGAAACAGAGCCTCTATCTCCCCCTAAAACATTGGCCGGTAAGGTATGGTCAAATATTTTATATAAGAAAGAGAGGTCAGGGGCTAGAAGGAAGTTCTCCTTCAAAGAATAGCCTGACACTGAAAAGAAACAGCCCCCTGGGAGATATCCTGCCTGGGAGACATCCCGCAGCCATCTATCTCCCTGAGACATCCTGCGGCCATCTGTCTTCCTGCAACATCCCGAGGTTATCAAACTTTCTGAAGACATCCAGCAACTGCCGATAAGAGAGCTTTCCCATCCACAACATATAAATTCCCATGTGAGAACAATAAAAGTTTGCAGCATGATCAGAACTCCAGTCGTGCTGTAATCTCTCGTGTCTCTTGTCCCTTCATTCCTCCCCAACTAGGTTCCTTGCCCACATTGATGTGTGCGGCCGGCCGGGACAACTGACACTAACCCATACCCTACTACACTCTGACTACTAATCCTAATATGATGGAGAAAAATAACCCAAACAGAATAGAAATACAAGCAGTTCAGAGGAGGCATGGTGTATATTTGGACTTGCCTTTTGCATGATATAGTGTAGGTGTTATAAATCTAGTTAATTTTTAATTGAAATCGTTCTCCATGTGTTTTTAAAGTTAACAAATATGTGAATTCCTGTCTCCATTTCTCTGTAGCCTATTCAACACATGTATTTTTATCTGCACATATAGAATCCTACTTGGAATCACACGTACATTCTTGTGAGGAGGCTGACTTGGCAGATACAAATTGTGAGAAGAGATCACTCCCCATAAACGCTGTTGGAACTCAAAATTCAATCTATGGGTGAGCTTCCTAGTAGAACAACATTTTACATAAATCCATGTTCAGTAACATAAATATTTTTGCATCTATGGATGATATATATTTCATGATGAATTTTGTTTGGCATATATATTGCTACTTTTTATTGTCTGTGTGTGTGTTTTGTATATATATACACTCTTCAGATTTTTCAAAATATGAAATATATGTGTCTTATATACACTCCCTAAATTCATTTATGTTCATGTATGTGGATTTATAATCAACTTTTCACAAGATTATTCTCAGAAATATTCATCCACCTGAAATACATATTTGTTTTCTAGTACTGAAAACTAACTTAAGTGAATGGTGCATACAATCCTAATATTTCTACAGTGACTGACACAGTTTAACATCAATGCAAGTAGAAATCTATCTGACATGATGTGTATTTTGAAGTTCATTTTGTTCAACACTGGTACATTACAATTTCTTCAGTTTATTCACATCATAGGATATATATTTCATCCACAAGTTCACAAATTTATACGCATTTGATTCATTTTCAATCATTTCCTGCTTCAGAACATACGTATTACTCCTAGTTTCCTGAATGGTCTTTTCATGACACTTATTTCCAAACACATTCATTTTGGTTTTCATAATCATTTTGAAGCAAAACTCACACATTCTTCATGATATACCATAACCCTAATTTTACCATTATATGTGTAACTGATTGGAATGAATGATTGTATATCAATATAAGATTCCCTGTATATTTTCTGATATCAATTCAATCCATTATTTAAAGTTTGAACCACTTTTATTATTTATTCACAGTATGGTCTATTCATGCATTATTTCTATATTTATAGACACAGGGTACATCTATTTGTATCCCCAATACTAATTTATTCATCTTCAAAATGTAGCTCCCAGAAATGTTGTCAGAAATACTCATGTCACCTGATCTACATATACATTTTATCACAGTAATATTCTGGACACATTATGAAAATGTCACACTTATGATTGTACCAAAGCCTAAGTGAAAGTGAGCATGCGTTACTAAAAACATCCATGTCCAGGTTGCCTAATGCTCTCTAATGTCAATACTATTGGTGAATACATATTTGTTTCTTCCTAAGATTATATATTCAACCTCAATCCTGTTAAAAATGTCTAATCCTACCACACAATTTATACTTTGCCTGATTTCCTAATGTCTCTATTGATTTCTGCTTCCCTACATATTATCCCAGTTCATTATTGTGACTGACTCTTCACATGTGCTGACATTTACATTCACTGTCTACCCGAAAGCCTATTGCTAAAGAACTTTTGGTCCCACTCTTATACTCACTCTTCTTTCTAAACCTACCGACTTTCGTCTTAATCGTACTGACTATCACTTTTTGACTGGATGTTCTCTTTGACATTCAATCATCCAAGGTACAAGGCAATTGTATATCGATTCATCTGAGACATCTGTGCAGAATATAATTCAAAGCTAAGTATCCCACTCAAAGGCCTAATGCCTTTCTGGGCTTCAAATCTTACCTGGATTTCTGTTTTCAAACTTATATTTCCCCTGTATATTCTTGAAAATATTGCAGGTTCCCAATACCATTAATCATCTTGCACAATGATTCCGAACCCAAATAGAACCTGTTATTAACCGTAACCATACACTCTTTTCTCAATCTCACTTTACAGAAGAGCAGGTACAGAGTTCGTCTTACAATACAGGAATGTAGGGGATCTTCCACCTGCTGAGAACCTAAAATGTCCATGCAGAAATGATCCCTGGATAAGATGTAGGCACCTATTGAGGAACTAAGAGAGCAAAAGTCATCTTCCAATGCAAAAACCCTGGTCAGAATGAAGGGATGTGTCTGAATCAGCCTCTCTCTTCTTAATGTAGAGAAGATGGACCAAACCAGGCCTGTGTGGAGAGCTGTTCCTGGGTGCCTATGGTTTACATACCATTCTAACTTGTGAAAGTGTCACAGGAAGTAGGGGCAGCCTCCATCTCATGGGACACTTGGAAGCAACTGAAGCAATTGTTAGGACAAAGTGGTTGTCACGGCAGTGACCTCACTCAGTTCCTGAAAGAATTGACCTACTTAACTTCCTTGTTGATGGAACTCTCTGAACTTGGTATCCAGGAAGCCAGGCACCCAGAGCCAGTCCCAGTCCCCGTCCCAGTGGGCTCAATTGTTTGTATTTACCATGGACATAGTCAGTCTTTCTTGGTACCTACTGATGTGAGGATGGTCAAATGACAGAATAGCTATGAAGAGGGTCCTTTCCTGGGAAAGTAGGTAGTTGCTCACCACTGGCTGCTGGCAACTTCACTTAGTTGAAAAAGGAGACAAGATCTGAGACCGTACAGGCCATTTCGTGGGAACAAAGTATGGCTCACCAGTCAAAGGACACTCCATATAGTCAGAGACCTACTTGGGGGAAGGAGGTGCCTTTTTGAGTGTGGGTGTGAGTATGTGGTTTTGTCTCATGTTCTGAGAATAGGTAGGAAAGTCGGTTTGTTTGTTTTGGGGTAGACTGTTTGTTGTATGTCGTTTGGCAAGGCGAGTGTTTCTATGTCTGTGTATCTTACTGTGTCAGTGGTTGTAGACAATAGAAAAGAGAATGCATCAATGGATGTGTTGTGTCTAGTAGAAAGCTCCCAGCATTCATCCTGCCCAATGTATGAATAGAGAGTGGGCAGCCTTATTGATGTGCAACACCTATTATATTCCTAAGTTTCAGTTTTCTTCCTGAATTCTCTCAACTCTCCAGAATAGGCTCATGGTTTTGTGTCCAAGATATGTAACACCTCCAAGCTCTGTGAAATGGCCATGTACTGAATAGCTGAAGGAAATGTGATCATCTCAGAAAACTCAAATATCAGTGTGAATAGAAAAGTCTCAGTGGAGAAACTCTGCTTTGGGCCTTTTACTTACCTATTTTTCTGTTGCCCTGAATGTCAGAAAGGTCTTTGCCTCAGGTCACACTTTGTGAAGCCTGAAGAAAATAGTTTTCAAATGGAAATGAATGGGCATCACCTGTGGCTCTTTCCTTAATTGCTTTGGAAATGGATGTGTCTGAATCAGTATCTTGGCCCTGTGTCAGGTTGTGGCTTAGATTCTCAAAACCAGATGGATCTAAAAAAGATGCCATGTGTGCATCCAAAACCAAAATGGCAAAAAGATCAGTTATAGTGGATGAAGCTTCTTGCCTTTCTCTATTAGTTTCCTGACATCCATCAAGTGAGAATAGGAATCCTTTGGGTAAAATTAGTACTTCAAACCCCTGCAGAGGTGCTTGGGTTTCCTCATGACTCCAAATCACATAAAGAATCTATACCTGACTGTCAGTAGGCCTCAAATTGGAGAATCAGAGCAGTATTAAGAGCAGGCCTATTTGATCACTCCTGGTTCACAGGAAAGGTGTCCCGGCCACAATGACTTTAGGCAAATGAGGGGCAAGAGAACGTATTTTGGACACTGTCTTTGGATGTGCCCCTCATGGAAACCTCCAGCCAGAGGTTATGATTAGTATCTATATGGAAGAATATGAGGGCTATGTGGAAGTGTTTTGGTTTTAATTGTGGTCATTAGTGTGATGGTTGGAAAAGATTACTGGGTCCATCGGGGTTTAAACTCTGATGTGATTCCCCTTTGAGACTGCGTTGTGGAACTGACCTCAGAGAAGAATTGCCATGATTTGTGTTGGTATTTTTGGAGGCCACGCATGAGAGTCGCCCTTGGAAACTGAGATCTAGACCAAGGGCGGCTTTCCACAGAGCACAGGGAATCTCAGCCATGATACCATATGATTTTATTCTGAAAGCCTTGGAATCCATAGTTGAGAGTCAAAACACACATGGACCTCACATTGTAGACCTCTATGTGCCTGGCTTCATGTAACCTTTTGCCCACTCTTTGGGAAGCCTTGCCTGTGAAATTTCTCCAGAGCTTTCATTGAAATGATCTTCCTCAACCTTTAATGGTTCCTGAATGAATGGAAACCCACAGTGCCTCCAACTTCATCCTTGAAAAATGGCTACATAAATACCATGACATTCTTGAAATTCCCTTGACCAGGTGGCACTGGAGAACCTTCGATGTCCTGTTGCTAATTCGAGTGTACAAGACAGTGCCTTGATTGACTGGGTTTCATGATAATGGTGTAGAACAGAGATGTCAGTACGTTGGAGCCTCCTGATTAGTGGTCATAGAACAGTGTTGTGCATGTGTGTGATAAAACATCTGTGGTGGGGCCATGTGGATCTGCCATTTACTTCCAAATGGGTTGCGACTGACATGGTGCAGCCAGCAGAACCTTGTATGTAAAGGCATCTTGTTATTTGGAGAAATTTCAGGGCAATGTTCAGAATCAGGTTGCTATGGTCAAGGGGGCAACCTATGTGTGATAGAAGCCTATTTGGTGCATTCTCCTACAGACCCTGACACACGACACATGACAGAACTCCCTCCAGCACTGTGTCCAAGTTGAACTTTTTGTTTTTCGAGAAGCAAATACCAAACTCCCAATGCAGCAGCAAGAAACACCACAAAAAGTGGAGGATGACCAAATAGCTTCACAGTCCACACGGAGAGACACTTAACCCCCAGTGGCCACAGATATCTATAAAGAGAGAATTCAGCACTGCTTCCTAATGTTCATTGGAATATAAGAGACCATGTCCTCCAGGTCACATATATGCAGACCCAGCTTTGATGGTCTCACTACAAAGGAAGATAAAGCTCCTGACAACAACATATATTTCAAGTGCCCAAACTCAGAGGCAGTTTCTCAAGAAGTCTTTAGGCCAACAGAGCTCCATGATTGTGGAGTTTTATCCTGTCCCTTACTTTTGGAAACTCCTCTTGCACCTCCAAAGTTGTGAACTCCTGAGCAATTTCCATTCCAGATATGTATTCACAAATTTTATAACTCTTCTCCTCTAATTGTGTCTTAATTGGGGCGAAGGTAATGTCAAGTAATTGTTCTGGATGAGAGTGGGTGGATTTTTGTGTAGCACATATTTGCATACACATTGGATTCATTTTCCAATTTTCCATTTGAAATACTGAAAAACTGACACTACCCCATACCCTACTAAACTCTGTCTACTAATCCTAATATGATGGAGAAAAATAACCCAAACAGAATTGAAATACAAGCAGTACAGAAAAGGCACAGTGTATAGTTGGACTTGCCTTTTGCATTATATAGAGTAGGAGTTATAAATCTACTCATTTTTTTGTTGAAATAGTTCTCAATGTGTTTTTAAAGTTAACAAATATATGAATTCCTGTCTCCCTTTCACTGTAGCGTATTCAGCACATGTATTTTTATAAGCACATGTATAATCCTACCTGGTACCACATGTACACTATTGTGTGGTACCTGAATAGGCAGATACAAATTGTGAGAAGAGATCACTCCTCCTAAACGCTGTTGGAACTGAACCTTCACCCTATGGGTGAGCTTCCTAGCTGAACAACTTTATATATAAATCCATGTTCAGTAAAATAAATATTTTTGATCTGTGGATAATATATATTTCATGGTGAATTTCAATTGGCATATAGTGCTAATTTTTAATATCTGTGTGTGTTTATTTTCAAAATATGAAATATATGTGTCTTATTATACATTTCCTAAATTCATTCATATTCATGTATGTGGATTTATAATAATCTTTTCACAAGATTATTTTCAGAAATATTCATCCACCTGGAATACCTATTTGTTTCCAACACTGAAAACTAACTTAAGTGAATGGTGTATACAAATCCTAATATTTCTACAGTTACTGACTCAGTTTAACATCAATGCAAGTAGACTCCTATGGGACATGATGTGTATTTTGAAGTTCATTTTTTTCAACACTTGTACATTACTATTTCTTTAGTTCATGCACATCATTGGATATATATTTCATCCATAAGTTTGCAATTTTATTGGCATTTGTTTCACTTTCAATCACTTTCTACTTCAGAACACATATATTTCTCCATGTTTCTTGACTGGTCTTTTCATGAGAATTCTTTCCAAACACATTATTTTTGATTTTCATAATTACTTTTGAAGGATATCTCACACACCCTAGATAATGAACCATAACCATAATATTACCATTAGATGTATAACTGGTTGGAATGAATGATTGTATATCAATAAATGATTTCTTATATATTTTCAGATATCAATTCAATACATTATTTAAAGTGGAACCTGTTATATTATTTAAACACAGTATTTTCTATTCATGCATTATCTCTATATCCATAGACACAGGGTACACGTCTTTATAACCCCAATACTAATTATTAGGTCTTGAAAATATTCCTCCCAGAAATGGTGGAAGAAATACTCATGTCACCTGACCTACATATACATTTTATCACAGTAATATTCTGGACACAAAAAGCAAAGTTCACACTAATGATTGTACCAATGGAATGGTCGAGTGAGCATTTTAGGAAGAGACCACCAAGAGACTGTCTCATGCAACAGCAAAGTGTGTATTGGGGGTCCAGCATGCTGCAGCTCAGAGCTCACTTGAATTTAGCAGAGAGCCCTGAGAATAGCTTAAGCAGAGCTTATGTACTTTCTTTGGTGTAGGCAGGGTGTGAAGTTTATTGATGGGTCAGGGTGAGTGGGCGGTTTGCTTGCAAATGTGTGAGGGAGTACATTCTGCAGTTTGGCAGTTGGGGACAACACATTCTGGGAACAAGATTAGCAAACAGTTCTCAAGATTTCAACAGTGTTTTGTTAAGCATACAGAAAAACAGGAAGTGACAAGTACCTATTTAATAAACCTTTCATTTCCCACTTCTTGTTCTGGTTACTTTTAATCAAAAAAGTGATCATTGGGGGTTGTCACATTTTATGTCTGCTAGTGAGTTATATTGTTGTCTGATTACCATAAGTTTAACTTGTCCAATTTGAGCTTGGAGAAAGGAAACTACACGGTTGAGCAAACAGGCCCCCACAGTTAGCAATAATATGAGGATTATTAATGGACTGGCCAAGGCAGATAAAAGCGTAGTTAACCCAAGGGACTGTGTGAACCAAGACTCAAACCACGCTTTTTGGGCCTCTGTCTCTCGTTGACGCTCTTCAAGGCGTTTTCTTAATTTACTCATAGATTCTTTTACAACTCCAGTATTGTCAGCATAAAAAAAAAAATTCTTCCCTCATTGCAGCACAAAGGCCCCCTCTCTCATGAAGAGGAGGTCCAACCGTCGCCTATTGTGTGAAACTACTTCGGAGAGAGAGGTTAAAGATTCCTGTAAAGCTGGGATTGAGGTTTTTAATATCTTTAAGCTTTGGTCTATTGCTGCTTCTCATTGAGTCATTTGTTGTGTCCCATGGACTAGGTCAGTGGTTCCTGTGCCCACACCTGCAGCAACTCTTATTCCAAATAGGATGGCTAAAGTGAGGGATACAGGTTCCCAGCGGAACCGGGTTTTATGCCCCCCCCATTTGAACTTTAAATGAACCTGTGTCATGATAGAGCACTCTGGGAAACATCTGCACCATTACATAACTAATCACATCTATTGACCATTTTATGAACACATAAACAATAATTAAGTATATAGAATTATACTGTTGAAGGAACAGACAAGGAAAGGCACCTAAGATAGCACCGAAGCTATGGAAGCAGTCCTATTTGGTTGCAAAAGGATGTAGAGAGCATTGCTTCTGTTGTAATCAATTAATCCTCTGAAACCCAAGTTTAGGTTGTTTCAGAATTTTGCAGCCAACATGTAAGGGAATGGGCTCAGAATATCACAGTCTGCAGAAGTTCACAAAAAGCAGTTTTTGTTTCTGTTTTATTTCTTCTATTTTGGCAAGTTAACTTTTTAAGGACACCTGGTAGGGGGAGAGCTTTCGTCTTCTCTTTTTTTTTTCTCCCTGCCAGCTGTTAAAATGGAGCCCAGTTGGTAACTTCTTTATCTTAGAAATGTAGCAATCTCTGTGAAGCTCCAGCTCAAGGCCAGAGGCCTTGTTCACATATTTTGTGAAAAACTAGTAAGGGGTGTCTAGCTTAGGAGTGCTGATTTTTCCAGCCAGTGGCAACTAGAACAGGGCAACAAGAAAAGAGGAAGTTTATCTACATTGAACTCTTTCATAGGGATTATTTTGCTGAAAGTCCTAAAGTCAGTCATGGTGAAGACTTCTGGAGAAGGTCACTTAAGAATTTTCTGTGGTCTTGGTACAGAGGGGGAAGAGTGGAAGGCAGGGGGTGAGAGCAGCTCCATGGATCTGAGAATCAGGAAGGAGAGATTAAAAGACTAATGGGAAAGGGGTTTGGGATTTTGCTAGCAAAAAAAACTTGAGCAGTAGAGCAAGTAGAGCAGAGGGGAAGATGGGAGTGAGTATCTCAAAAAGCCTGTGAGGGATTTTAAATTCTTAGTAACCTGTATTCAGTTTTGACAATGCAACTTTAAAGGTAATTTTTATTACATCTTGGATAGGGGTCTGAGGGCTCTTCTCAGCTGGTTTGAGCTTTGGGTTAGCAGGTAAGAGGACCTGTTGGGACCCATTGTGGGCACTGACAGAAGAATAGAGGAGTGTCTGGGTTTAGGGGTACCTAAGTACCAGCTACCTCAGCAAGGGGGCAATGGTCTGAGAAAGGGTAGAGGTTTGGGTTTTTGATCTAGTAATTGGAGGGGAGAAATCAAATTCCTGAGGTGAAAGTGACAGCAGAGAGTCTGGAGCAGAAATCTGAGGGTGAGGATCTATTAGAGAAGCATAGTTCAGGATGTGAGCAAAGGAGGAAAAAGGCCTGCACATAGGGGAATTTCCTTCAACCCTTTTGAGCACTTGCCGAAGTTAAAAAGTCCATGCAGAATTTGAGGATCTAGAGACCCCTCTGGGGGACATGGATTTTGGTTGTCTAATTGGTAATATGGCCAATGCTGTGTACTGAATTTGATGAGGAGTTTGGGTTCCAGCAGGCAGCCCCTGTATGCTCAGATCGCCATGACTTACAGAAGAAGTCGGCTTTTCCCCACACAGCCATGGCTGTTTGTGGATTTGATAGTCCGCCGGGCAAACATAGTAATCTAGGCTAGCCAAACTGCATCTGGCTCACGTGTCCCTACATCCATAATGTTGGTTTCCATTACCTATGGTACGAAAGTGATTTAATGGAATTTTAGTGGAATCCTGTTCATCAGGGCTATCCCAATATGAAAGACCTATAGGTAGCTGACAAATGTCTGGGTGGAGGGATGGCCACCAGGTCCCTCAGTGGGCTGTATTCGAGGTAGACCATACTTGTTGTCTAGTAGGATTTTTGATCAGCCATCGCTGCTGAACGGGCTGATGATGCTTAGGAATACTGGTGGCCAAGGGGAGAGTCTATAGCCTTATCCACATGGCGAACACACAGTTTGAAAGGTTTACCAGTCTTTTCCAGCTTCCAGCCAGAGTGGGGACATGGGGCAGGCTTGAGATGAGAGGCATTGATCCAGGAAGTGATTCCGTCTACCTTTACCACTGTAGGTGTTATAAGTAGCACCTGGTATGGTCCTTTACACCGGGGTTTCAGGAATGACACCTGATGTCGTCTTTAGTAGATGAGGTCTCTTACTTGATATTGATGTGGAGTCCCATCATACCCTGGTTGGTAGGAAGGGGCCAGATGTTTCAACAAGTACCGCTGAGTTCTTTCAAGAGCTTTAAGTCTGGCAAGCAAGGGGGTGTGGAAGGGATCATTAGGTCTTAGAGTTGGGGTTAGGTCCCTTACTGGAGCAGGGGCACCATAGAGAATTTCATAGGGGGTGAGGTTACACAAAGAAACAGAGGGAGTATTTCTTGCATGAAACAGTGCAGAAGGCAGGAGCATAGTCCAATCTTTTATGCCAGTTTCTAAGCTTAATTTCGTTAAGGTCACTTTAATGGTTCTTTTTATTTTTTTACCTGTCCTGAGCTCTGGGGTCTATAAGCACAATGTAACTTCCAATAAACCCCTAGAATTCTGGCTAACCCCTGTCTTACCTGGGCCATGAACGCCGGCCCATTATCAGACCCATATTACCTTAGGCAGGCAGAATCTTGGAAAAATATCTTTCAGGATCTTTTGGACCACCATTTGGGCCGGTTTTTTTTTTCTTTTCTTTTCTTTTCTTTCTTTTTCTTTTCTTTTCTTTTCTTTTTTTTTTTTTTTTTTTTTGTTGGGGATGCTTCAATCCATCCTGAAAATGTATCTACAAAGACTAGGAGATATTTAAGTCCATACATTGCTGGCTTAATTTCAGTAAAGTCAACTTCCCAATTCCCAGAATTGTCCTGGTCTGGTTCCTCATAGGTGCTTTCCTACAAGAAGCTTGGAAGTGTAAGCATTAACCAATTGACAGACCCGACAGGCTTTTGTTACCCATTCAGTTCTTCCCTTTCTCTTTGAATCGGTTAGTGGAAAACTCTGTTCTTGATCCTTCAGGAATGCCTGCAATTTCTTTGAACCAAGGTGAGTGAGTTGATATACATTTTAACTTAGTGTAGGGCTTTCTGAAATTGCAGGCTAAGCTCACTGAAGTTGAGGGTTCAGTGTCAGAGTCTTTAGGTGTTATCAAAAGCTTCCTGGTTCTCAGGGGTTCATTGGAAATGGGCATCTCCCTTTAGCACCGGGTATAAAGGAGCAGCTAATGATGCAAACCCAGGTATCCATAACCTGCAAAAGCCAGCAGTCCCAAGAAACTCTCTGAGTTGTCTGCTGTTAGATCTGTGTGGTATCTGCACAACAGTTTGTTTTCTTTGCTCAGTGAGCCATCCTTTACCGCCCCTAAGTGAATAGCCCAGGAAGATTACTTCATGCTGGCAAATTTGGGCCTTTTTGGCAGAAGCTCTACACGCCAGGTTAGCAAGCTCAGATAATAGTGCTTGGGTCCCAGATTCACAGTTTTCCTTAGTGTTGGCTGCCAGTAGCACGCCATCCACATGTTGAAGCAGGGTGTATAGTTCTGAAGTTGTTGAGATCTCTGTGGAGAGCTTCATTAAAGAGAGTGGGGGAGATTTTGAAACCCTGTTCGAGTCTAGTCCAAGTTAGTTGACCAGACGTTCCGGTTTCTGGGTCTACCCACTCGAAAACAAACAGCAACTGACTATCTTTATGCAGAGGCAAGCAAAATAAAGCATCTTTTAAGTACAGAACAGTATACCATTTCTGCTCAGGGTTCAGAGTGCTAGGCAGATTGCACAGATTAGGTACCATGCGGTGAATGTCCTGCACTCTGTTGTTGATCTCTCGTAGGTCTTTAACAGGGTGATAGTCCCCGGTTCCTGGCATTTTTTAATGGTAGCAGGGGAGTGTTGCAGGCTGATTAACAGGGCCTTAGGACCCCTAAGATCAGATATTTTTGAATATGGGGCCTTATCCCATCTTTAGATTTTTGCCCAGAGTATATTTTTTGACATTGATTGGAGAGGCTGAGGTTTTTAACTCCACTGTTATTGGAGGTTTTTTAATGGGCAGGCCTAAGCCATCAGTTTTTGTCCAGGCATCTGGGTAATATGTTATCCAATTCTGGGGTAACGTGCCTGTTTGATCAGTCTTGTGTGGTGTGAAGAGTTGATGTTCATCTTCTACTGACAGTTAAAGCTGTGACTATAGGAGTTTTTACTGAAGGATTTATAATTTTCACTTTGGGGCCTTCAGGGATAAAAGTTATTCTGGCCCGGAGCTTGGTGAGCAGATCTCGGCCCATTAATAGGGCCAGGCATCTTGGGATTACTAGGAAGGAGTGATGGATTTTTCCTTTCCCCAGGTCCATGATCCTCTTAGTTGTCTATGCCCGATATTTACTGCCATTAGCCCCTTGAAATAGAGACCTTTTATTTGATGGAGGGCCCAATGGGGCTTTAAGGGCTGAGTATACTGCCCCTGTATCCACTTCAAAGTGTGCTGGGGTACCCTCCACTTCAAAAGTTACCCTGAGCTCGGGAAGAGGATCTGAGCCCTGACTTTCTTAGTCATCCTCCAGAGACAGAATGTCTGGCTGGTGTGGCTGTCTCATTCTCGGGCTCTTTTTGGCCCAGTGTCCTTTTTCTTTTGAGTAGGCATATTGATCTGAGGCAAGGGGTGGCTTTTGGTGTGTGCCCAGGTATCCCTTACTGTATCCCTGTTTCTTAATTTCTGTCCTATTTTTTGTTGTGACCAGGACCTTAGTCAATGCATTAGTCTATCTTTTGCTTCTCGCATCCTCTCTTTGCTCCCTTTCTTTCTTCCTCCTTTGTTCCTTCTCTTCCTCAGTTTATCTCTTATAGTTTACTTTTTTAGGCTTCTCTGACTAAATCTCTCAAAGCCATATCTTGTAATCCATCTACGCATTGTAACTCTCTTTTAATATCCAGGGCAGCTTGCCCAATGAAGGCCATCATGACAGATGGCTTTTGATCCTCTGCCTGAGGATCGAAAGGAGTATATCTCCTATATGCCTCCATAAATCTCTCTAGAAACATAGAGGGAGATTTATCAGGCCCTTGAATAATCTCTCTAACCTTGGCCCAATTAGTTGGTCACCTTAGCGGCTGCTTGGAGACCCGCTATTAGAGCCCGGCAATAAGTGGACGTATGCTACCTACCTTCAAACGTGTTGGTGTCCCAGTTCGGTTGGTTCAATGGGAAGCCGGCTTTGATGATGTGGGAAGAGGTGTCGGTCACCCATCTTGTCCGAGGATATTTTTTTTTAGCTTCCAGAAGGTTTTTCTCTTGTTCCTCTGTCATGAAGAGAGTCTGTAGGAGTTGTTGGCAGTCATCCCAAGTAGGCAGGTGTGACAACGCCGGCAAGTTCTTTGAGTTCTTTTACCGGGGCCAGCTTTGTCCACGGAAGGAGTGGCTTTGTGTGCTGCCGGGTAGTAATCTGGAGGGCGCTGGGCCGGCCTAGCTTCCTCCAATGGTGGAGAGGCTGAGTCAGCAGCAAGGGAATCACTTAGAGGGTGTTGGGTGTTGGGGGAAGAGGGTAGGGGATAAGGAGGGTGCGGAGAGTCTAGTTGAGTCTTGAGACTTAGGAAGAACAAAGGGTGGAGGAGGAGGAGCAGAGGGTTTGAGAGATAGAATCATGGGGGAAGGTGGAGGAGCGGGGGCAGGGAAAAGGAAAGGCTTCACAAATGGAGGAGGAGATTTGCAGAGGTCCTGCAAAGTTAAGATATATGGCTTTTGATCTGGATGGCTATGTGGCCCCAGTTGAAAGACAATATTTCTGACTTTTTGAATTAGTGGGGAGTAGAAAGTTTCTTTAGGGGCCATCCGACTCCAAAGGTGGGTCATTTTGAGGCACGGAGAGTCTGCCAGTTCCGGCGTTTTACTGAAATAGAAAGATTCTGAGCCCTTAAGTGGACTTTGGTCCACTGAACAAGAGTCAGGGACAGAGGCATTGAAGTGCTCTGTCCCATAATGAAAGATATACAAACAGTGAAAGCAATGACACACAACACAGACAAGACAAGACAATAAAGACAGGCAATGGACGTCCAATACTGAGACCAGGACTGATTAGCCAGCAAAACCTGATGTGCTGGCAAAACCGAATCCGAAACAAAAAAATCACTGAGTCGAGGATACTATTGTTCCTCTATTTTCCGAATCCTCTGGGGGCATCCCCCAGGAACGTGACCTGTGGCTCGGTGACACGTCTGTCAGCCAGCATCTGAGAGAGCTCACGCTCATCACCGATAGCCATTTTGCAAAGCCCTAACCTGAAACCTGAAACACGAAAGTGGTACCTTACTTATCCTGATAGGAGCTCGTTGGGAGTCTTTCGTACACCACTGATGGATCTTGCTGGGGGTTTCAGATGTGAAGTTCTGGCAAGCATTGGAGGAAGAGACCACCAAGAGACTGTCTCATGCAATAGTATAGGGTTAATAGGGAGTACAGCATGCTGGGGCTCAGACCTCACTTGGATAGAGCAGAGAGCCCTGAAAGAGCTTAAGCAGAGCTTATATTCTTTTCATGGAGAGGACAGGGAGGGAAGTTTATTGATGGGTCCGGGCGACTGGTCGGATTGTGAGCAAATGGGTGAGAGAGTACATTCTGCAGTTTGGCAGTTGGGCACAACACATTCTGGGAACAGGATTGGCAAACAGTTCTCAAGATTTCAACAGTGTTTTGTTAAGCATACAGAAAAATAGGAAGTGACAAGTACATATTTTATTCACCTTTCACCAAAGCCTAAAAGGAAAGTGAGCATGGATTACTAAAAACATCCATGTCCAGGTTGCCTAATGCTCTCAAATATCAATCGTATTGGTGACTACATATTTGTTTCTTCCTAAGATTTTCTATTCAACCTCAACCCTGTTCAAAATATCTAATTCTATCACTCACTTTATACTTTGGCTGAATTCCTAATGTCTCTATTGATTTCTGCTTTCCTACATATTTATCCCAGTTCATCATTGTGATTGACTCTTCACATGGGCTGACATATGCATTCACTCTCTACCCGAAACCCTATTGCTAAAAAACTTTTGGTATCAATCCTATACTAACTCTTCCTTCTAAACCTACCAATTATCTTCCTAATCCTACTGACTATCGCTTTTGGACTGGATGTTCTCTTCGACATTCAATCATCCAAGATACAAGGTCCTATGACGCTGTATGTTGAATTATCTGAGACACCTGTGCAGAACATAATTCAAAGCTAAGTATCCCAATCAAGGGCCAAATGCACTTCTGGGCTTCAATTTTTACCTAGATTTCTGTTTTCATACTTATATTTCACCTCTATATTCTTATTAACAAGGCAGCTTCCCAATACCATTATTCATCCTGCAGAATGATTACTAACATAAATCAAACATGTTATTAACCCTAACCATACACTGTTCACTCAATATAACTTTACAGAAGAGCAGGGACAGAGTTGGTCTTACAATACAGGAATGTAGGGAATCTTCCACTTGCTGGGAACCTCAAAAGTCCATGCAGAAATTATCCCTGGAGAAGATGTAGGCAGCTATGAAGGACCTAAGAGAGCAAAAGTCATCTTCCATGGCAAACAACCTGGGCAGGATGAAGGGTTGTGTCTGAATCAGCCTCTCTGATCTTAATGTAGAGAGGATGGAACAAACCAGGCCTGTGTGGAGAGCTATTGCCAGGTGAGTAGGGTGGATACACTATTTGAACTTGTGAAAGTGTCACAGGAAGTAGGGGCAGCCTCCATCTCATGGGACCTATGGAAGCAACTGTTAGGACAAAGTGGTTGCCAAGGCAGTGACCTCATTCAGTTCCTGGAGGAAGTGACCTACCTCACTTCCTTGGGAAAAAACTCTCTGAACTTGGGATCCAGTAAGCCAGGCACTCAGAGTCACTCTCAGTCCCAGTTCCAGTAGGCACACTTGATTGGATTTACCAAGGACAGTGTCAGTCTTTCTTGATACCTACTGATGTGAGGATGGCCAAATGCCAGCAGAGCTCTGAAGAGGGCCCTTTCCTCAGAAAGCAGGTAGTGGCTCACCACTGGCACCTGACAACGTCACAGAGTTGACCAAGGAGACAAGATCTGAGACAGGACAGGCCATTTCCGGAAAACATACTAAGACCCACCAGTCAGAGGATACTCCAGATAGTCACAGACCTACTTGGGGGAAGGACATGACTTTGTGGGTGTGGGTGGGAGTTTATGGTTTTGTCTCATGTTCTGAGAATAGGGAGGAAAGGCGGTTTGTTTGGTTTGGAGGGGACTGTTTCTAGTAAGTCGTTTGACAAGATGAGTGTTTCTATGTCTGTATGTCCCACTGTGTTCGTGGTTGTAGACATTAGAGAAGAGAATGCATCAATGGATGTGTCCTGTCTAGTAGAAAGCTTCACAGCATTCATCCTGCCCAATTAATGAATGGACTTTGGCTTGCCTTATGGATGGGTAACACCTACTATCTTCCTAAGTTCCTGTTTTCTTCCTGAATTTGGGCCACTCTCCAGAATAGGCTCATGGTTTTGTGTCCAATATATGTACCATCTCCAAGCTCTGTGATATGGCCATGTACTGGATAGCTTAAGGGATTGGGGGAATATCAGAAAACTCAGATATCAGTGTGACCAAAAAAGTCTAAGTGGAGAAACCCTGCTTTGGGCCATTTGCTTACCTATTGTTCTGTTGCCCTGAATGTCAGGAAGGTCTTTGCCTCAGGCCACCTCTTTGGGACGCCTGAAGAAAACAGTTTTCAAATGGAAATTAATGGGCATCACCTGTACCTCTTTGCTTAATTGCTTTGGAAAGGGATGTTTGTGAATCAGCCTCTTGGCCATGTGTGAGGCTGTGGCTTATATTCTCAGCACCTGATGGATCTAAAGAAAGATTCCATGTGTGCTTCCAAAACCAAAATGGCCCAAAAAGCAGTCTTTGTGGATGAAGTCTCTCGCCTTTCTCTATAAGGTTCCTGACATCCATCTAGTGAGAATAGGGATTCTTTGTGTCAAATGAGTTCTTCAAAACTCTGCAGTGGCAAGTCTTTAGGTGCTTGGGTTTTTTCATGACACCAATTCAGATAAAAAATCTAAACCCGACAGTCAGTAGGCCTCAAATTGGAGAAGCAGAGCAGTATTTACGTCAGGTCTATGGTCACTCCTGGTTCTCAGGAAGGGTGTCCAGGCAACCCTGACTTTAGGCAAATGAGGGGCTAGGAAGGTTATTTTGTACACTGTCTTGTGATGAGTCCCTCATGGAAAACTCCAGCCACAGGTTATGATGAGTGTCTATATGGAAAAAGATGAGGGCTTTGTGGGAGTGTTTTGGTTTTAATTGTGGGGATTTGTGTGGCGGTTGGAAGTGATGACTGGTTCTACCTGGGTTTGAACTCTGGTGTAATTCCTTTAGAGTCTGAGTTCTGGAACTGATCTCAGAGAAATATTGCCATGAATTGTGTTCGGATTTTAGGAGGCCACGCATGGGATTCGCCCTTGGAAACTGAGATCAAGGACCAGGTTTGTTTTCCACAGAGCCTGAGAATCTCAGCCAGGATATCACAAGATTTTTTCTGAAAGATTAGGCATCCATAGTTGAGAGTCAAAACACCCACGGACGTCACATTGTAGACCTTAATGGGCCTGGATGCATATGAGCCTTTGGCCACTCAATGGGAAGACTTGCCTGTGAGAGTACTCCACAGCTTTCATTGAAATGACCTTCTTCACCATTTTATGGTTCCTGAATTAACTGAAACCCACAGTGCCTCCAACTTCATCCATGAAAAATTGCTAGTTAAATACCATGAAATTTTTGAAATTCCCTTAACCAGGTGGTACTGGAGAGCCTTTGGATGTCTTGTTGTTGATCATGAGTGTACCATAGAATGCCTAGATTGTCTGGGTTTCATGAAAATGGTGTAGAACAAAGATGCCAGTAAGTTGGAGCCTGCAGAGTAGTGGGCCTATTGCAGTGGTGGGCAGGTGTGTGATAATACATCTGTGGTGTGGCCATGAGGATTTGCCATTGCCTTCCAAATGGCTTGTGAGTGACATGGTGCAGCCAGCAGGCCCTTCTATGTAAAGGCATCTTTTTATATGGAGAGGTTTCAGGACAAATTTCAAAGTCAGATTGCTATGGACAAGGGGGCAAGCTCTGTGGGATAGAATCCTGGTTGGTGCATTCTCCTGCAGACTCTGACCCACCACAAGTGACAGAACTCCCTCCAGCACTGGGTCCCAGTTGAACTCATTGTATTTCATGAAGCAAATACCAAAATCGCAGTGCAGCAGCAAGAAACACCACTAAAAGTTTAGGATGACAAAATGTCTTCACAGTCCACACTGGGAGACACTTAGGACGCAGTGGCCACAGTTTACCTACAACGAGAAAATTCAGAACTGCTGCCTCATGTTCATTAAAATATAAGAAACCATGTCCTCCAGGTCACACAGAAGCAGACCCAGCTTTGATGGTCCCACTAGAAAGGAAGCTAAAGGTCCTTACAACAACATATATTTCAAGTGCCCAACCTCAGAGGAAGTGTCTCAAAAAGTCTTTAGGCCGGCAGAGCTCCATGTTTTGTGAGTGTTTTCCTGTTAGATCTGGACACAAGAGAAGACCACTGACACCAATAAAAATTAAATTAAATTAAGCTTATTATTTTCACTGGCCATCCTGCCTCTCCCTCCCAAAATGGCGGGAACAAGACAGCAACCCCAGCTTTCCTACAGCCCAGCTTCATGGACCAGAAATTTACACAAAATGGGCATTACATTTAACAGAACTCTGACAAGCATCACACTAATGGTAGTTTATATATATATATATATATATATATATATATATATATATATATATATATATATATATTTTTTTTTTTTTTTTTTTGCTGTCCCTACATCAGAATTTATGAGGACCATTAGAGCCTCAGAGAGGGTTGTTGTCTGGCCAGGGAGGGCAAATATTTATGATATGTCACTAAAGTTTCAGAGAGGGCTGCTATCAGGTCGGAGAGCCAGACATGGCTCAGTTCAAACACTGGCAGGCATTCCAAGCAGGTTCAGAATTTTCAGTAATTTATGGTAAAGCCAAAATTATCTTTTCATGGCTTTTTGGCAAGATGGCTTCCAATTTTAATAAAAGATCAGGTTGGGTCTATCATTCCCCCCTTTTCTCTGTGTCCCTTTCAAATCTTTGATAGATTAGGGGTAGAGCACTGAGGAAATTTTAATCCCTCAGGTAAACGTCTCCAAATTTTTAGAACTCACCCAAAACCAGTCTCCCTGATTTTACCTGACTTAATTAATTACTTATATTGATTGTCTATTTATATTTGGCTCCATTGTTGTAATAAGAGAGGCGTCACCCATTTTGGCTTCTTCTGAGCTGAGAGAGGATGACGTGAGTAGGCATGGTGTGAGAGACATGAGTTGCCTTTTAGAAGTAGTTGAGGGACATGAGTTGCCTTTTAGAAGTCAGTTCGGTTTGAAGTCTGGTTGGGGAAGAACAGGTTGTAAAGTCATCTGGGGATTGGTTATTACATGAGAGAAACAAAAACCATGAGTACTGAATAAATGTTGCAGCAGCTGGAACATGCCACTGTATAGAAGTTCCCTCTCCAGTCTTTAATATCCCCAGTTATAAAGACTGTCAATTTAATATTTATCTTTTACTATTAGAGTTGTCCCTCCCCATAAGATATAGTTTAATAATTTAGTGTCATCTGATCTTGCAAAATGCTTTTACCAGTATGACCTCTGTGTCTAATAGAGAAACCTTTAATTTTGATACTCAGGACTGGATAATCGTACTAGCAAACACCAAGCTTACCTGTGTAGGTTAGGAATATATTTAGGCCTTAAACTGAAAATTTCTGACTCTGGCAGCTCTTCTTGATAGTCTCTTTTAATAAGTATCAGGCATTCCTGTCAGAGAATCCTTCTTTGTAGCCTCCAGTCTTACTTATTTTGGGAGGCTAACATAAAGTGTGTACCTTAAATTATTATTATTATTATTATTATTATTATTATTATTATTATTCAAAATGTCCAGGAATGGCTGTATTTTGGTTTTCACTGTCTTTGCTAAGTGTTTAAGATGAAGCATTCAAACTGACTTTTGTTTCTATCTATTGTTAACAGGTGAGCTTTTATGGGAGTCATAAACTGGGTAAACTTGAGAGCACTTTCTCAGTTCTGCTAGAGCCATTTGCGCTAGGTGGGTCCAGGTCTTGTTTGACCATGTGGCTTCCCTCGGAAGCATCAGGGATTTCTTTCTTCTCTGATGACTCTTATCTTCATAGCAAATGCACTGATTGGCTTTCTGTTCTCCAGTGGTCTCATTAATCTCCCTGATGGGGAGTTTTTATAGCCCAGAGTTGCAAAACTCTTTAGAGAAGTCCCCTGTTCCCTGGATTCAGACTGACTCAGAGGGCAAGAGCCAAATATTGGTTTCCTTGGCCCTTTTCAATTAATTTTAATTTAAAATCCTAATCTTAA
Source organism: Callospermophilus lateralis (assembly GCF_048772815.1). Classification (NCBI taxonomy): domain Eukaryota; kingdom Metazoa; phylum Chordata; class Mammalia; order Rodentia; family Sciuridae; genus Callospermophilus; species Callospermophilus lateralis. The sequence goes on from NW_027512630.1 coordinate 2,940,127, forward strand.
ACATCTATCAAATAAATTTTAACAGCCTGATATTAAGAGCACCAGGCTTTAATGTCTATAACTTTATAATTATTTATCTTTTTATTAATTGGGATCTGTATTATTCTGTCTGTCTTGCAGGTGATAACTTACTCTCTGAAATTAACCCATGTTTTGTTCTTAAAGCAACACTTCTTTAAAACACTAACAGGGAATCTTTAGATCACATATAAGAAAATTACAAAATAAAATTTTTTAACAACAGTAAAAATACTTAGTTCGTTTAATAGCTACCCTGAATTTTTTGGCTGAGTCATACATTATATCCCCTGTTTGAGATCCTAGGAATCTTGACATTAAAAAAGAACTTTTAACATAACTTTAAAGAAATAAAATCTGACCTACTGCTTTTGTATTCATTCTCACATGAAATAAGATGGGACACACAGCCTTATCTCAGGTAAGGCTCAGGTAAGGCAGGGCTCTTTATAAATCTTAAGTGTTTTAGTTCTAAAGCTGATCTTTATTTTTTAAATATTATTTTAAAAAGTTTACATAAATTGTTTGAGGTCACATGAACATTAGCTAACACCATATAAAATCACTTTAAAATATGAATTAAACAAATGCTGAAAGTTTTTAACCTTTACATAGATTAGGCTCTCATTAACATAAAGTACATTTAAATTGTTCCCCAATGTAAAAAGTAAGATTAAACTTTACATATCTTATTGATAACAGGTGAATAAATCCCCATAAAACTTCAGAACACCAGCTTGATATAATGCTCTTTTAAAATTTTTACCTTACAGACTTGCATACCTGTAAGATATGAGCACATTAGTAGCATCACAATTACATTGATGTTTCTCCATTAACCAAGTTTAGCTTTTAAAGAAATGGCAGTACAGTGCTCTAAAATAACAGTTCTAATTTAATCAGTTGTTTAATTTCTATGGTTGCTTGCACAAGAAAAAATAAAACTTAATAAACACAATGTTATGGGTAAACTTATGTTTTAAGAAATTTTTGTCTCTTTAACACATGATTGATTTTTCCAATCTTTTACAGAATTTAGTCAAACTTATACAGACGTTAGTAAGTCAATCAGATATCTAACAAAAGTACTCGTGAATGAGTAATCCCATATCAAATTTACTTTATTTATTTATCAAAATATTAGACACATGTATTGAAGAGTGTAAACCATTTTTATGTTGAAGGAAAAGTCCTAGAACCAAGGCATATTAGACATTTTGTAGATATTAATATTTTATCAGATTTTTGAATACCTAGAAAAACTTGAAAGCTTAAATTTAAAGACATTTATTTTTATCTGTTTATCAAATTTAATTGAATTATTTAAATCACGGGAATTGAAGATCTTTAGATCCACTTTTTAAAATTTGTTTTTATGAGTGCTTTTTTTTAATGAGTGCTCCTTATATATATTAATTTGTATATCATATATAAAATATACGGACATATGTATATATAGACATACAACACATAACAAAATTGAGCACACATAATAATAGTAAAGGCCTTGTAGCTTTTCGCAGGTGAAATCTCCATTGCAATGTTTCAAAAAGTCCACAGTTGGTCAAAGATAGTACTGATCAGAAAAACATTAACCTAGGTCTGTATGATCAAAATCATGAGCTCAAAAAAAAATAAAGTATCTAAGGAAAAAAATAAGAGTCCTAGAAAAAATGACTGGCCAGTAATTAGTAAATACCATACAATTTACCTTTTTTTCTCTTAGGCCTCAGATCAGTCTTTTACTAAGCTTGCAGGCTTCTTTCATTTGCCTTTCAAAATAAGTCATGGCTGAGGTCTGGAAGGAGCAGGAAAAAACTGCTTTTCTGAGAAGACACCTCAGGCCTAAGGCATTTTAACCATAATTTTCAGGTTCGGATGTTGAAAATTATGGTACAAGTTTAAGATACAATTCACAAAATTTTATATCTTTACATCTTGTTTTGTCAACAGATATCATACTATGATTTACAATCCTTGTCCAGATTAATGCTCTCGAACACACAGTGATATTTTCACAGGCTACCCAATTCAAAATTGGTGAAAAATAAAGACTGAATGATTGGGAAGTTACTTGCCAATTTGGAAGTAGAGTTCTTTAGTTTTCCATCCTAAGTATTTAAGTTCTCTGGCATGAATTATCTGAAATCATAAACTAAACCATTACCTAAACCCGACTTTTAACTGCAAGATTTTGCAATGCTTCAAAAACCCATTCAAATACCAGATTGTTACAAGAAAACATCATCATTTAGACACACATTCAGCTAAGATCATTCCCAAGAAACAATTTATAATATCAACACATTATTGCACATGTCTTAAAGGGCCAGAAACAAAGACACAAGACAGACAGAAAGAAGGTCCAGACTATGGCTGTCAGACAGAATCCTTTAAACCTGAGCAGATAAGAAAAAAAATCTCCTACACCAGTGGCACCATAGATGTCCACAAGGGGGGGGCAGATGTTTTAACAGAGGGGCAACCTGAAATGTACAATTAAGGGTCTCCATGGTGACTTTAATGCATTTAGTGTCCCCTTTTTCTTTTTCTCTTTTTTAACAAGAAAGTGGTGGCATAATCCTTACAGTGCTGGGAAGGAAGGAGGGAATTCCCTGAAGCAACAGGGCTTCAGCAGCTGCTGGGAGTCCCTCAGTCCCTCCTTTTACTTACAGGATTATCTCCTCTGTTTCGGTTCCACCCCAAGCATGTTCCATCTAGTAACATTTCAGTAGTCAGCTCTAAAAATGTTCCGGGACAGGGGGTGGGGGAGGGATTTATCAAAATTTGTAACTTAAAGTTCGGCTCCTGACCTTGAAGCCAATTAATGCCAATTTAATAATGAGGACAAGGTTTTTAGAAAAAGAAAAAGGGAGGTTTATTGCTTTGGTAACAAAGAAGAAACACAGGGAACCCTGCCCAGAGGTTGTGACTCTCTTGATCTGGAGGGACAAGGGGTTTTAATGGAGTTTCACTTGTTAACCTGGGAGATACTCAGTTCTTAGGTCCCCAGCAGGCATTGCCCTCTGCAGTGGTTATACTCCAGGCAGCCAGCTAGGAGCTTCTCTCATCCTGCTTAACAAAGGGGGGTAAAGTTCATCGCAGTTCCTTAAAACAGAGTCCGAAAGAATATCAGGCTTACTTTCTTTGTTACCCATTTTCACGTCCAATATACTTATGTTTTTACCACAGAAATCACAGAACAAAACACACAAAACAAACAAGAAAAACATATAGAACATAGAACAAAACACAAAATACAGAAACCCGAACTTGAAACAAAAAACATAGGAGCAATGCAACGTCTTGCTAAAGCTCCGAAGTAGGACCACGTACATGCCAGTCATCACATCTCTACCATTCCAGATGAATTCCCTACAGAACAGAACAGAGGACAGAACGATTCTCATTACTGTACCGAAAACGAGTATATGTGAGCCTCCCCAGGACACCTCTATGTCATCAGAACAGATGATATTATAACATCTGATATCCTTTATAACGGATATCAGATGTTATAAAGGTGCCACTTAATTTTTGAGGCCTCCTCCACCAGGTGATTGCTAATAGTTTTAGTGCGGTGGTTCACCGCAGTGCTCCTGGGACCTAACACTCACTCCATGACCTTGGAACAGCTCAAGATGTGCACCCACTAGAGTGGCTCTCCAGCCCGGAGCCCTGAAGGGAAGGCCAGATTCAGATTTTCCAGCAGTCTGGTCTTGTGATCTGGTCGGCAGGGTCATCTTGCTGGGGAACTCAAAAAAATTAGATGAGGACACAAAAAAAGAACACTGACTCCAACTAAAATCAAATTGAGGAAAGCTTATTATGTCAACCGGCTGGGCTGCCTCTCCATCCCAAAACGGCAGGAACAAGACAGCAACCCCGCCTTTCCTACAGCACAGCTATATAGCCCAGAAAGTTACACAAAATGGGGGTTACAGATAACAGAACTTTGACAAGCATCACAAAAATGGTAGTTCATTTATTTATTTATTTATTTTTTGGTGGCCCCAATATTAGAAATTATGAGGACAAATAGAGCCTCAGAGAGGGTCGTTGTCTGGCCAGGGAAGGCCAAAATTTATGATGTGTCACTAAAGTTTCAGCGAGGGCTGCTATCTGGTCAGAGAGTCAAGCATGGGTGAATTCAAGGCACGGGAAGGCATTCCAAGCAGGTTCAGAATTTGCAGTTATTTATAGCAAAGCCAAAATTAACTTTTTATGGCTTTGTGGCAAGATGGCTCCCAATTTTAATAAAAGATCAGGTTGGGTCTATCAACCCGTGTCCCTTACTTTTGGAAACTACTCTACCACCTCCAAGGTTGTGAACTCCTGAGCATTTTCCAGTACAGATATGTATTCACAGATTTTCTAACTCTTCTACTCTAATTGTGTCTTACTTGGGGCAAAGATAATTTCAAGGTATTGTGCTGGATGAGAGTGGAAAAATTTTTGTGCAGCACATATTTGCATACACATTGGATTCATTATCTAATTTTCCATTCAAAATACTGAATCCATGACACTAACCAAAACCAGACTAGACTCTGACTACTAATTCTAATATGATGGAGAAAAACAACCCAAAGAGAATAGAAATAGAAGCAGTTCAGAGTAGGCATGGTGTATAGTTAGATTTGCCTTTTGCCTGATAAAGTGTTGGTGTTATAAATCTAGTCAATTTTTAATTGAAATAGTTCTCCATGTGTTTTTAAAGTTAACAAATATGTGAATTCCTGTCTCCCTTTCTCTGAAGCCTATTCAGCACATGTATTTTTTAGGTTCACATATAGAATCCTACATGGTATCACACATACATTCTTATGAGGTGGCTGACTTGGCAGATACAAATCGTAAAAAGAGATCACTCCTCCTAAACACTGTTTTAACAGAAAATTCAATCTATGGGTTTGCTTCCTAGTTGAACAACATTATACATAAATACAAGTTCAGTAAAATAAATACTTTTGTATCTGTGAAAGATATATATTTCATGATGAATTTCGATTGGCATATGTATTGCTAATTTTTAATGTTCCTGTGTGTGTTTTGTGTGTGAGTGTGTGTATATGTATATATATATATATATATATATATATATATATATATATATATATATATACACACACTCTCCAGATTTTTCAAAATATGAAATATATATGCCTTATTATACACTCCCCATATTCATTCATGTTCATGTATGTGGATTTATAATAAACTTTTCACAAGATTATTCTCAAAAATATTCATCCACCTGAAATACATATTTGTCTCCTAGTACTGAAAAATAACTTTAGTGAATGGTGCACACAAATCCTAATATTTCTACAGTATCTGACCCAGTTTAACATTAATGCAAGTAGATTCCTATGTGACAAGTTGTGTATTTTGACGTTCATTTTTATGCAACACTAGTACATTACTATTTCTTCAGTTTATGCACATCATAAGATATATATTTATCCACAAGTTCATAAATTTATAGACATTTGTTTCACTTTCAATTACTTCCTGCTTCAGAACACATGTATTCCTCCAGGTTTCTTTTTTTTTTAAATTTTTATTGTTGGTTGGTCAAAATATTACATAGTTTTTGATATATCGTATTTCACACTTTGATTCAAGTGGGTTATAAACTCCCATTTTTACCCCGCATACACATTGCAGAAAAACATCAGTTACCCATCCATTGATTTACATATTGCCATACTAGTGTCTGTTGTATTCTGCAGCCTTTCCTCTCCTCTACTATCCCCCTCTTCTTCCCTCCCCTCCCCTCTTCTCTCTCTACCCTCTCTACTGTTATTCATTTCTCTCCCTTGTTTTTTTTCCTCTTTCCCCTCACTTCTTCTTGTATGCAATTTTGTATAACCCTGAGGGTCTCCTTCCATTTCCATGCAATTTCCCTTCTCTCTTCCTTTCCCTCCCACCTCTCATTCCTGTTTAGTGTTAATCTTCTCAGGCTCTTTGTCCCTACTCTGTTATTAGTTACTCTCCTTATATCAAAGAAGACATTTGGCATTTGTTTTTCAAGGACTGGCTAGCTTCACTTAGCATAACCTGCTATAATGCCATCCATTTCCCTGCAAATTCTATGATTTTGTCATTTTTTAATGAAGAGTAATACTCCATTTTGTATAAAAGCCACAGTTTTTTTATCTATTCGTCTATTGAAGGGCATCTAGGCTGGTTCCACAGTCTTGCTATTGTGAATTGTGCTGCTATGAACATCGATGTAGCCGTGTCCCTGTAGCATGCTCTTTTTAGGTCTTTAGGGAATAGACCGAGAAGGTTAACAGCTGGGTCAAACGGTGGTTCCATTCCCAGCTTTCTAAGAAATCTCCATACTGCTTTCCAAATTTGCTGCACCAATTTGCACTCCCACCAGCAATGTACAAGTGGACCCTTTTCCTCACGTCCTCACCAGCACTTGTTGTTGTTTGACTTCATAATGGCTGCCAATCTTACTGGAGCAAGATGATATCTTAGGGTGGTTTTGATTTGCACTTCTCTGACTGCTAGAGATGGTGAGCATTTATTCATGTACATGTTGATTGATTGAATGTCCTCCTCTGAGAAGTGTCTGTTCAGGTCCTTGGCCCATTTGTTGATTGGGTTATTTGTTATCTAATTGTCTAATTTTTTGAGTTCTTTGTATACTCTGGATATTAGGGCTCGATCTGAAGTTTGAGGAGTAAAGATTTGTTCCCAAGATGTAGGCTACCTATTTACTTCTCTTATTGTTTCTTTTGCTGAGAAAAAAACTTTTTAGTTTGAGTAAGTCCCATTTGTTGAATCTAGTTATTAACTCTTGTGCTATGGGTGTCATATTAAGAAATTTGAAGCCCGACCGCACAGTATGTAGATCATAGCCAACTTTTTCTTGTGTCAGACACTGTGTCTCTGATTTGATATCAAGCTCCTTGATCCATTTTGAGTTAACTTTTGTTCATGGCAAGAGAAAGTGATTCAATTTCATTTTGTTGCATATGGATTTCCAGGTTTCCCAGCAACATTTGTTGAAGCTGCTATCATTTCTCCATTGTGTGCTTTCAGCCTCTTTATCAAATATAAGATAGTTGTAGTTTAGTGGATTGGTTTCTGTGTCCTCTATTCTGTACCATTTGTCCAACCGCCTGTTTTGGTACAGTACCATGCTGATTTTGTTACTATTGCTCTGTTGAATAGTTTGAAGTCTGGTATCACTATACCGCCTGATTCACAGTCTTTTCATGAGACTTCATTCCAAACGCATTATTTTCTATTTCCATAATCACCTTTGAAGCAAAACTCACATACACGTCATGATCAACCATAACCCTAATATTACCATTAGATGTATAACTGGTTGGAATGAAGGATTGTACATCAATATAGATTTTCTGTATATTTTCAGATATCAATTCAATCCATTATTTAAAGTTGGAAAAAGTTATATTATTTGTTCACAGTATGGTCTATTCATGCATTATGTCTATATTCATAGACACAGGGTACACCTTTTTATACCCCCAATACTTATTTATACATCTTCAAAATATTGCTCCCAGAAATGGTGGAAGAAATACTCATATCACCTGATGTACATATACATTTTATCAAAGTAATATTCTGGACACAATTACAAAGATCACACTTAAGTTTGTACCAAAGCCTAAATGGAAAGTGAGCATGGATCACGAAAAACATCCATGTCCAGGTTGCCTAATGCTCTCAAATGTCAACCCGATTGGTGACTACATATTTGTTTCTTCCTAAGATTATATATTCAACATCAAGCCAGTTGAAAATGTCTAATCCTATCACTCAGTTTATACTTTGCCTGATTTCCTAATGTCTCTATTATTATCTGCTTTCCTTCATATTTTCCCCAGTTCATCATTGTGACTGACTCTTCACATGTGCTCACATTTACACTCACTCTGTACCCAAAACCCTATTGCTAAAGATTTTTTGGACCAAATCCTATATTCACTCTTCCGACTAATTCCTAATCCTACCGACTATCCCTTTTTGAGTGGATGTTCTCTTCGACATTCAATCATCCAAGGTACAAGGAACGCTACCATTGTATATTGATTAATCTGAGACATCTGTGCAGAATATAATTCAAAGCTAAGTATCCCAGTCAAGGGCCCAAAGACCTTCTGGGCTTCAAATTTTACCTAGATTTCTGTATTCATACTTATATTACACTTATATTCCTATGAATATTTCAGGTTCCCAATACCATAATTCATCCCGTAGAATGATTCCTAACCCAAATGGAACATGATATTAACCCTAACCATACACTGTTCCCTCAATCTAACTTTACGAAAGAGCAGGGACAGAGTTGGTCTTACAATACAGGAATTTAGAGGATCCTCCACCTGCTGAGAACCTCAAAGGTCAACAAAGAAATGATCCCTGGAGAAGATATAGGCAGCTATGAAGGACCTGTGAAAGCAAAAGTCATATTCCATGGCAAACAACTTGGTCAGATGAAGGGATGTGTCTGAATCAACATTTCTCTTCTTAATGTATAGAAGATGGACCAAACCAGGCTTGAACTCTGCTGTGATTCCCCTTACAGACTGAGTTCTGGAACTGACATCAGAAAAATATTGCCATTAATTGTGTTAGGATTTTAGGAGGCAACGCATGAGAGTCGCCCTTGGAAAGAAAAGTGAGATCTAGGAACAGGGTGGCTTTCCACAGAGCACTGGGAATCTCAGCCAGAATATCACATGATTTTATTTTGAAAGACGTGGCAGCCATAGTTGACAGTCAAAACACACATGGACCTCACATTGTAGACTGCAATAGGCCTGGCTTCATGTGACCTATTGGCCACTTTTTGGGAAGCCTTGCCTGTGAGAGTTCTCCAGAGTTTTCATTGAAATGAGCTTCCTCACCATTTAATGGTTCCTGAATGAATTGTAACCCACAGTGCCTTCAACATCTTCCTTGAAAAACGGCTAGATAAATTCCATGAAATTTTTGAAATTCCCAAGACCAGGTGGCACTGGAGAACCTTTGGATGTCCTGTTGCTTATCATGAGTGTACCAGACAGTGCCTTGATTTACTGGGTTTCATGAAAATGGTGTAGAACAGATTTGCCAGTAAGTTGGAGCCTGCTGATTAGTGGGCCTAGAGCAGTGGTGTGCAGGTGTGTGATAATACATCTGTTGTGGGGCCATGTGGATCTGCCATTAGCTTCCAAATGGCTTGTGATTGACATGGTGTAGCCAACAGAAGCTTATTTGTAAATGCATCTTGTTATATGGAGAGATTTCAGGGCAATGTTCAGAATCATGTTGCTATGTATAAGGGGGCAAGCTCTGTGGGATATTAGCCTGGTTGATGCATTCCCCTGCAGACCCTGACCCAACACACGTGACAGAACCCGCTCCAGCACTGTGTCCCAGTTGAACTCCTTGTATTTTGTGGAGCAAATATGAAATTCCCAATGCAGCAGGAAGAAAAACCACGAAAAGTGGAGGACGAAAAAATGGCTTCACTGTCCACACGGGGAGACACTTAGCCCACATTGGCCACATTTTACCAACAAAGAGCGAATTCAGCACTGCTGCCTCATGTTCATTGGAAAAGAAGAAACCATGTCCTCCAGGTCACATAGATGCAGACCCAGCTTTGATGGTCTCATTAGAAAAGAATCTAAAGCTCCTGACCACAATATATATTTCAAGTGTCAAACCTCAGAGGCAGTTCCTCAAGAAGTCTTTAGGCCGAAAGAGCTCCATGTTTGTGGAATGTTTACCCTGTCCCTTACTTTTGGAAACTATCCTACCACATCCAATGTTGTGAAACCCTGAGCATTTTCCATTCCATATATATATTAACAGATTTTTTTACTCTTCTCCTCTATTTGTGTGTTATTTGGGGCAAAAGTAATGTCAAGGCATTATTCTGGATGAGAGTGGGAAGATTGTTTTGTAGCACATATTTGCATACACATTGGATTCATTTTCCTATTTTCCATTCGAAATACTGCATCCCTGACACTAATCCATACACTACTAGACTCTGACTTCTAATCCTAACATGATAAGGAAAACACCAAAACAGAATAGAAATAAAAAATTTCAGAAGAGGCATGGAGTATAGTTGGACTTGCCTTTTGCAGGATAAAAGGCAGCTGTAAAAAATCTAGTAAATTTTTAATTGAAATAGTTCTCCATGTGTTTTAAAGTTAACAAATATGTGAATTTCTGTCTCCCTTTCTCTGTACCCTCTTCAGCACATGTATTTTTATATGCACATATAGAATCCTACCTGGTATAACACGTACATATTTGTGAGGTGGCTGACTTGGCAAATACAAGTTGTGAGAAGAGATCACTCAGCAGAAACACTGTTGGAAGTGAAAATTCACCCTATGTGTGAGCTTCCTAAGAGATCAAGATTATACATAAATCCATGTTCAGTAAAATAAATATTTTTTCATCAGTGGATGATATATATTTCATGATGAATTTCGATTGGAATATATATTGCTAATTGTTAATGTCTCAGTGGTTTTATATGTATATATATATATATATATATATATATATATATATATATATATATATATATATATACACTCTCCAAACTATTCAAAATATGAAATATATGATCTACATATACATTTTATCACAGAAATATTCTGGACAAAAAATGCAAAAGACACAATATGATGGTATCAAAGCCTAAATGGAAAGTGAACATGGATTACTAAAAACATCCATGTCCAGGTTCCCTAATGCTCTCAAATGTCAATCATATTGGTGACTACATATTTGTTGCTTCCTAAGATTATATATTCAAACTCAACCCTGTTGAAAATGTCTAGTCCTATGATTGAATTTATACCTTACCTGATTTCCTAATCTCTCTAATGATATCTGCTTTCCTACATATTTTTCCAAGTTCACCATTGTTACTGACACTTCACATGTGCTGACATTGACATTCACTCTCTAAACAAAACCCTATTGTTAAAGAACTTTTATTCCAAATCCTATACACACTCTTCTTCCTAAAACTTCCAACTATCTTTCTATTCCTACCTACTATCCCTTTTTGACTGGATGTTCTCTTCAACATTCAATCGTCCAAGGTACAAGGTCCTATGCCATTGTATATCGATTTATCTGAGATATCTTAGTATAATGTAATTCAAAGTAAAGTATCCCAATCAAGGGCCCAATGCCCTTCTGGGCTTCAAATCTTACTTAGATTTCTGTTTTCATACATATATTTCACCTCTATATTTTTATAAATCTTAAAGGTTACCAATATTATAATTCATCCAGCAGAATGACTCTTTACCCAAATCAAAAATGTTATTAACCCTAACCATACACAGTTCCCTCAATCTAACTTTACAGAAGAGCAGGGACAGAGTTGGTCTTAAAATACAGGAATGTAGGTGGTCTTCCTCCAGCTGAGAACCTCAAAGGTCCATGAATAAATGATCCCTGAAGAAGATGTAGGCAGATATGAAGGACCTGAGTGAGCAAAAGTCATCATTCATGGCAAAAACCTGGTCAGGATAAAGGGTAGTGTCTGAATAAGCCCCTCTTTTCTTAATGTAGAGAAGATGGACAAAACCAGGCCTGTGTGGAGAGCTGTTCCCGGGTGCCTATGGTTGATATTGCATTCTAACTTGTGAAAGTGTCACAGGAAGTAGGGGCAGCCTCCATCTCATGGGACCATTGGAAGCAACTATTAGGACAAAGTGGTTGCCAAGGTAGTGGCCTCATTCAGTTTCTGAAGAAAGTGACCTCACCACACTTCCTTGTTGATGGAACTCTCTGAACATGGGATCCAGGAAGCCAGGCACCCAGAGCCAGTCCCAGTCCCAGTCCCAGTCCCAGTGGTCTCACTTGTTTGGATTTAGCATGGACAGATTCACTCTTTCTTGGTACCTACTGATGTGAGGATGGCCAAATGTGAGAAAAGCTCTGAAGAGGGGTCTTTCCTGAGAAAGCAGGTAGTGGCTCACCGCTGACTCTTGACAACTTCACAGAGTTGGACAAGGAGATCAGTTCTGAGACAGAACAGGTCATTTCAGGGGAACATAGTGTGGCCCAGCAGTCAGAGGACACTCCAGATTGTCATAGACCTAGTTGCAGGAAGTAGGTGACTTTGAGGGTGTGGGTGTGAGTTTGCGGATTTTGTCTCATGTTCTGAGAATAGGTAGGACTGGCGGTTTGTTGGGTTTGGAGGGAATAACTTCTGTTCATGTATGTGGATTTACAATCAACTTTTAACAAGATTATACTCAGAAATATTCATTCACCTGAAATACATATTTGTTTCCTAGTACTGAAAACTAACTTCAGTGAATGGTGCATAAAACTCCTAATATTTCTACAGTAACTGGCCCATTTTAACATCAATGCAAGTAGATTCTTATGGGACATGATATGTGTTTTGGAGTTCGTTTTAATTCAACACTGGTACATTACTATTTCTTAAGTTTATGCACATTACAGTATATATATTTCATTCACAAGTTCACAAATTTATAAGCATTTATTTCACTTTCAATCACTTCCTGCTTCAGAAAACATGTATTCCTCCATGTTTCTTGACTGGTCTTTTCATGAGACTTCTTTCCAAACACATTATTTTTGATTTTCATAATCATTTTGAAGCAAAACTCACACATTCTTCATGAAAAGCCATAACCCTAATATTACAATTAGACGTATAACTAGTTGTTATGAATGATTCTATATCAAAATATGATTTCTTATATATTTTCAGTTATCAATTCAATCCATTATTTAAAGTGGAAGCAGTTATATTATTTATTAACTGTATGGTCTATTAATGCATTATCTCTCTATTCATAGACAAGGGGTACACCTATTTTACCTTAGATACTAATTTATACATCTTCAAAATATTCCTAAAAGAAATGGTGGAACAAATACTCATGTCACCAGATCTACATATACATTTTATCACAGTAATATTCTAGACAAAAAAAAGTCACCCTTAAGATTGTACCAAAGCCTAAATGGAAAGTGAGCATGGATTACATAAACTTCCATGTCCAGGTTGCCTAATGCTCTCAAATATCAATCCTATTGGTGACTACATATTTGTTTCTTCCTAAGATTATATATTCAACCTCATGCCTGTTGAAAATGTCTAATCCTATCACTCATTTTATACTTTACCTGATTTAGTAATGTCTCTATTTATATCTGCTATCCTACATATTTCCCCGGTTCATCATTGTGACTTACACTTCATGTGTGCTGAAATTTACATTCACTCTCTAACCGAAACCCTATTGCTTAAGAAGTTTTGGTCTAAATCCTATACTCTTCTTTCTAAACCTACCGACCATCTTCCTAATTCTACCTACTATCCCATTTTGAGTGGATGTTCTCTTTGACATTCAATCATTAAAGGTACAAGGTCCTATGCCATTGTTCATCGATTTATCTGAGACATTTGTGCAGAACATAATTCAAAGCTAAGCATACCAATTAAGGGTGCAATGCCCTTCTGGGCTTCATATCTTCCCTGGATTTCTGTTTTTATACTTATATTTCACCTATATATTCTTGTAAATATTATAGTTTCCCAATACCATTATTCATCGTGCAGAAAGATTCCTAACCCAAATTGAACATGTTATTAACCCTAACCATACACTGTTCCGTCAATCTAACTTTACAGAAGAGCAGCGACAGAGTTGGTCTTACAATACATGAATGTAGGCGATCTTCCACCTGTTGAGAACGTCAAAGGTCCATGCAGAAAGGATGCCTTGAGAAGATGTGGGCAGCTATGAAAACTTGAGAGAGAAAAGTCATCTTCTATGGCAAACAACCTGGTCAGCATGAAGGGATGTGTATGCATCCACCTCTCTCTTCTTAATGTAGAGAAGATGGTCCAAACCAGTCCTAGGTGGAGAGCTGTTCCCGGGTGCCCATGGTTTATATACCATTCTAACTTGTGAAAATGTCATAGGAAGTAGGGGCAGCCTCCATATAATGGGAGACTTGAAAGCAACTGTTAGGACAAAGTGGTTGCCAAGGAAGTGACCTCATTCAGTTCCTGAAGCATTGACCTACCTCACTTCCTTGGTGATGGAACTCTCTGAACTTGGGATCCAGGATGCCAGGCACCCGGAGCCACTCAAGTCTCAGGCCCAGGGGTTTAACTTGTTTGGATTTACAAAGGAGAGTGTTAGTCTTTCTTGGTACCTTAAGATATGAGGATGGCCAAATACCAGGAGAGCTCTGAATAGGGGCCTTTCCTGAGAAAGCAGGTAGTGGTTGGCCACTGGCTCCTGAAAACTTCACAGAGTTGGGAAAGAAGAGCAGATCTGAGACAAGACAGGCCATTTCGGGGGAACATACTGTGGCCCACCAGTCAGAGGAAACTCTGGATAGTCACAGAGTTTAATGGGGGAAGGATGTGCCTTCGTGGGTGTGGGTGTGATTTTGTGGTTTTGTCTCATGATCTGAGAATAGGTAGGAAAGGCGTTTTTTTCTTTGATTTGTAGTGGACTGCTTCTAGTAAGACGTTTGACAAGGCGAGTGTTTCTATGTCTGTGTATGCTACTGTGTCCGTGGTTGTAGACATTAGAAAAGAGAATGCAACAATTGATGTGTCCTGTATAGTAGAAAGCTTCCCAGCATTCATCCTGCCCAATTTATGAATGGACTGCCGCTTGCCTTAAAAATGGGCAACACCTGCTAACTTCCTAAGTTCCTGTTTTCTTCCTGAATTCTCGCCACTCTCCAGAAGAGACTCATGGTTTTTGTCCAAAATATGTACCACCTCCAAGCTCTGTGACATGTCCATGTACTGGATAGCTGGAGGGAATGGCGAGCATCTCAGAAAACTCAGATATCAGTGTGACCAGGAAAGTCTCAGTGGAGAAACCCTGCTTTGGACTTTTTCTTACCTATTGTTCTGTTGCCCTGAATGTCAGGAAGGTCTTTGCCTCAGGCCACCCCTTTGTGAACCCTGAAGAAAACAGTTTTCAAATGGAAATGAATGGGCATCACCTGTGGCTCTTTGCTTAATTGCTTTGGAAAAGGATGTGTCTGAATCAGCCTCTTGGCCCTGTGTGAGGCTGTGGCTTAGATTCTCAGCACCTGATTAATCCAAAGACAGATCCCATGTGTGCATCCAAAACCAAAATTGCCAAAAGACCAGTTATTGTGAATGAAGTCTCTTGACTTCATTTCTAAGGTTCCTGAGGCCCATCAAGTGAGAATAGGCATCCTTTGCGTAAAATGAGTTCTTCAAAGCCCTGCGGAGGCTAGCCCAGAGGTTTTTGGTTTGTCTCATGACTCCCAATCATATAAAGAATCTATACCTGACATTCAGTAGGCCTCAAATTGGAGATGCAGAGCAGTATTAACAGCAGGCCTATTTGATCACTCCTGGTTCACAAGAAGGGTTTCCAGGCCACCCGGACTTTAGGCAAATGAGCGGCAAGGGAGCTTATTTTTCACACCGTCTTGGGCTGCACCCCTCACGGAAAACTCCAGCCAGAAGTTATGATGAGTGTCTATATGTAAGAAGATGAGGGCCCTGTGGGTGTGTTTTGGTTTTCATTGTGGTCATTTTTGTGGCGGTTGGAATAGATGACTGGGCCTACCTGGGCTTTAACTCTGGTGTGATTCCTCTTAGAGACTGAGTTCTGGAACTGACCTCAGAGAAGTACTGCCATGAAATGTGTTGGGATTTCAGAAGGCCACGCATCAGAATCGCCCTTGGAAACTGAGATAGAGGTCCAGGGAGGCTTTCCACATGGCACTGGGAATCTCAGCCAGGATATCACATGATTTTATTCTTAAAGACTTGGCAGCCAAAGTTGAGAGTCTAAACACACATGGACCTCACATTGTAGACATCAGTGATCCTGGCTTCATGTGAACTTTTGGCCACTCTTTGGGAAGCTTGCCTGTGAGTGTTCTCCAGAGATTTCATTGAAATGAGCTTCCTCACCATATAATGTTTCCTGCATGAATTGAAACCCACAGTAAATCCAACTTCATCCTTCAAAAATGGCTAAATAAATACCATCAAATTTCTGAAATTCCCAGACCAGGTGGCACTGGAGAACCTTTGGATATCCTGTTGCTGATCATGAGTGAAAGAATTCCCCACACAAAGACACTTCGCTAGGAGAATTCCAATTTTATTGCAAAAAGCTGTGTGCTTACATAGAACTAAAGGGGTGATGGTAGGGCTTAGATAAATGGCAGGGCACCAATTTATTGGCAAGTTCTTTCAGATATCAGCTCCGGAGCCAAGGAATTAGTTCTCATTGGGGCTAAGGTTCCCCGCCAGAGAGATTTGAAATTGGCGCCGACGGGAGAGTTCACACGGGCGGGAATTTTTTGCATCACTGCAGAAAAGAAGAAGGTAGGAAGAAAAAGTCCTTAGGCACCATGTTGGGGTTTTTACTCTGGGGAATGGCTGCCATTTATACTTTTCCCAACATTCCTCCCTTTTTGTTTTCTTAGGAAGTGTGGCGTCGTTGGTCAGATCCGGCTGCTTCTTGCTGTTTGGGGGCGCTGTGGGGCCTAGAATGGGAAGTGGAGGAATTCTCGGGGGGCAGGTCTGGGGATATCATGGCAGCCAGAAAGAAAACCCAGTGGCTACAGACAGCTACTTCCATAGGGGTGAAGTCTATGAAAGTTCCCTGAAGCCTCAAGTTGTCGATGGCATTGAACCAGTCCTGGATGGAGGAGTTTGTTGGTATCAGTCACTGGTCCTGTTTCAGAGACTCTGGGAAATACTGGAAGCGTTGCCTGGACATGGCATCACCAGCACCTGAAGAAGATCAGAGCGAATAAAAACAGAATTAAGATAAAAATTAAAGCATAGGTCAATTTTTGGCAGAAGTACCATGTTGGGGGACTGACAGAGAAGAGGCCAAGGGCCATGAGGAAACTTAGAAGGACATAAAGACTCATTAATCCAGGATGGCAGATTAAAAGGTTCTCCGAGCTCGTTGTCTCTCGCCGTCTGATGTCCGTTGCATTCCATCGTGCCTGGTAGTGAGCTTCAGCACTGAGTGAACTGTTCTCTTGGAGATGTTGGGGGTTCATCAGTCATCAGAGGCTGCTAGTGCCTAAGCAAAAGCTGGTTGAATGTTTGATTAGAAATTTTTTTTCAGTTGGGTTTGAAGGCACTTCATTATGCAGGGCAAGAGAGCACAAAAAAGGAGCATCCCAATAAGGGGCCCCAAGATTGGTAGTAAGTACATGGCAAGAAAGGATTGGAAGCAATTGGGTTGATAATTCCTGCAATTTAACAACATTTTTTTCTATTAGGCCAGATTCATTAACATAATGACAACATTCCTCTCTGAGGAACAGGCATGTTCCCCCTTTTTCTGCAATGAGAAGATCAATTGCCCTTCGGTTCTGTAAAGCCAGTTGTGCCAATGAAGTAACCATCACTGCAAGGAGCCCAGAAACTGAGCAGTGTTATCAAGTGCTTCCTGCAGTTTTTGTTGCAGGTCATTGGATGCCCATAGAGCATGACCTATAGCTTCACCAGAGAGTTCGAGACTCGCCGCTGAGGTTGTTAATGTGAGGCCTACCAGAACCGGCAGAAAGACTGCCCTAAGGGTGCAGGAAGGTAGGGCCACCTGTCGGAATTCGATGGGAGTATACAAAGACAGCTGAGGAACTACTGTAACCAAGAAACAGATGCCAGAGACATTGATCGTTGAGGTACTTATAGACCCGTTACACCAGAGAAAATGTCCAGGTTTCATTAATCAGGGCTCGATGGGGTGTTAAAGCTCAAGGAACAAATGGGTAAAGAATTCATTACTGTCAGGTGGAAACAGATGAAAGGAAATAAAGTATTGGTGGAACAACTTTCCATAGTGGGATACGTGTCACATGTAGGGGTTTTCCTTTCTTAGAGAAATTGTAGGTTTTTGCTGAAATATTTCCTGCCGCTAATGGGACCGCTGCTAGAAGTGGACGACTAAGTGAAGCACAGAGAAAGAACTGAGAAGTAGGCACAGAAAGAGGGGTGGAGTTTAATAATCAAAGAGTTTGGTGTAGCAAATTGAGCCATGTGGGAGGGGGACCTGAGGGGGATGAAGGCTCTGAATCCTCTTTAAATGAGCTATGGATAAGAACTCGAAGTTTTGATTCTGACTCCTTAATGTGTTCGACTACCTGGATGGTTGCCTTAGGTGGCGTAATCAGGGTGCGGCCAACAGTCATCCACATTGTGGGTCTGGCTGAGGTTGTCCGAGCATAGACAGCAAACTCAACATAGTCCCAACGTTTGGCCTTGGGGTCAGGTATATCAAAAGTATACCATCCATTGTTATTGGATGAAGAGCCTTTATGCCACTTTAGGTAACTAGAAGTCCACCCTTCATGGTAACCAAGTGAGTGGTAAGAATAGCTACCACGTTCATGATGGAACCTGCATGACTTATAGGGGCACCCATTATATATCTCAGGCCACCAATGACAATAGTCTTTGGTTTGATGAAAAAGGAAGCAAATGAAAGGCCAGTTCCAGCTACCAGGAACGAAGGTCCTTGAAGGTGACAATTTTAGGGAAATAGATGTGCAGTTGTGGATGAAGCAAGCAGTTGCATCCACTGCGTGGACATTCTGCATGCTATGTTCTGAGTATCATTCCCAAAGAGTGAAAAAATACATTGTAGCAGAGGAGGGTAGATACCAGTCCTGACAGAGCACAGAAAATAAGCAGAGCACAAAAAACAAGCAGTTAGAGAAGACTAGGGTGTTGGGAGAGCACATTGTGCCTTCTTTAAGAGGAATTGTTCTGCGGGGAACACCGTGTTAGCCGCAACTTAAATGGGTGAGATGGGAGTGGAGAGCAGGAGTAAAGGGGAGGTTCAGGAGGTGATTCTTGGAGTTCCTCTGGGGTGGTCCTGTCGTCATCAGGTGGGCCTCTTGGTGATATGGCTTCAACCTAGATATGTGAATCCAAGGGGTGAGACAGTTGTCTGATAAGGAGAGTTAGGTGGAGTTGGGGGTACAGAGAATGACAGGATAGGGGCCTTCCCATTTTGGGGCAAGAGTCCCTATCTCCTCTGGGGTATTATAATAGACTAGACTCCCAGCTGTTAAGGGAGGAGTGTTTGGAGCGGGGACTGGGTCCAGAAGAAGCCAGTCCTGATATTTCCAGAGTTC
Source organism: Callospermophilus lateralis (assembly GCF_048772815.1). NCBI lineage: Eukaryota > Metazoa > Chordata > Mammalia > Rodentia > Sciuridae > Callospermophilus > Callospermophilus lateralis. The sequence continues at coordinate 2,959,318 of NW_027512630.1, forward strand.
CGAGCGAAGATAAAACAAGAGAGGCAAAGACAAATCTCGGGTGAGAGGTCCTTGTGAAATGACCAACCCAGGGGGGATAAGAGGTCTTGAATACCTTATCTCAAAGGGAGACAGTAAAGATGGTTTCTTAGGTAGAGCTCTGATTCGAAACAAATCCAAGGGAAGGAGTTTGACCCAGTCTAAGTTTAATTCCATTGTCAATTTGGTAAGGACTTCCTTTAGAGTACGATTTACCCTTTCCACTTTCCCTGAAGCCTGAAGGTGATATGGACAGTGAAAATGTCACTTGAAGGAGAGGGCTTGAGAGACCTTTTGTGTGATCCTAGAAATAAACTCAGGGCCATTGTCAGATTGTAGGAAAGTGGGCATTCCAAACCTGGGGATGATGACTGTCAGAAAGATTGAAGCTACAGTGGAAGCCTTTTATTGGAAATGGGAAATGCCTGAACCCAACCAGAGAAAGTGTCCACAAAGACAAGGAGGTATTTAGTGTGCCATACTTTGGGCATGTTGGTGAAGTGTACCTGCCACTAAGCAGTGGGAATGTGTCCCCGGGCTTGGTGGGAAGGGAAAGGTTTGGGCCTTAAAAAAGTATGAGGGTTGGTCCGCTGACAGATCTGACAATTAGAGGCTATATTCTGTAGCATGGCTTTGTCAGAGGGGGTGAGGGAGAAGAAGCTCTGTAAAAAGAGGGTCAAAGACTGAGAATCGGAATGGAAAAGAGTATAAAGGAACTTGAAAAGATCCTTGTTCTTACTGGAAGAAGTAGTGGCTTCAGATGAGATGTCTAAAGTGGCCATTATATGTCCCCCAATGGGGGCAATAACTGGAAGTGGTGGCAGCCATTCGTGCCGCCTGGTCAGCTTTGTCATTGCTCTCAGTGATAAGAGAGCCGTCCTTCTGATGGGACCTACAATGGACAACTCCCAACTGGGTGGGAAAGTGGGAGGCCTCTATCAGATTGCTTATAAGAGCCGAATTAGTGATCACATTACCTTTGGTGGTAAGTAGTCCTCGCTCCTTTCATATTGCAGCATGGGAAAATAAGATATGGAAGACATATTTTGAGTCAGTATAAAGGGTGAGGGATTTGCCTTGTGCTAGAAGGCAGGCACGAGTGGCTGCTATGAGTTCAGTCTGCTGGTTGGTAGTTCCTGAAGGTAGAGCTTTGGCCTCTATAATCTCAGTGGCTGAAACTACAGTGTATCCAGAGTAATGAGTGCCATTCTGCCTAAAGAAACTGCCGTCAGTGAACCAGATAAGGTCAGGCTTGGTGAGTGGTCCCTCAGAAATTGAAGAATGACAGGGAAGGAAATCATCTAACGTTTCCAAGCAATTATGAATTGTTGTGTTAGACGTGGGAGTCATTGGGAGCAGTGAGGCAGGGTTCAGTGCAGAGCAGGGGAGGAAAGTAATATTAGGGTTTTCCAGAAATGAAGTGAGGAGCGACAGAACTCTGGATGGAGGAAGGGTTTGAAGGCCCTTATAAGCTAAAAGATCCTTCAAGTGATGTGGGGAGTGAATAGTTCAAGGGGCCCCAAAAGTCAGCTTAGAGGCTTCTTTGTGTAAAATTTGTTCAGCAGAGAGAGCTTTTAAGCAAGGGGCCTACCCACAGATTGTATGGTCTACTTTATTGGACATATATGCCAGAGGTGCATATGTAGGCCCATAGTTTTGACCTAAGACCCCAAATGCTTGCTCCCCTTTTTCATGGACATATAGATGAAATGGTCTTGAAATATCAGGAAGGTGCAAGGCAGGTGCCTTTAAGAGGAGTTGCTGAAGCCTGCAGAAGTGGTAGTTAGGGGAGGAGGCAAGAGATTCACTAGGGGGTCCCTTTGCTAGGTCATACAGGTTTTTGGCTAGAAGAGAATAATTTGGGATCCAGGCCCTAAAATAAATGCTAGTCCTAGGAATGAGAGTATTTCGGCTTTCGTATGGGGCACTGGAAGATCAGAAAGGAGTTGCCTTCTATCCAGTGTTATTTCCTTTTTCCTAGGTGTAAGGCAAAAAACAAGATAGATGAGAAAAAACTGGAAAACATGGGCCTTGTGGGGAGACACCCTATATCCCTTGTATGCTAGGAAATTAAGAAGCTGGGCAGTGTGGGATTGAGAGTGTTCCCAAGAGGGACTACATAGAAGAAGGTCATCGACATATTGAAGGAGAGTAGAGTCAGGACAGGTCGGGTGAAAGGATGTGAGGTCCTGGGCAAGAACTTGGCCAAAGAGATGGGGCCTATCCCTGAATCCCTGTGGGAGGACAGTCCAGGTAAGCTGACGAGAATGGCGGGTGTGAGGGTCAGTCCACGTAAAAGCAAAGATATCCTGAGATTCTGATGACAAGGGAATAGAAAAGAATGCATCTTTGAAATCTAGGATCAAGAAGTGGGTAGTAGTGGCATGGATCTGAGAGAGGCAGGGGTAAGGGTTGGGCACTAGCGGGTGGATGGGGACCACAGAGGAGTTGACAAGGTGAAGGTCTTGAACCAGCCTGTAGGACCCGTTAGGTTTCTTAACTGCTAGAATGGGGGGTGTTGAAAGGAGATTGTGTAGGCCTAAGATACCCCTTTCATAATAAATCCTGGATGATGGGTTCTAATCCGAGGAAGGCTGTGGTTGTGCATAGATATTGTGGTTGACTAATATATCTTGAAGGGTCGTGTAAGACAATATGAATAGGACTTTATTTAGCCATAGAGGGTGTAGTTGTGTCCCAAACCTCAGGGTTAACTGGTTTAGATAGTCGTGGGAGACTGCATGAAGGAGGTGTATTTGCCCCTAGGAACATCATGAGGAAATGAGAGGTAGAATAATGTGGGGTGATATGTGAATGGTGACTTTTAATAGTGAGAGTATGTCATTAAGACATGACGGCCATCTGGGGTTTCTGGGTCGAGTTTTGTGTACTGTTGAAGGGCCTTGGTTAGTCTATCCTGGAAATCTGAAGGTGTTTCCTCCTTCCTTTGAATGACCTCCTGCACCTTTTGAAAGTTAACAGCCTTGCGGGTGGCCTTTTTCAGCCCCGCCAAGAGACAGGATGTAAAACGGTCACGAAACTGTAAGCCTTCACGGGTCTTGTAATCCCATAGGCGATCCTGCTCTGGGACAGCATGAGGGCCTGTGGGGTGGGTAGGATTGGTCCTATGATTTTCATCAGCATGGGCTTGGGCTAGCTCCCAGACTCATTGCCTTTCCTTGGGGAGAAGTGTATTGGCCAAGAGCATGTAGATGTCATGATGAGTGAGGCTACATACTTGCAGGACCCATTGAAACTCCCGAATGTAAGTGGTGGGGTCAGTGGTAAAAGAGCCTAACTTCCTCTCTAGCTGAGTAATGTCCGACATGGAAAACGGAACGTGGACTCTGATGACACCCTCGGGACCAGCTACCTCACGAAGGGGTGCAATTGTCTTGGGGGTGGGAAGGAGTCCCTTAGACCTGGTAACAGGAGGACTGAAAGAGGAAGGCGGTGAACAGGAAGGAGAGGGAGAGGAAGGGAGTGTCTCTGTGGAGGAGGAGGAGGTGGAGCAGGCAGAAGAGGGCGGAGGAAAGAGGGATGAAACGGAAGGCGGAGGATCCATGGAATTAGGCAGAGGAAGAGGAAGGTATAGCGGGAGAGAAGGGGCAGATGGGGCTGGGGGATAAGGTGGGGGTTCATCTGCTTGGTCGAATGAGGAAGAATCTGTGAAGTCAGGAATAGAAGTAGGGGAAGAGAGGGGTTTTCAAGCAAAGAGGACCTGAGAGGGAGGGCAAAAGGAGCAGAGAGCAGGGTGCTGTGTGTGAAGGCTAAAATCTTAAATGCAGGGAATCTCCCTCCACTTTTTCAGATGCTGGCAGTAGTTAAAAAGGTCCCGGAAGAGGTTTGGATCTAAGGAGCCTTCTGGTGGCCAATGATTGCCATTATCCAGTGGATATGTAGGCCAATCATGGGTACAGATTTTGATTAAAAGTTTGGGCTTGATGTCTGGTGTGAGGGAGAGTGTGGCCAGATTTTTTATTAAACATTTGAGAGGTGAGTCTTCAGGTGCAGACTAAGAGGTGCCCATAGTCACAGGGAGAGATGGGAGAGAGAGAGAGAGAGAGAGAGAGAGAGAGAGAGAGAGAGAGAGAGAGAGAATAGGAGTAAGTAAGAAAGACAAAGAGAAAACCCGGGCTGGAACGGCTTCCAGGAAGCTCAGGGCAAACGGGGGTCAGGTGGGCGTCCCCAAAATGACAAGCCATCACGAGGAAATACAGAGGGCACTACCTGGTCATCACCAGTGAAGTGCGATCTGTGAAACCAAAAGGAATTGGAGCCAAGGGCAACCTGACGTCAGGAAAGTTTTCAACGGCAGCAGAAGAAGTCAGTAATGAAAACAAAACTCTGGCTCTGACAGAATGCAATTCCAGGCCGGGAGTTCAGTTTTCGCAGAGCAGACAGGCAGCTTCAGCCAGACACAGCAACCCCACAGGATACAGCAACTCTAACCGGCAGCAGCAGCGGCAGTGGAGCAGGAAAATCCATAAAGCCTCTCGTGTAAACTCAGAAGCCTCATGCCCCAAAAAGAAACGAAACACCAGAGGGTCCACTGCAACTAGTAAAGGTCTTAGTGGGAGGAATTCCCTCTCCCCTACCAGGCATCTGGAGTGTGCCTGACGATCACTGTCACAAAACCAGTGGCAGCCTGAAGGGAGTTGGCGAGCCGGGGTCAGGGGAGGATTACTTACATCAGATCAGTGGTGAGTGCAGAAAGCTGGCGTCTGAAAAGAGCGGACTAGGGCAGAGTGTCTCGGCGGAGTGGGGGACGGGGCTCTTGTTGGAAAGAGCTCACCTGTATGCTCTCACGGGGCACCAGAATGAAAGAACTCCCCATGCAAAGACAGTTCACCAGAAAATTCCAATTTTATTGCAAAAAGCTGTGTGCTTATATATAACTAAGGGGGAGATGGAAGGGCTTAGATAAATGGCAGGCAACCCATTTATTGGCAAGTTCTTTCAGATATCACCTCCGGAGCCCAGGAATTTGTTCTCATTGGGGCTAAGGTTCTCCGCCAGCGAGATTTGAAATTGGAGGAGGCGGGAGAGTTCACACGGGCGGGAACTTTTCACGCCACTGCAGGAAAGAAGAAGGTAGGAAGAAAAAGTCCTTAGGCGCCATGTTGGGAATTTTCTCTGGGTTATGGCTGCCGTGTATACTTTTCCCAACAATGAATATACCAGACAGTGCCTTGATTGACTGGTTTTCATAAAAATGGATTTTAACAGAGATGCCAGAAAGTTGCATCCTGCTGAGTAGTGGGCCTAGAGCAATGGTGGGCAGGTGTGTGATAAAACATCTGTGGGGTGGCCATGTGGATCTGCCATTGGCTTCCAAATGGCTTGTGACTGACATGGTGAAGCCAGCAGACCCTTATATGTAAAGGCATCTTGATATATGGAGAAGTTTCAGGACATTGTTCAGAATCAGGTTGCTATAGTCAAGGAGGCAAGCTATGTGGGATAGAAGTCTTGTTCTTTTATTCTCCTGCAGACCCTGACCCACCACACGTTACAGAACTCCCTCCCGCACTGTGTCCCAGTTGAAAACCTTGCATATCATGAAGCAAATACAAAACTCCCAGTGCAACAGCAAGAAACACCATGAAAATGGAGGATGACCATATGGTTTCACAGTCCACATGGTAGACATTTAGGCCCCAGTGGCCACAGTTTACCTAAAAAGAGAGAATTCAGCACTGCTGACTCATGTTCATTGAAAAAGAAGAAACCATGTGCTCCAGGTCTCATAGATTCAGTCAGAGCTTTGATGGTCTCACTAGAAAGGAAGCTAAAGCTCCTGACAACAACATATGTTTCAAGTGCCCAACCTCACAGGCAGATTCTCAAGAATTCTCTAGGCCAGTAGACCTCCATGTTTGTGGAGTGTTTACCCTGTCCTTTACTTTTGGAAACTCCTCTACGACTTCCAAGGTTTTGAACTCCTGAGCATATTCCATTCCAGATATGTATTCACAGATTTTCTAACTCTTCTCTTCTAATTGTGTCTTACTTAGGGCAAAGGTATTCTCAAGGCATTGTTCTGGATGAGAGTGGGAAGATTTTTGTGTAGCACATATTTACATACACATTGGATTCATTTTCAAATTTTCCATTCGAAATACTGAACCCCTGATACTAACCCATACCGTACTAGACTCTGACTACAAATCCTAATATGATGGAGAAAAATAACCCAAATAGAATAGAAATACAAGCAGTTCACAGGAGGCACGGTGTATATTTGGTTTTGCCTTTTACATGATATAGGTTAGGAGTTATAAATCTTGTCAATTTTTTGTTGAAATAGTTCTCCATGTGTTTGGAAAGTTAACAAATATGTGAATTTCTGTTTCCCTTTCTCTGTAGGCTATTCAGCACATGTATTTTCATATGCACATATAGAATCTTACCTGGTATCACACGTACATTCCTGTGAGGTGGCTAACTTGGCAGATACAAAGTGTGAGAAGAGATCACTCCTCCTAAACGCTTTTGGAACTGAAAATTCGAACTGTGAGTGAGCTTCCTAGTTGAACAACATTATACATAAATCCATGTTCAGTAAAATTAATATTTTTGGATCTGTAGATGATATATATTTCACGATGAATTTTGATTGGCATATATATTGCTACTTTTTAATGTCTTTGTTTGTGTTTTGTATATATATATATATATATATATATATATATATATATATATATATACTCTCCAGATTTTTTAAAATATGAAATATATGCATCTTATTATTCACTCCCTACATTTATTCATGTTCATGTATGTGGATTTATAGTAAACTTTTCACAAGATTATTCTCAGAAGTATTCATTCACCTGAAATACATATTTTTTTTCCTAGTTCTGAAAACTAACTTCAGTGACTGTTGCATACAAATCCTAATATTTCTCCAGTAACTGATCCAGTTTAACATTAATGCAAGTAGATTCCTATGGGACATGATGTATATTTTGATGTTAGTTTTTATTCAACACTGGTTCATTACTATTTCTTCAATTTATGCACATCATAGTATATATATTTCATCCAGAAGTTAGTAAATTTGTACGCATTTGTTTCGCTTTCAATCACTTCCTGCTTCAGAACACATGTATTCCTCCATGTTTCTTGACTGGTCTTTTCATGAGACTTCTTCCCAAACACATTATTTTTGATTTCCATAATCACTTTTGAAGCAAAACTCACACACTCTTCATGATAAACCATAACCCTAATATTACTATTAGATGTATAACTCGTTGGAATGAATGTATGTATATCAATATAAGATTTCCTGTATTTTTTCAGATATCAATTCGATCCATTATTTAAAGTTGGAACTAGTTATATTATTTATTCACAGTATGGTCTACTCATGAATTATCTCTATATTCATAGACACAGAGTACACCTATTTGTACACCCAATACTAATTTTATGTCTTCAAAATATTGCTGCAAGAAATGGTGGAAGAAATACTCATGTCTCCTGATCTATATATTCATTTTATCAAAGTAATATTTTGGACACAATAAGCAAAGGTCATACTTATGATTGTACCAATGTAAAAGTCATTCTAGCATTGGAGGAAGAGACAACCAAGAGACTGTCTCATGCAACAGCAAAGGGTTTATTCGGGGTCCAGAATGCTGGGGCTCAGACCTAATTTGAATAGAGCCTAGAGTCCTTAGAACATCTTAAGCAGAGCTTACATACTTAACTTGGAGAGGGAAGGGAAGGAAGTTTATTGGTGGTTCAGGGCGAATGGACGGTTTGTGTGCAACTGAGTGAGGGATTACATTCTGCAGTTTGGCATTTGGGGACAGCACATTCTGGGAACAAGATTACCAAACAATTCTCAAGATTTCAATAGTGTTTTGTTAAGAATACAGAAAAACAGGAAGTGACAAATACCTATTTTATTAATCTTTCATTCCCCACTTCTTCTTCTGGTTACGTTTAATCATAAAAGTGATCATTGAGGGGTGTCACATTTTATGTCTGCTAGTGGGGTATATTGTTGTCTGATTACCAAAATTTAACTGGTCCATTTTGAGCTTGAAGAAATGAAACTACACGGTGGAGCAAACAGGGTCTAGAGTTAGCAATAATATGATGATTATTAATGGACCGGCCAAAGCTGATAAAAGCGTAGTTTACCAGGGGGACTGTGTGAACGAAGACTGTAACCACCCTTTTGGGGCCTCTCTCTCTCGTTGATGCGCTTTAAGGTGTCTTCTCAATTTACTCATAGATAATTTTACAACCAGTATGATCGGAATAAAAACAACATTCTTCCCTCAATACAGCACAATGGCCCCCTTTTCTCATGAAGAGGAGGTCCAACCCTCGCCTTTTCTGTAAAACAACTTCAGAGAGAGATTTTAAAGATTCCTGTAAGGCTGTTATGGAGGTTTAATATCTTAAAGCTTTGTTCTACTGCTGCTTCTAATTGGGTCATTTGTTGTGTTCCATGGACTACGGCAGTGGTTCCTGTGCCCAGCCCTGCAGCAACTTCTATTCCTAATAGGATGGCTAAAGTGAGGAATACAGATTCCCGGCAGAACCGGGTTGTATGCCCCCCGCTTTTTGATCTTAATGAACCTGCATCATGATAGAGCACTATGGGAAACATCTGCACCATTACATAATTAATTGCACCAGTTGACAATTTTATGAAAACATAAACAATGTTTAAGTATATAGAATAATACTCTTGTTGGTATGGACAGGGCAAGGCACCTAAGATAGCACCGAAAACAGAGAAACAGTCCTATTTGGTTGCAACCGGATATAGAGGGCATTGCTTCTGTTGTAATCAATTAATCCCTTGAACCCCAAGTTTAGGTAGTTTTAGAATTTTGTCCTCAATATGTAATGGAAGGGGCTCAGAAGTTCACAGTCTGCAGAAGTCCACAAAAAGCAGTTTTTGTTTCTTTTTTTTTTTTCCTCTGTTCTGGGCAAGTTAACTTTTTAAGGACACCTAGGAGAGGGAGAGCTTTTTTCTTCTCTTTTTTGTTTTCTCCCTGCCAGCTGTTCCCATGGGGTCCAGTTGGTAACTTCTTTATCTTACAAATGTAGCCATCCCTGTGAAGCCCCAGCTCAAGGCCAGAGGCCTTGTTCACATATTTTGTGAAAAATTAGTAAGGGGTTGTCTAGCTTAGGAGTGCTGATTTTTCCAGCCAGTTGCCAAGTAGAACAGGAAGTTTGTCTACATTGAACTCTTTTATAGGGACTCTTTTGCTGAAAGTCCTAAAGTCAGCCTTGGTGAAGAATTTTGGAGAAGGTCAGTTAAGACTTGTTTGTTGGCCTTTTACAGAGGGGAAAGATGGGGAAGGCGGGGGGGAGAGCAGCTACATGGATCTGTGTATGAGAAAGGAGAGATGTAAAAGAATAATGAGAAAGGGGTTTGGGATTTTCCTAGCAACAAAATCGTGAGCAGTAGAACAGGTAGAGCAGAGGGGAAGACGGGAGTGAGTATCCCAAAAAGTCTCTGAGGGACTTTAAATTCTTAGTAACCTGTTTTCAGTGATGACAAAGCAACGTTAAAAGCCATTTTTATTACATCTTGGATAGGGTTCTGAGGGCTCTCCTCAGCTGGTTTGAGCTTTGGTATAGCTGGTAAGAGGACCTGGTGGGACCCGGTGCGGGCACTGACAGAAGAAGAGAGGAGTGAGTTGGTGGAGGGGTGCCTCACTACCTGCTACCTCAGCAAGGGGGCAATTGTCTGAGAACCGAGGTTTGGGTTTTGATCTAGAAATTGGAGGGGAGAAATCAGGTTGCTGAGGTGGGAGTGACAGCAGAGATTCTGGAGCAGAAGGCAGAGGGTGAGGATCTATTGGAGAAGCATAGTTCAGGATGTGAGAGAAGGAGGGAATTGGCCTGCCCATAGGGGAATCTCCTTTCACCCTTTTGAGCACTTGCAGAAGTTAAAAAGGTCACACAGAATTTGAGGATCTAGAGACCCATCTGGGGGCCATCAGTTTTGATTGTCTAATTGGTAATATGGTCAATGCTGTGTACTGAATTTGATGAGGAGTTTGGATTCCACCAGGCAGCCCCTGTATGCTCACATCCCCATGACTTACAGAAGAAGTCGGCTTTTGCCCCACACAGCCATGGCTGTTTGTGGTTTTGATAGTCCGCCGGGAAAACATAGTAATCTAGGCTAGCCAACCTGCATCTGGCTCGTGTGTCCCTACATCCATAATGTTTGTTTCCATTATCTATGGTACAGAAGGCATTTAACGGAATTTTAGTGGGATCCTCTTCTTCAGGGATATCCCAATAGGAACGACCTATAACCAGCTGACAAATATCTGGGTGGAGAGATGGCCACCAGGTCCCTAAGGGGGCTGTATGCGAGATAGATCATACTTCTTGTCTAGTAGGATTTGTGATTAGCCATCGCTGCTGTACGGGCTGATGAGCATTAGGACTACTTGTGGCCAAGGGGAGAATCTATAGCCTTATCCACCTGGTGAATACACCATTTGAAAGGGTTACCACTCTTTTCCAGTATCCAGCCAGAGTCTGGAGAGGACGCAGGCTTGAGATGAGAGGCATGGATCCAGCAAGTGATTCCGTCTACATATACCACTGTAGGTGTTATAAGTAGCACCTGGTATGGTCCTTTTCAGCCGGGTTCCAGGGATGACACCTGATGTCGTCTTATGTAGACGAAGTCTCTTACTTGATATCCATGTGGAGTCCCCTCGTCCCCAGGGTGGTAGGCAGTGGCCAGCTGTTTCCACAGGTATCGCTGAGTTCTTTCAAGAGCTTTTAGTCTGTCAAGCAAGTATTTCTTGCATGAAACAGTGAATAAGGCAGGAACATACTCTAATCTTTTATGCCGGTCTCTAAGCTTAATTTCGTTTAGGTCTCTTTAATGGTTCTATTTATTTTTTTTCCTGTCCTGAGCTCTGGGGTCTATATGCACAATGTAACTTCCAATTAATCCCCAGGGTCCTGGCTAAGCTCTGACTCACCTGGGCCATGAACACCGTTCAATTAACAGACCCTATTACCTTAGGCAGGCCGTGTCTTAGAAAAATATCTTTCAGGATGTACTTGACCACCGTTTCAGCGGTTGTTTTTTTTTTTTTTTTCTTTTTTTTTGTGAGAAAGGATTCAATCCATCCTGAAATTGTATTTACAAAGACTAAGAGATATTTAAGTCCATACCTTGCTGGCTTAATTTCAGTGAAGTCCACTTTCCAGAATTGTCCTGGTCTGGTTCCTCGTAGGTGCTTTCCTGCAGGAAGCTTGGAAGTGTAAGCATTAACCAATTGACAGAACCGACAGGCTTTTGTGAGTTATTTCCTTTCACTGTGAGTGAGTTAGTCGAAATCTCTGTTCCTGATCCTTCAGGAATGCCTGCAGTTTCTTTGAACCAAGGTGAGTAAGTTGATGTACATTTTTAATGTAGTGTAGGGCTTTCTGAAATTGCAGGCTGGGCTCAGTGAAGTTGAGGAGTTCAGTGTCAGTGTTTTAAATGTTATAAAAAGCTTGCTGGTGCTAAAGGGTCCATTGGAATTGGGCATCCTCATTTAACAGAGGGTATAAAGGAGCCGCAAAGAACACAAACCCAGGTATCCATAACCTGCAAAAGCCAACAGTCCCAAGAAACTCTCTGTGTTGTCCCCTGTTAGATGGCAGTGGTATCTGCACAACAGTTTGTTTTCTGGGCTCAGTGAGCCATCATTTACAGCCCCTAATGGAATACCCCAGGAAGATTACTTCTTGCTGGCAAATTTGGGCCTTTTTGGTCGAAGCTCTATACCCGAGTTCAGCAATTTCAGATAATTGTGCTTGGGTCCCAGACTCACAGTTTTACTTGGTGTTGGCAGCCAGTAGCAGGACATCCAAATATTGAAGCAGAGTGACTTTGGGGTGCATAGTTCTGAAGTTTTTGAGATTTCTGTGGAGGGCTGAATCAAAGAGAGTGGGGGAATTTTTGAACCCCTGTGGGTGTTTAGTCCAAGTTAGTTGACCAGACGTTCCAGTTTCTGGGTCTACCCAGTCGAAAGCAAACAGAAACTGACTATCTTTATGCAGAGTCAAGCAAAAGAAAGCATCTTTTAATTCCAGAAGAGTATACCATTTTCACTCAGCTACAGCAAACGGTTTATTGGGGGTCCAGCATGCTGGGGCTAAGAGCTCACATGAAAAGAGTAGAGAGCCCTGAGAACAGCTTAAAGAGAGCTTATATACTTTTCTTGGAGAGGGCATGGAAGGAAATTTTTGATGGGGCAGGGCGAGTGGGTGGTTTGCATGCAACCAGGTGAGGGAGTACATTCTGCAGTTTGGCAGTTGGGGACAGCACATTCTGGGAACAAAATTAGCAAACAGTTCTCAAGATTTCAACAGTATTTTGTTAAGCATACATAAAAACAGGAAGTGACAAGTACCTATTGTATTAACCTTTCACCAAAGCAAAATGCAAAGTGAGCATGGAATACTAAAATCAACCATGTCCAGATTGCCTAATGCTCTGAAATGTCAATCCTATTGGTGTCTACATATTTGTTTCTTCCTAAGATTATACATTCAACTTCAACCATGTTGAAAATGTCTAATCCTATCACTCACCTTATACTTTGCCTGATTTTCCAATGTCTCTATTGATATCTTTTTCCTACATATTTTCTCCAGTTCATCATTGTGAATGACTTTTCACATGTGCTAATATTTACATTCACTCTCTAAACGAAACAATATTGCTAATGAACTTTTGGTCCGATTCCTATACTCACCCTTTTTACTAAACCTACCGACTATCTTTCTAATCCTATGGACTATTCATTTTTGACTGGATGTTCTCTTCTACATTCAATCATCCAAGGTACAAGGTCCTATGCCATTGCATATCGATTTATCTGAGACATCTGTGCAGAACATAATTCAAAGCTAAGTATCCCACTAAAGGGCCCAATGCCCTTCAGGGCTTCAAATCGTACCTAGATTTTCTGGTTTCATACTTATATTTCACCGATATATTCTTGTGAATATTGCAGGTTCCCAATACCATTATTCATTCCGCAGAATGATGCCTAACCCAAATAGAATATGTTATTAACCCTAACCATACACTGTTCTCTCAATCTAACTTTACAGAAGAGCATAGACAGAGTTGGTCTTACAATACAGGCATGTAGGTGATCTTCCAATTGCTGAGAACCTCAAAGGTTGATGCAGAAATGATCCCAGGAGAAGATGTAGGCAGATATAAAGGACCTGAGAGAGCAAAAGTCATCTTCCATTGCAAACAACCTGGTCAGGATGAAACGATGTGTCTGAATCAGCCTCTCTCTTCTTAATATAAAGAAGATGGACCAAACCAGCCCTGTGTGGAGAGCTTCTCCTCGGTCCCTATGGTTTATATACCATTCTAACTTGTGAAAGTGCCACAGGAAGTAGGGGCAGCCACTATCTCAAGGAACCCTTGGAAGCCACTGTTAGGACAAAGTGGTTGCCAAGGCAGTGACCTCATTCCGTTCCTGAAGGAATTGACCTAAGTCACATCTTTGGTGATGGAACTCCCTGAACTTGTTATCCAGGAAGCCAGGCACACAGAGCCAGTCCCAGTCCCAGTCCCAGTTGGCTCACTTGTTTGGATTTACCAAGGACAGAGTCTGTCTTTCTTGATACCTAATGATTTGAGGATGGCCAAATGCAAGTAGAGCTCTGAAGACGGGCCTTTCCGGAGAAAGCAGGTAGTGGTCAGCCCAGGCTTCTGACAACTTCACAGAGTTGGACAAGGAGACCGGATCTGAGACAGGACAGGTTATTTCGGGGGAACATAGTATGGTCCACCAGTCAGAGGACACTCTGGAAAGTCACAGACTCAGTTGGGGGAAGGAGGGGCCTTTGTGAATGTGGGTGTGAGTTTGTGGATTTGTCTCATGTTCTCAGAATAGGTAGGAAAGTCAGTATGTTTGGTAAGGAGTGGACTGTTTCTAGAAAGTCGTTTGACAAGGTGAGTGTTTCTATGTCTGTTTATCTCACTGTGTCCGTGGTTGAAAATATTAGAAATAAGAATTCATCAATGGATGTGTCCTGTCTAGTAGAAAGCTTCCCAGCATTCATCCTGCCCATTTTAGGAATGGTTTGCAGGTTTCATTATTGATGGGCAACACCTACTATCTTCCCAAGATCCTGTTTTCTTCCTGAATTCTGGCCACTCTCCAGAATAGGCTCATGGTTTTGTGTCCAAGATATGTACGACCTCCAAGCTCTGTGACATGGCCATGTACTGGATAGCTGAAGGGAATGCGAGCATCTCAGAAAACTCAGATATCAGTGTGACCAGGAAAGTCTCAGTGGAGAAACCCTGCTTTGGGCCTTTTGCTAAAATATTTGCCTGTTGCCATGAATATCAGGAAGGTCTTTGCCTCAGGCCAGCCCTTTGTGAATCCTGAAGAAAACTGTTTTCAAATGGTTATGAATGGGCATCACCTGTGGCTCTTTGCTTAAATGCTTTGTAAAGGGATGTGTCTGAATCTGCCTCTTTGCCCTGTGTGAGGTAGTGGCTTAGATTCTCAGCACCAGTTGGATCTAAAGAAAAATCCAATGTGTGCATCCAAAACCAAAATGCAAAAAAGATCAGTCATGGTGTATGAAGTCTCTCACCTTCCTCTTTTAGGTTCCTGACCTCCATCAAGTGAGAATAGGGATCCTTTGGGACAAATGAGTTCTTTCAAGCCCTGCAGAGATGATTGGGTTTTCTCATGACTCCAAATCACATGAAGAAACTATACCTGACAGTCAGTAGGCCTCAAATTGGAGAAGCAGAGCAGTATTAACGGCAGACCTATGTGATCAATCCTGGTTCACAGAAAGGGTGCCCAGGCTACCCTGTGGTTAGGCAAATGAAGGGAAAGAGACCTTATTTTGGAAACTCTCTTAGGCTGTGACATTCATGGAAACATCCAGCCAGAGGTTATGATGAATGTATATATGGAAGAAGATGAGGGCCTTGGTGGAGTGTTTTGGTTTTAATTGTGGTCATTTGTGTGGAGTTTGGAAGAGATGACTGGGTCCACCTGGGCTTGAACTCTGATGTGATTCCCCTCAGAGACTGAGTTCTGTAACTGACCTCAGAGAAGTAATTGCTTTGGAATGGGATATGTCTTAATCAGCCTCTTGGCCCTGTGTGAGGCTGTGGCTTTGATTACCAGCACCGTAAGGATCTAAAAAAAGATCCCATGTCTGCTTCCAAAACCAAAATGACCAAAATTGCAGTCATTGTTGATGAAGTCTCTCGCCTTCATTTGTAAGGTTCTGAAAGAATAAAAGAAATTGAAATTGAAACGTAAAGAACCAGGTTCTGTAAAGTATCCAGGCTGCACTCAGAGCCTGAAATTCCTGTGGCAGTTAAGACAATTCCTGGAACTGCCCTTTAGATGTGTGTTGAAATCTTCCCTGACCACCTAGTTACTTAACAACCTCTTCTCAAAAACCGTGCAGCTCAGCACATATACATCTCAGGGCTTCAACCAATCATTTTAAATGTATACCCCTTCTCAGGGCTAACCAATAACACCCTGCCTGAACTATTCCCACCAATGAATGTGCAAATCATGTTTTAGAGTTGTTATTTGATTTTCCCACGGTATACGGTGATTTGCTAAAGGAAGCTATGATGTATGTTAAGTCCCTGCCCTCTCTAAAGAATGTATATAAAATCTGCTCATGTTGTTCTTGGGGCTCTTTGTTCCTTGCTCCTCTGAAGTGAGCTCTGAGCCCCAGCATGCTGGACCCCCAATAAACCCTTTGCTGTTTCATGAGAAATTCTCTTGGTGGTCTTTTCCTCCGAAGTTCGGCCCACCTTTTCATCTGGAGGCCCTAGCTGAGAAATCCAGCAGTGACGAAAAAAAGACCCCAACGGACTCCTTTCAGAGTAAGTAAGGTGCCTCTTTCTGGTTTCAGGTTTCAGGTTAGGGCTTGGCAAAATGGCTGTCCGTGAAGAACATTAGCTCTCTGGGACGGTGGCTGACAGATGTGTCACAGAGCCACAGGCCACGTCCCTGGGGGACACTCCAGAGGACTCGGGATATAGAGGATTAGTAGTTTCCTCAACTCGGTTATTTTTTGCTTCACGATTCGGTTTTCCAGCCCATCAGGTTTTGCTGGCTACTCAGTTTTGTTCATTGTCAGGAACTCATGTTGAGTTTACTGTCTGTCTTTATTGTCTAACCCATCATGTTTTGCCAGTTACTCAGTTCTAATCTTTGTCTTGGACTCATGTTAAACGTTTACTGTTTGTCTTTGTCTGTGTCATGTTTGTGTATTCACTTTCCCTGTTTGAGTAACTCCCATTATGGGACATTATGGGACAAAGCACTTCCATGCCTCTGTCCCTTAACCTTGATCATTGGACTGATGTCCGCTCAAGTACCAAGAATCTTTCTTTTTCAGTAAAATGCCGGACCTGGCAGACTCTCTGTGCTTCAGAATGGCCCATCCTAGGAGTCGGATGGCCCCCAGAAGAATCCTTCCACTTCCCTCTAATCCGAAAAGTCAGAGATATTGTCTTTCACCAGGGCCACGTGGCCACCCAGATCAACAGCCATATACCCCTTGCCCCACGATCCCATCATTCCAACATTCTGCTAATCCCCCTCTTCCCTCCATTCTGAGTCACAAGACTGGACACTCCTCTCTCTCCTTATCCTCTACCCTCGCTCCCCAACCCACAACATGTTCCAGATGATCCTCCCGCCGCTGACTCAGCCTCTCCGCCGCTAGAGGCAATTGGGCCAGACCCAAGCCCTCCAGGGGACTTCCCCGCAGCAGCAGCAGCCCCTGCTCCCCTGAAGGAAGCTGGGCCACCTAAAAAAACCCGCAGGAGATGGATAATAGAAAACTCGGAAGCCCCTGTGATGCTCCCTCTCCATCCCTACGGGCCCATGAACCGACCCAACTGGGACCCCAACACCTTTAAATGTAGGTAGCATTTGTCCACTTGTCGCCATTCTCTAATAGTGGGTCTCTGAGCGGCCGCCAGAGGGCCGACTAATTTGTCCAAGGTAAGAGAGATTATCCAAGGGCCTAATGAGTCTCCTTCTATGTTTCTGGAGAGAATTATGGAAGCCTATAGGAAATATACTCCTTTTGATCCTCAGGCAGAAGACCAAAAGGCATCTGTTGCAATGGCCTTTATCGAGCAGACTGCCCTAGATATTAAGAGAAAGTTACAACTTCTTGATGGATTATAAGATATGACCTTAAGAGATTTAGTCAGAGAAGCTGAGAAAGCATATTATAAGAGAGAAACTGAGGAGGAAAGGGAATAGAGGAGAGAGAGAAGGAAAGGGAACAAAAGAAGGAGGAAAGAAGCAAATGGCAGAGTAAAGCATTGCCTAAGGTTCGGGTAACAGCAGCAAATAGGCCAGAAGTTAAAAAGCAGGGATACATAAAGGGTTACCTGGGCCCACGCCAAAGGCTGCCGTTGGCCTCAAATCAATGTGCCCACTGTAATAAAAAAGAACACTGGGCCAAAGAGTGCCCCCTAAAGAAGCAGCCACGCCAGCCCGCCGTGCTGACTCTAGAAGAGAACTAGAAAATTCGGGGCTCAGATCCCCTTCCCCAGCTCATAGTAACATTTGAAGTTGAGGGGAACACAGTGAACTTTGAAGTGATTACAGGAGCAGTATACTCAGCCCTTAAGACTTCACTGTCCCCCCTATCAATTAAATGGTCCCTAGTTCAAGGGGCTAATGGCAGTAGATATCGGGCTTGGACAACTAAGATGAACATGGACCTCGGAAAGTTAAAAGTCCACCACTGTTTCCTAGTAATTCCAGAATGCCCGGCCCCATTGATGGGCAGGAATCTGCTTACCAAACTCCGGACTAGAATAACCTTTAAACCTAATGGTCCCCAAGTGGAGGTTCTATAGCGTTCAGTATAAACTCCCATAGTCACATCTTTGACTATGTCCGTAGAAGATGAACATCAACTCTTTGCGCCCCATAGGACTAATCAAACAGGCAAACTACCCCATAAATGGATAAAAGATTATCCTAATGCCTGGGCAGAAACTGCTGGGTTAGGTCTAGCCATCAACAACCTCCAATAGTAGTAGAATTAAAAGCCTCTTCGTCTCCAATTAGCGTTAAACAATATCCTCTAAGCAAAGAAGCTAAGGATGGGATAAGGCCCCATATTCATAAATACCTGGCTCTTGGGGTCCTAAGGTTCTGTCAATCAGCCTGGAACACCCCCCGGTACCAGTAAGAAAGCCAGGAACTGGGGACTACCGTCCTGTTCAAGACCTAAGAGAGATCAACCACAGAGTGCAGGACATTCACCCCACAGTACCCAATCCATATAATTTGCTTAGCACTCTGAATCCGTAGCGGAAATGGTACACTGTGCTGGACTTAAAAGATGCTTACTTCTGCTCGCCTGTACATAAGTACTGTCAGTTGCTGTTAGCTTTAGACTGGATAGACCCAGAACCTGGAACATCTGGCCAACTAACCTGGACTAGACTCCCACAGGGGTTCAAAAAATCCCCCACTCTCTTTGATGAAGCCCTCCACAGAGACATCAATGACTTCAAAACTGCACACCCCGAAGTCACCCTACTCCAATAGTGGATGATCTTCTACTGGCAGCCGACACCAAGGAGACCTATGAGTCTGGGACCCAAGCACTATTATTCGAGCTTGCTCGGCTTGGATATAAGGCTTCTGCCAAAAGGCCCAAATTTGTCAGCAAGAAGTAATCTTCCTGGGTTATTCTCTCAGGGGTGGCAAACGATGGCTCCCTGAGCCCAGAAAAAAAACTGTTGTGCAGATACTGCCCCAATCTAATAAGAGAAAACTCAGAGAGTTTCTTGGGACTGCCAGCTTTTGCAGGTTATGGACTCCTGGGTTAACATCTTTGGCTGCCCCTTTATACCCGCTGATAAAGGGGGATGCCCACTTCCAATGGACCCCTGAGCACCAACAAGCTTTTGATAATGTCAAAAAAAGATGCTGCTATCTGCTCCGGCCTTAGCACTCCCAGATGTAGAAAACCCTTCACTCTCTACATCGAGGAAAAGAAAGGAATAGCACGGGGAGTGCTCACTCAGTCTTTTGGACCTTGGAAAAAGCCGGTAGCGTATTTATCCAAAAAACTGGACCCAGTGGCTAGCGGGTGGCCCCATTGCTTAAGTGCTAAAGCAGCGGAATCCCTTCTAATAAAAGATGCTCATTAATTAACGTTGGGACAGAAGCTAACCATTATATCCCCCCATGCCCTGGAGAGCATGATCTGTTAGCCTCCAGAGAGATGGCTATCAAACTCCAGAATAAACCACTACCAAAGCCTCTTGCTTGACAAAGACAGAATAACGCTGGGACCCCCTGCTCCACTCAACCCAGCTACACTGCTGCCAGAAGAATCATCAGGACCCGTCACTCATGAGTGTCAACACATACTGGCAAGGAAACCAGTATACAACAAGACTTGAAGGATCAGCCACTGCCTCGCCCTGAAGTCATATGGTTTATGGATGGCAGCAGCTTCCTCCAAGATGGTAAGCAGCGGGCTAGAGCAGCAGCAGTTAGCAAAACTAATTTCATCTGATACTCTGTTCTCCCAGAAGGGACATCAGTCCAAAAAGCAGAACTGATTGCCCTTATGAAAGCATTGGAACTAGCAACAGGCAAAAGGGCCACCATATAAACTGTTAGCCACTATGCATTTGCCACTGTTCATATGCACGGGACTATTTACCAACAATGGGGGCTATTAACCTCTGCCGGGAAAGAAATAAAGAATAAAGATGAGATCCTCCACCTTCGCTCAGCAGTGCAGGGCCATAAGGAACTAGCTATAGTGCACTGTCCAGGGCACCAGAAGAGAAACAATCCCGTGGCAGTTGGAAACAGAAGGGCAGATGAGGAAGCTTAATTGGCAGCCCTAAACGGAGTGACTCTGTTAACTTTTTTCACACCGGGGGGAACAAAAATCAGGAGACTTGGCCGCCCCGGAACATTCAGGCAACTTATCATCTGAGGAGACAGATACAGAACTCTGGGACCCTACAGAGCCAAGTTTACAATTTCAAAAAGCCCACCTTTATGTCAAAGATGTACACCAGCTCAACCACTTAGGCTCAAAGAAGTTATAAGCACTCTTAAAGGACCGAATAAAGGACTTATTATTGACTGACTCACAGAGGAAAAAAATAGCTGAGCTGGTGACTAGAGCTTTTCAAGTCTTCCAATTAGTTAATACTTTCCCATCCAAGAGTCCTGCAGGGATGCGCATACGAGGAACCAGACCAGGACAATTCTGGGAAGTGGACTTTACTCAAATTAAGCCAGCAAGGTATGGACTTAAATATCTCCTAGTCTTTGTAGATACTTTCTCAGGATGGGTCGAAGCCTTCCCCATGAAGAAAGAAACAGCTCAGATGGTGGTCAAAAAGATCCTAGAAGACAGTTTTCCAAGGTTCGGCCTGCCTAAGGTAATAGGGTCTGATAACGGACCGGCATCCATGGCCAAGGTAAGTCAGGGATTTTCCAGGATCCTGGGGATTAATTGGAAGTTATATTGTGCTTATAGACCCCAGAGCTCAGGACATATAGAAACGATGAATAGAACCATCAAAGAGACTTAACGAAATTAATCTTGGAGACCGGCATAAAAAATTGGACTATGCTCCTCCCTCATGCACTTTTTCATGCAAGAAATACCCCTCCGCCTCTTTGTGTAACCTCACCCCTTATGAAATTCTCTACGGTGCCCCTCCTCCATTAAGGGACCTAACCCCAACTCTGAGATTAATGATTCCTTCAACACCCCCTTGCTAGACAGAATTAAAGCCCTTGAACAAACCCAGCACCCAGCGATACCTGTGAAAACAATTGGCCACTGCTTATCATCCTGGAGACGAGGGAACTCCACATTGATATCAAGTGGGAGACTTCGTCTACATGAGACAGTGTCAGGTGTCATCCCTGGAACCCTGCTGGAAAGGACCATACCAGGTGCTGCTTATAACACCTACAGTGGTGAAAGTGGATGGGATCACTTCCTGGATCCATACCTCCCATCTCAATCCTGCTCCCTCTCCAGACTCTGGCTGGAAACTGGAACAGACTGGTAACCCTCTCAAGTTGCTTGTCCGTGGTGTGGGTAGGGCTATGGATTCTTCCCCTGACCACCAGCAGTCCTAATCCCCATCAGCCTGTTCAGCAAAAATGGCAAGTTTTATAAATCCTACTGGGCAAGTAGTGTGGTCTATTTCACATACAGCCCCCTTATGGACTTGGTGGCCATCTCTCCACCCGGATATTTGTCAGCTTGCCATAGGCCTCTCTGACTGGGATCTCCCTGACATATTGGACCCCACACAGATGCCACTCAAACCCAAACCAGGGCAACATAGACCAACTTACCCCATGAATTATTGATGTCATCTCCCACAGCTCAGGTGTAAACTAGCCAGTCTTGTGTATTAAGTGTGCCCAGCTGATTTCTGAAGTCACAAACAGGCCCAAACCTGTGGAGGACCCAGTGACTTTTATTGTAGATCTTGGGGTTGTGAACACACGGGACCTACATTGTGAAACGCAAACTCCCCAGACAGTATGATTTTGGTAGGATGAAATGACATCTGGATTGATCCCAATAAATGTGCCGCTATCCAAGTGGTGTCAAAAACTTGCTGCGGAAAAAATAGTTTATGTTACCCCCTCAATATAACTTTCACTTCCAAAGGAAGGGGCTACCTCAGAACAACATGGCCTATGGGAAATACTTGGGGAATGCGATTCTATATTAATGGCCCTGGTTATGACTTTGGTCTCTGGTTCACCATCCGGCTTAAAAAGGAAGAAAATCCCACAGCAATAGGGCCCAATCCCCTCAAGTCAGGAATTAAGCCTCCTCAACCTCCCATGCCTAGATCTACCAAAACCCCTCTACCATCTCATACTTCGCAGTTTCCATCTTTGCCTACTTCCCCAGTCCAGAGTACAGCTGACTCCTTCCCCTGGGAACTAATTAAAGGAACCTTTATGGTACTGAACTCCACACAGTCAGAACTCCTTGCATTTCAGCCCAGGTATTTGACAGCTCTGTACATTATTGTATAATGGTGCAGATACTCCCCAGGGTGCTCTATCATGATGCAGAATCCTTTGAAGGTCTACTAGGGGGACAACCAACCCGATTTTGCCGGGAGCCAGTGTCCCTTACTCTAGCCATCCTATTGGGGCTAGGAGCTGCTGCAGGAGTGGGTACAGGAACAGCTGATATGATCCATGGGTCACCACAAATGGCCTGATTAGAAACAGCAATAAATCAAGACTTGAAGACGTTAGAGACCTCCATCACACTTTTGCAGGAATCCTTAACCTCTCTCTCTAAAGTTGTTTTACAGAACAGTCGAGGATTAGACCTCCATTTCATGAGGGAGGGGGGCCTCTGTGCTGTACTGAGAGAAAAATGCTGTTTTTATGCTGACCATACTGGAGTTGTAAAATAATCCATGAGTAAATTGAGAAAATTCCTTGTAGAGCACCAGAGAGAAAGGGAGATTCAACAAGTGTGGTTTGAGTCATGATATACCCAGTCCCCCTGGTTAACTACACTCCTATCAGCCTTAGCTGGACCCCTGATCATGCTTATGGTGTTGATAACTGTGGGACCTCGTTTGCTTAACTACATAGTTTTCTTTCTCCAGGCTCAGATTGGGCAGGTGAAACTCATGGTAATCAGACAGAAATACACTTCACTGGCAGAAATAGAATGTGAGACCCCACAATAATTATGATTCATTACTTTTAAGATTAAAAGTAGGCAGAAAAAGGAGTGAGAAATGAAAGAATTAATGAAATTGAAATTGAAACGTAAAGAAACAGGTTTTGTAAAGTTTACAAGCTGTGCTCAGAACCTGAAATTCCTGTGTCAGTGAAGACAATTCCCGGAACTGCCCGTTAGATGTGTTGAAATCTTCCCTGACCACCTAGTTACTTAACAACCCCTTCCCAGAAACCGTGCATGTCAGCACGTATACATCTCAGGGCTTCAACCAATCAGTTTAAATGTATACCCCTTCTCAGGGCTGACCAATCACCCCCTGCCCGAACTGTTCCCGCACATCAATGTGCTAATCATGTTTTACAGTTGTTATTTGATTTTCCCACAGTATATGATTGTCGCGACCCCTTGCCCGCAAGGAAGACGCAACTCAGAAATCTTCTTTCAGCAGTTTATTCAGACCTTGATTAAAGTATCTTCTAGTGACCCCCCTCCTCCCGAGCGCCCAAGCACAGTCTAATAAAGCCTCCCACGTACCAATCTTAAGCCGCCACGTGGATCTTTCTCATAGGGTAGCAAGGGATAGCGTGCCAACTCTCCATAAAAGGAGTTGCTTACTACAGGCCACAGTGGAAGCCGGCGCCATCTTCTAATGGCGGCCACAATCTACAACAATGGCTTACCACAGTTCCCCCTTCTATTTTATAAAACAATGCAGGCGAAAGTAGAGGTCCTATCCCACTGTGCAGAAGCGGCTGCAATGTATGGTTCAGTCCTAAGGAGGCGCCTTCCCCAGACCTGACCCCATATCAGCCGACGCCTTTTTTCGTAGGGCGGGGGCGTGGACGTCAAACCCGCATGCAATAGGACATGCTTTCCTTGAGGTCCGTTGAGGGATCACTCAAGTGCAGTGCTTTGCCTCGCATCCTGCATCTTGTCGATGGCGAGAAGTAGGGCAACACAGGTAGCCTGGTAACAATAACAAATTTTTAGTTGGCAACACAATCCCTAAGCCCCAGAGGAAAGTAAAGTGTCTGTAGCCGAGAAGAAAGACCAGTCCTAAAACCCATCTGCGTGCAATGGTAACAAGACCTGCAGAGTGCAAGGGCTATTAAGTACTGGGGGAGAATAAGAAAGAGGACATGCCAATCCCAGTGCACTGTGAAATTAACTTGGGGTGCAATGGCCATGCCCAGAAAATCACTGTTTAAGATGCGCAAGCCAGATTTGCGGAGACATGCCATTTTCCAAGGCCGCAAGAGCCTATACAATCATAGCCTTCTCCTGTGTATGGCGAGTTTTAAGGCGACAGAGAAGCCACAAACAAAGTATAATACCGAAGCAACACATTGCCCCCAAAATGGCCACTCCCACCCACTCCTTAAAGAAGGAAAAGGCAGAAGATAGCCAACTGGTGAATTGACCCAAAGTCACTGGTTCGACACGGGTACTATTCAAAACAGCAATTTGAGTTAGTTGAGATTGGAGTAAGTTTTCTGCTTCCATGGACCAGGTTCCGGATAAATATTTCCCGATGATGTGGGAGGCATTCCTGGAATCATTAAATCTTACAGAGGTTATACATAAATGTGCACGTTGATCAACACAACCTAAATATACTAGATCAGACAATTTCTCAACTTGATCTTGAAGCAGATTTATCCTTTGATTAGCAGCCAGAATCCCAGATAAAATGTGTTGATTAATTCTACTTTGAGATTTACGTATGGTGGATGTTTGTTGAATAACCTCATTAAGAGTGGCAGCAGTTTGTACTTGGCTGGCCATGGCTACTCCAGCTGTAACTGCTGCAGCAGCAGATACCGCCACAGCTGTCACTATAACTGCCATAATACCAAAATCTTTACGGGCTCTAATCAGTTCAACAATAGGAAAAGATTCCGGATCCACAGTAACTGGGATCGGGACAAAGGTTGGAATTTTCATAATCACTGCCACAGTCCAAGAGCCATTCCAACACTCAGTTAAATAACAGGTAACATTAGAACAATTAAGCATCCCCTGTGATGTATCATTAGCCAAAAGAAACAGGAACGGAGATTGGAGACAGACTGCTGCAGAGGATAACGTAGCATTACTTAATTGTGAGTTATGTGAAATATTTCCAAGTCTCCTACCTCGATCCGAGTCTTGGATACTACCAGAAACATTAAACAACCAGCTTTTGACTCCTCGTAATTGAGCCAAAGTGGAGATATCAGCTGTGGCTCTCTTTTCATTGGAAATTAACCATTGAAACCAAGACCAACCTGTTCCTATAGAGGAATTACAGTTGGAAGAATTATATAAGTATCTTTTATGAGAGGGGGAAAGAGAGAAACCCTTAGAGACCTGATGTTTCTCCCAAGAGTGATCTTGACAAGGCGTGAATGTTCGGGGGGGTATCCTGTTTGTTGATTAGCAAACTTGCCTTGTCCCAAAAGCATATCCTTATCCTAGGCAGGGCGTCTCGCTGCATGATTTTGAGCAGCTTGCTCTACTGCACCCTCTAGCATAAATGCTCTCCAATCCAAAATTTCCCTGGGGAGACACAAGCGCAGACTAGATTAGCCCAATCTGAAGGAGTCATACAAAATCTAGCAAGTCCCTCCACCTGAGTAAGGGTGAAAGCGGCATCCACGCCATAATTTCGGACAGATTCCGCCAAGGTTTTAATTATCTTAAAGTCTAAAGGCTCATCATATCTTCCCCTGTTATTGTCCTGAAATACAGGGTATGCAAGTCCCATATCTGTATTAACTGTCCTCCAAACTTGCGCATGATAAGATCTCCAGGAATTTTGGCTCCCCCCCACATACGGGGGTGGAGCAACCGGCACCATATCTTTTTCGAGATATTCTACCTCCTCCTCCTCAGAGTGTTGTTGACCAATATTGGATCCCGTCCCCTTTTTACAGTAGGCCTGTGTGCCCTGTATCCCTTGTTTCTTTTTCTTCATTTTTATCTTGCGTAATTGTTGTAGGAATATATCAAGGTCCTCAGAACTCTCTGAGCCGCTTGTGTTCGCAGGCATTTTTAATTCAGCCAAGTCTGGGTAGAGCCTTCTCCTATTTTTAGTTTCAGGCTCTTTTGCCTTCTCACTACTCTTACTCCCAATGCTCTCTGCCACTTCACTATGTGATCCTTCAGACTTTTCCTCATGTAGTTGCTCAAGAACAGCTTGACCCTCACTCACAGCTTCCTGGCATTTACTATCTAGTATACATCCTCTAACTAACTTACAAAGTGGTATAACACCACCCTCTAAGGTGCCTTGTTCACGAGCGAAATCTAGATCTTTCCCTAATTTGTCCCAGCTAGGTATAGTAAGGCTGCCCGAAAACACAAACCACGGTGCAGCAATATCTGTCTTCTGTAAAAATCTCTGTAAAGTACTACGTTTCACTTCTAGTCCCTTGGAACATAACAGGCCATGTAGGACCAGGAGAAGCGGACTTGAAGATGTGGCACCCATGACACAACAAAAGACACACAAAAAACAAAAGTGAAAGTACACAGTGCAGCTGCAATAAAATGTAACGCTCTCTCTTGCTTTACAGAGGAGCTGCCCCGCTTTGATCGCGGATCCCACTTACCTGGGACAAATCCCCGCTTTGATCGTGGATCCCACTTACCTGGGACTAACCGGTGCACCACACCTGACTACTGAAAGTTCTGGTTCCCGGGTCTCGGCACCACTTGTCGAGACCCCTTGCCGGCAGGGAAGACGCAACTCAGAAATCTTCTTTCAGCAGTTTATTCAGGCCTTGATTAAAGTATCTTCTAGTGACCCCCCTCCTCCCGAGCGCCCAAGCACAGTATAATAAAGCCTCCCACATACCAATCTTAAGCCGCCACGTGGATCTTTCTCATAGGGTAGCAAGGGATAGCGTGCCATCTCTCCATAAAAGGAGTTGTTTACTACAGGCCACAGTGGAAGCCGGCGCCATCTTCTAATGTCAGGCACAATCTACAACAATGGCTTACCACATATGTTGATTTGCTAAAGGAGGCTATGATGTATATAAAGTCCCTGCACTCTCTAAAGATTGTATATAATATCTTATCAAGTTGTTCTCGGGGCTCTTTGTTCTTTGCTCCTCTGAAGTGAGCTTTGAGCCCCAGCATGCTGGACCCCAATAAACCATTTGCTGTGGCATGAGACAATAGGTGCTTGGGTTTTCTCATGTCTCCAAATCATATAAAGAATCTATACCTGACAGTCAGTAAGCCTCAAATTGGAGAAGCAGTGCAGTATTAGCGGCAGGGCTATTTGATCACTCCTGAATCAAAGGAAGGGTGTTCAGGCCACCCAATGCCCTTCTGGACTTCAAATATTACCTAGATTTCTGTTTTCATACTTATATTTCACCAGTATATTCTTGTAAATATCGCAGGTTCCCAATACCTTAATTCATCCCACAGAATGATTCCTAAACCAACTCGAACCTGTTATTACCCTTAAACATGCAATATTTCCTCAATCTAACTTAACAGAAGAACAAGGATATTGTTGGTCTTACAATACAGGAATATAGGGGATCTTCCACCTGCTGAGAACCTCAAAGTTCCATGCAGAAATGATCCCTGAAGAAGATGTAGACACCTATGAAAGACCTGAGAGAGCAAAAGTCAACTTCCATGTAAAACAACCTGGTCAAAATGAAGGGATGTGTCTAAAAGCCTCTATCTTCTTAATGTAGATTAAATCGACCAAACCAGGCCTGTGTGGAGAGCTGTTCCCGGGTGCCTATGGTTGATATACCATTCTATCTTGTGAAAGTGTCACAGGAAGTATGGGCAGCCTCCATCTCATGGAACCCTTGGAAGCAACTGTTAGGACACAGTGGTTGCCAACGCAGTGATGTCATTCAGTTCGTGAAGGAAGTGACCTATCACACTTCCTTGGTGATGGAACTCTCTGAACTCGGGATCCAGGAAGACAGGCACCCAGAGCCAGTCCCAGTCCCAGTTCCAGTGGTCTCACTTGTTTGGATTTACCAAGGACAGAGTCAGTCTTTCTTAGTACCTACTGAAGTGCGAATGGCCAAATGCCAGGAGAGCTCTGAAGAGGGGCCTTTTCTGAGAAAGAAGATAGTGGCTCAACCATGGCTCCTGACAACTTCACAGAGTTGGCAAAGAAGACCAGTTCTGAGATAGGACAGGCCATTTTGGTGGAACATAGTATGGCCCAAAAATCAGAGGAAACTCAGGATACTCACAGACATACTTGGTGGAAGGAGGTTCCATTGTGGGTGTCGGTGTGAGTTTGTGGTTTTGTCTCATGTTCTGAGAATAGGTAGGAAAGGCGGTTTGTTTGTTTGGACTGGAATGTTTCTAGAAAGTCGTTTGACAATGCGAGTGTTTCTATGTCTGTGTATCCCACTGAATCTGTTTTTGTAGACATTTGAAAAGTGAATGCATCAATGGTTGTGTCCTGTCTAGTAGAAAGCTTCCCCGCATTCATCTTGCCAAATTAAAGAATCAAGAGCTGCTTGACTTATGGATGGGCAACACCTATTATCTTCCTAAGTTCCTCTTTTCTTCCTGAATACTGGCCACTCTTCAGAATAGCCTCATGGTATTATTTCCAAGATATGTACCACCTCCAAGCTCTGTGACATGATCATGTACTGGATAGCTGAAGGGAATGAGAGCATCTCAGAAAACTCAGATATCAGTGCAACCACTAAAGTCTCAGTGGAGAAACACTACTTTGGACTTTTGTTCTGTTGTCCTGAATGTCAGGAAGGTGTTTGCCTCAGGCCACCCCTGTGTGAAACCTGAAGAAATCAATTTTCAAATGGAAAAGGATGGGCTTCACCTGTGGCTCTTTGCTTAATTGCTTTGGAAATGGATGTGGCTGAATCAGCCTCTTTGCCCTGTGTGAGGCAGTGGCTTAGATTCTCAGCACCTGATGGATCTAAAGAAAGTTTCCAAGTGTGCATCCAAAACCAAAATGGCCAAAAGAGCAGTCATTGTGGATGAAGTCTCTCGCCTTCCTCTGTAAGCTTCCTGACCTCCATCAAGTGAGAATAGGGATCCGTTGGGTCAAACCAGTTCCTCAAAGCTCGGCAGAAGCTAGCCAATAGGTGCTTGGGTTTTCTCAGGACACCAATTCACATAAAGAATCTATACCAGACAGTCAGTTGGCCTCAAACTGGAGAAGCAAAGCAGTATTAAAGAAGGGCTATTTGATCACTCTTGGTTCACAGGAAGGGTGTCCAGGCCACCCTGACTTTAGGCAAATGAGGGGCAAGGGAGCTTATTTTGTACACTGTCTTGGGCTGCGCCCGTCATGGAAACCTCTAGCCAGAGGTTATTCAGAGTGTCTATGTTGAAGAAGATGAGGGCCATGTGGGAGTGTTTTGGTTTTAATTGTGGTCATTTGTTGGTGGTTGGAAGAGAATCCTGGGTCCACCTGGGCTGGAATTCTGGTGTGATGCCCCTTAAAGACTGAGTTCTGGAACTGACCTCAGAGAAGTATTGCCATTAATTGTGTTGGGATTTTAGGCGGCCATGCATGAGAGTCGCCATTGGAAACTGAGATCTAAGCCTGGGGTGGCTATTCACCAAGCACTGTCAATCTCAGCCAGGACATCACATGATTTTATTATGAAAGACTTGGCAGCCATTGTTGACAGTCAAAACACACATGGACCTCACATTGTAGACCTCAATGGGCCTGGCTTCATGTGGCCTTTTGGCCACACTTTGGGAAGCCTTGCCTCTGAGAATTCTCCAGAGGTTTCCTTGAAATGTGCTTCCTAAAAATTTAATGGTTCCTGAATGAATTGAAAACCACAGTTTCTCCAACTTCATCCTTGAAAAATTTCTAGATAAATACCATGAAATTTTTGAAATTTCCATGACCAGGTGGCACTGGAGAACCTTTGGATGTCCTGTTGCTGATCAAGAGTGTACCAGACAGTGCCTTCTTTGACTGGGTTTCATGAAAATGGTGTAGAACAGAGCTGCCAGTATGGTGGAGCCTGCTGAGTAGTGGGCCCAGAGCTGTGGTGTGCAGTTGTGTGATAAAACATCTGTGGTGGGGTCATGTGGATCTTACTTCGGCTTCCAAATGCTTGTGATTGACATGGTGCAGCCAGCAGACTTTTGTATATTAAGCCATCTTGTTAGATGGAGAGTTTTCAGGGCAATGTTCAGAATCAAGTTGCTACGGTCAAGGGGGCAAGCAATGTGGCATAGAAGCCTGATTGGTGCATTCTCCATCAGACCCTTACCCACCACATTTGACAGAACTCCCTCCAGCACTGTGTTCCAGTTGAACTCCTTGTATTTTGTGAAGCAAATACCAAACTCCCAGTGCAGCAACAAGAAACACAACAAAATTGGAGAATGACCAAATGGCTTCACAGTCTACACGGAAAGATTCTTAGACCCCAGTGGCCACAGCTTACCCACAAAGAGAGAATTCAGCACTGCTGCCTCATGTTCATTGGAAAATAAGAAACCATGTCCTCCATGTAACATAGATGCATACACAGCTTTGATGATCTCACTACAAAGGAAGCTAAAGCTCCTGAAAACAACATATATTTCAAGTGTACAATCTCAAAGACAGTTTCCCAGATGTCTTAAGGCCTGCACACTTCCATGTTTGTGGAGTGTTTACAGTCTCCATTACTTTTGGAAACTCCTCTACCACCTCCAGTGTTGTGAACTCCCGAGCATTTTCCATTCCAGATATGTATTCATAGATTTTCTAACTCTTCTCCTCTAATTGTATCTTACTTGGGGCGAAGGTAATGTCAAGGCATTGTTCTGGATGAGAGTGGGAAGATTTTTTGTAGCACATATTTGCATACACATTGGATTCATTTTCCAATTATTCATTCAAAATACTTAATCCCTCATAGTAACCCACTCCCTACTAGACTCTGACTACAAATCCTAATATGATGGATAAAAATAGACCAAACCAAATTGAAATACAAGCAGTTCAGAGGATGCCAGGTGTACATTTGGACGTTCCTTTTGCATTATATATGGTAGGAGTTTTAAATCTAGTGAATTTTTTGTTGAAACACTTCTCCATGTGTTTTTAAAGTTAACAAATATGTGAATTCATGTCTCCATTTCTCTGTAGCCTAATCAGCACATATATTTTTATATGCACATATAGAATCCTACCTGGTACCACACGTACATTCTTGTGAGGTGGCTGACTTGGCAGATACAAATTGTAAGAAGAGATCACTCCTGTTAAACACTGTTGGAACTGAAAATTCAACCTATGCGTGAGTATCCTAGCTGAACAACATTATACATAAATTCATGTTCAGTAAAATGAATATTTTTAGATCTGTGGATGATATATATTTCATGGTGAATTTCATTTGGCTTGTATATTAATACTTTTTAATTTCTGTGTGTGTATTTTAATGTCTGTATATATATATTTTTTTTCCAGAGTTTTCAAAATATGAAATAAATGTATCTTATTATGTACTCCCTAAATTCATTAATATTTAAGTGCGTATTTACAATCAACTTTTCATAAGATTATTCTAAGATATATTCATCCTCCTGAAATACGTATTTGTTTCCTAGTACTGAAAACTAAGTTCAGTGAATTGTGCATACATATCCTAATATTTTTACACTAATTGACCCAGGTTAATATAAATGCAAGTAGATTCCTATGGGATATGATGTGTATTTTGACGTTCATTTTTTTTCAACACTTGTACATTACTATTTCCTCAGTTTATGCACATCATAAGATATATATTTCATCCACAAGTTCAGAAATTTAAAGGCTTTTGTTTCACTTTCAATCACATCCTGCTTCAGAACACATGTATTCCTCCAGGTTACATGACTGGTTTTACATGAGACTTCTTTCCAAACACATTATTTTCGATTTCCACAATTACCTTTGAAGCAAAACTCACACATTCTTCATGATAAACCATAACCCTAATATTACCATTAGATGTATAACTGGTTTGAATGAATGGATATATATCAATATAAGGTTTCCTGTATATTTTCAGATATCAACTCGAACCATTATTTAAGTTGGAACCAGTTATATTATTTATTTACATTATGGTCTATTCATGCATTATTTCTATATTCATAGACACAGTGTACACATATTTGTATTCAAAATACTAATTTACACGTCTTCAAAATACTGTTCCTAGAAATGGTGAAAGAAATACTCATGTCACCTGATCTACATATACATTTTATCACAGTAATATTCTGGAAACAAAAAGCAAATGTCACACTTATGATTGTACTAAAGCCTAAATGGAAATTGAACATGGATTACTAAAATCATCCATGTCCAGGTTGCCTATTGCTCTCAAATGTCGATCCTATTGGTGACTACATATTTGTTTCTTTCTAAGATTATATATTCAACCTCAAACCTGTTGAAAATGGCTAATCCTATTACTCACCTTATACTTTGCCTGATTTCCTAATGTCTCTATTGATATATATTTTCCCCAGTTCATCATTGTGACTGCCGCTTAACATGTGCTGATATTTACATTCACTCTCTACATGAAACCCTATTGCTAAAGACCATTTTGTCCAAATCCTATACTCACTCATCTTTCTAAAACTACCGACTATCTTTCTAATCCTACCAACTATCCCTTTTTGACTGCATGTTCTCTTCGACATTCAATCATCCAAGGTACATTGTCCTATACCATTGTATATTGATTTATCTGAGAAATCTGTGCAGAAATTAATTCAAAGCTAAGTATCCCAATCAAGGGCCCAATGCCCTTCTGGGCATCAAATCTTACCTAGATTTCTGTTTTCATATTTATATTTCAACTGTATATTTTGTAAATATCGCATGTTCCCATAACCATTATTCATCCTGCAGAATTATTCCTAACCCAATCGAACATGTTGTTAACCCTAACCATACACTGTTCGCTCAATCTAACTTTACAGAAGAGCAGGGAAAGAGTTGATCTTCCAATACTGGATTGTAGGGTATCTTCCATCTGATGAGAACCTCAAAGGTCCATGCAGAAATGATACGTGGAGAAGAAGAAGGCAGCAATGAAGGACCTGAGAGAGCAAAAGTCATTTTCAATGTTAAACAACCGGGTCAGGATGAAGAGATGTATCTGAATCAGCCTTTCTCTTCTTAATGTACAGAAGATGGACCAAACCAGGCCTGTGAGAAGAGCTGTTCCCGGGTGCCTATTGTTGATATACCATTCTAACTTGTGAAACTGTCACAGGAAGTACGGGCAGTCTCCATCTACTGGGACCCTTAGAAGCAAATATCAGTACACACTTCCTTGGTGATGGAACACTCTGAACTTGGGATCCAGGAAGCCAGGCACCCAGAGTCAGTCCCAGTCCCAGTCCCAGTGGTCTCAAATGTTTGGATTTACCAAGGACAGAGTCAGTCTTTGTTGGTACCTACTGAAGTGAGAATGGCCAAATGCCAGGAGACCTCTGAAGAGGAGCATTTTCTGAGAAAGCAGGTAGTGGCTCAACCATGGCTCCTGACAACTTCACAGAGTTGGTGAAGAAGACCAGATCTGAGACAGAACAGGCCATTTTTGGAGAACATAGTATGGACCACCAGTCAGAGGACACTCACGATATTCACCAACATACTTGGGGGAAGGAGGTGCCGTTGTGGGTGTTGGTGTGAGTTTGTGGTTTTGTCTCTTTTCTGAGAATAGGTAGGAAAGACTGTTTGTTTGTTTGGACTGGAATGTTTCTAGAAAGTCGTTTGACAACGTGAGTGTTTCTATGTCTGTGCATTCCACTGTATCTGTGGTTGTAGACATTTGAAAAGCGAATGCATCAATGGTTGTGTCCTTTCTAGTAGAAAGCTTGCCAGCATTCATCCTGCACAATTAAAGAATGGAGAGAGGCTTGCCTTATGGATGGGCAACACCTACTATCTTCCTAAGTTCTTGTTTTCTTCCTGAATACTGGCCACTCTCCAGAATAGCCTCATGGTTTGGTTTCCAAGATATGTACCACCTTCAAGATCTGTTACATGGCCATGTACTGGATAGCTGAAGAGAATAGAAGCATCTCAGAAAACTCACATATCAGTGTGACCATTAAAGTCTCAGTGGAAAAACACTGCATTGGGCCTTTTGCTTACCTATTGTTCTGTTGTCCTGAATGTCAGGAAGATCTTTGCCCCAGGCCACCCCTTTGTGAAGCCAGAAGAAAAGAGTTTTCAAATGGAAATGAATGGGCATCACCTGTGGCTCTTTGCTTAATTGCTTTGGAAAGAGATGTGGCTGAATAAGCCTCTTTGCCCTATGTGAGGCAGTGGCTTAGATTCTCAGCACCTGATGGATCTAAAGAAAGTTTCCCAGTTTGCATGCAAAATGAAAATGGCCAAAAGAGCAGTCATTGTGGACGAAGTCTCTCGCCTTCCTCTGTAAGCTTCTTGACCTCCATCAAGTGAGAATAGGGATCCTTTGTGTCAAATCAGTTCTTCAAAGCCCTACAGAGGTTAGCACATAAGGGCTTGGGTTTTCTCATGACACCAATTCACATAAAGAATCTATACCAGACAGTCAGTAGGCCTCAAATTAGAGAAGCAGAGCAGTATTAAGAGCAGGACTATTTGATCACTATTGGTTCACAGGAAGGGAGTCCAGGCCACCCTGAGTTTAGGCAAATGAGGGGCAAGGGAGTTTATTTGGAAAACTGTCTTGGTCTGTGCCCCTCATGGAAACCTCCAGTCAGAGGCTATGAAGAGTGTCTATGTGGAAGAAGATGAGGGCCATTTGGGAGTGTTTTGGTTTTAATTGTGGTCATTTGTGTGGTGGTTGGAAGAGATGACTAGGTCCACGTGGCTTGAACTCTGGTGTGATTCCCCTTACAGACTGAGTTCAGGAACTGACCTCAGAGAAGTATTGCCATGAATTGTGTTGGGATTTTAGGAGAACACGCATGAGAGTTGCCTTTGGAAACTGAGATCAATGCCCAGGGTGGCTTTCCACAGAGCATTGTCAATCTCTGCCAGGGCATCACATTATTTTATTCTGAAAGACTTGGCAGCCATTGTTGACAGTCAAAACACACATGGGCCTCACATTGTAGACCTCAATGGGCCTGGCTTCATGTGTCCTTTTGGCCACTCTTTGGGAAGCCTTGCCTCTGAGAGTTCTCCAGAATTTCCTTGAAATGTGCTTCCTCAAACATTAATGGTTTCTGAATGAATTGAAACCCACAATTTCTCCAACTTCATCCTTGAAAAATGGCTAGATAAATACAATGAAATTTTTGAAATTTTCATGACCAGGTGGCACTGGAGAACCTTTCAATGTCCTCTTACTGATGAAGTGTGTACCAGACAGTGCCTTGATTGACTGGGTTTCATGAAAATGATGTAGAACAGAGATGCCAGTATGTTGGAGCCTGCTGAGTAGTGGGCCCAGAGCTGTGGTGTGCAGGTGTGTGATAAAACATCTGTGGTCGGGCCATGTGTATCTGACATTGACTTCCAAATGGCTTGTGGCTGACATTGTGCAGCCAGAAATCACTTATATGTCTGATAACTCTCCATATAAGGCATCTTGTTATATGGAGATGTTTCAGGACAATGTTCAGAATCAGGTGCTATGGTCAAGGGGACAAGCTATGTGGGATAGAAGCCTGGTTGATGCATTCTCCTGCAGACCCTCATCTATTTCATGTGACAGAACTCTCTCCAGCACTGTGTCCCAGCTGAATTCATTGTATTTTGTGAAGCAAATAACAAACTCCCAGTGCAGCAGCAAGAAACACCATGAAAAGTGGAGGATGACCAAATGGCTTCACAGTCCACACGGGGAGTCACTTAGCCTTCAGTGGCCACAGTTTACCTACAAAGAGTGAATTCAGCACTGCTGCCTCATGTCCTTTGGAAAATAAGAAACCATGTCCTCCACGTCACATAGATGCAGATCCAGCTTTGATGGTCTCATTAGAAAGAAAGCTAAAGTTCCTGACAACAACATATATGTCAAGTGCCCATCCTCAGAGGCAGTTTCTAAGGAAGTCTTTAGGCCGGCAGAGCTGCATGTTTGATAGCGTTTACCTATTAGATCAGGATGCAAGAAAAGACCACTGACTCCAATTAAAATCAAGTTAAAGCAAGCTTATAATTTCCACTGCCCAGGTGGACTCTCCCTCCCAAAACAGTGGGAACAAGACAGCCACCCAAATTTCCTACAGCCCAGGTTTATAACCTAGAATTTTACACTACAGGGGGGTTACAAATATCAGAACTCTGACAAGCATCACACTAATCGTAGTTTATATATATATATATATATATATATATATATATATATATATATATATATATATATATTTTTTTTTTTTTTTTTTTTTTTGCTGGCCCCAACATCAGAATTTATGAAAACCATTAGAACCTCAGAGAGGGTCATTGTCTGGCCAGGGAAGGCCAATATTTATGAGGTGTCAATAAAGTTTCATAGAGGGCTGTTCCTGGTCAAAGTGCCAGGCATGGGTGAGTTCAAGGCCACGGGCAGGCATTCCAAGCAGGTTCAGAATTTGGTGTAATTTATAGTTAAGCCAAAATTTTCTTTTCATGGCTTTGTGGCAAGATGGATCCAAATTTTAATAAAAGATCAGGTTGGGTATATCATTCCCCCCTTTTCTAATGTGTCCCTTTCAAATCTTTGATAGGGTAGGGGAAGAGCACTGAGGGAATTTTAATACCTCACGTAACAGTCTCCATATTTTTTGAACTCACACAAAACCAGTCTCCCTGATTTTACCTGACTTAATTAATTACTTAAAATGAAAGTCTATCTATTTTTGGCTCCATTGTTGTAAGAAGAGAGTCGTCACTCATTTTGGCTTCTTCTGAGCTGAGAGAGGGTGACATGAGGGGGCACAGCATGAGGGATATGAGTTGCCTTTTAGAAGTCAATTCGGTTTGAAGTCTGGTTGTGGTAGAACAGTTTGTAAAGTCATCTGGGGATGGGTTCTTCTATGAGAGAAACAAAAACCATGAGTACTGAATAAATGTTGCAGCAGCTGAAACATGTCACTGTATAGATGTCCCCTCATCTGTCTTCAATATCCCAGTTATCAGGACTTTCAACTTAACTTTTAGTGTCACAGTTGTTTCACCCCATAAGATACAGTTTAATAATTTAATGTCATCTGATCTTGCAAATTCCTTTTACTAGCATGACCTCTGTGTGTAATAGAGAAACCTTTAATTCTGTTATTCAGGGCTGGATAATCGTACTAGCAAACACCAAGCCTACCTGTGTAGGTTAGGAATATCTGTAGGCCTTAAACAAAAAACTTCTGCCTCTGGTACCTCCTCTTGATAGTCTCTTTTTATACTCATCAGGCATTACTGTCTGAGAATCCTTCTTTGTAGCCTCCAGTCTTACTTATTTTGGGAGGCTACCATAAAGTGTATACGTTAAAATATTATTATAACTATTATTTTTTAAAATGCCCAGGAATGGCTGTATTTTGGGTTTATCTGTCTTTGCTAAGAGTTTAAGATGAAGCAGTAAAACTGACTTTTGTTTCTATCTATTGTTAACAGTCAGCTGAGATTTTATGGGAGTCATTCCTGGGGAAACTTGAGAGCAGCTTCTCAGTTCTGCTAGTGCCATTTGCGCTAGGTGAGTCCAGGTCTTGCTTGACCATGTGGCTTCTCTCGGAAGCATCAGGAATATCTCCCTTCTCTGATGACTCTCTTCTTTGTAGAAAATGCACTGATTGGCTTTCTGTTCTCCAGTGGTCTCATTAATCTTCCTGATCAGGAGGTTATGTGGCTCAGAGTTGCAAAGTTCTTTAGAGAAGTCTCCTGTTCCCTGGATACAGACTGACTCAGAGGGCAAGAGCCAAATATTTGTTTTATTGTCCCTTTTCATTTAAATTAAATTTTAAATCCTAATCTTAAACATCCAGCAAATAAATTTTAACAGCCTTATATTAAGAGTACTGTGCTTTAATGTCTATAATTTAAAATTATTTATCTTTTTATTATTTGGGATCTGTATTTTTCTGTCTGTCTTGTAGGTGATGACTTATTATCTTAAATTAACCAATGTTGTGTTCTAAAAGCAACTCTTTTGTAAAACACTAACAGGGAATCTTTAGTTAACTTATAAGGAAATTCAAAATAAAATTAACAAGAGTAAAAATACTTAGTTTGTGTAATAGCTACCCTGAATTTTAGGCTGAGTTATACATTATATCCCCTTTTTGAGATCCTAGTAATCTTGACAGAAAAACATAACTTTAAATTAAATAACATCTTACCTACTGCTTTCGTAGTTATTCTCACATGTTGTAAGATGAGACACAGAGCCTTATCTCAGGTAAGGCAGGGCTCTATATAAATCTTAAGTGTTTTAGTTCTAAAGCTGATCTTTGTTTTTTAAATATCATTTTACACAGTTTACATAAATTGTTTGAGGTCACATGAATATTAGCTAACACCATATGATATCACATTTAAAACATGAATTAAAGAAAGGCTGAAAGTTTTTAAACTTTACATAGATTAGGCGCTCATTAACTTAAAAATATATTTAAATTTTTTCCCAATGTAAAAAGTAACATAAAACTTTATATATCTTATTGATAACAAGTAAATAAATCCCCAATATATATATATATATATATATATATATATATATATATATATATATATATATATATATATATATTACCATACATCTTCAGAACACCAGCTTGATGAAATGCTCTTTTAAAGTTTCTACCTTACAGAATTGTATACCTGGAAGATATGAGCACATTAATAGCGTCACAATGACATTGATGTTTTTACATTAACCAAGTTTAGCTTTTAAAGAAATGGCAGTAGAGTGCTCTAAAATAACAGTTCTTATTTAATCAGTTGTTTAATTTTTATGGTTGCTTGTTCTAGAAAAATAAAACTTTATAAACACAATGTTATGGGTAAACTTTTGTTTTAAGAAATTTGTGTCGCTTTATCACATGACTGATTTTTACAATCTTATACAGACTGTAGAACAAACTTATACAGACCTTACTAAATCAATCAGATATCTAACAAAAGTACTCATGAATGAGTAATCCCATATCAAATTTACTTCACTTATTTATCAAAATATTAGAGAAATGTATTGAACAGTGTAAACCATTTCTTTGTTAAAGGAAAAGTCCTAGAACCAAGGCATATTAGACATTTTATAGACATTAATATTTTATTAGATTTTTGAGCAGCTAGAAAAACTTGTAAGCTTAAATTTAAAAACATTTATTGTTATTTGCTTATCCAAATTTAAAGTGAATCATTTAAATCACGTGAATTAAAGATCTTTGAATCCACTTTTTAAAATTTGTTTTTATGAGTGCTTTTTTTTTAATGATCGCTCCTTATATATGTTAATTTGTATATCACATATATGATATACGAACATATGGATATATAGACATACAAAACATAACAAAAGTGTGCACAAATAATAATAGTAAGGCCTTGTAGCTTTTCGCAGGTGAAATCTCCATTGCAATGTTTCAAAACTCCACTGTTGGTCAAATATAGAACTGATCAGAAAAATATTAACCTAGTTCTGTAGGATCAAAATAATGAGCTCAAAAAAAAATACAGAATCTAAGGAAAAAAATGAGAGTCCTAGAAAAAATGACTGGCCAGTAATTAGTAAATACCATACGATATACCTTTTTTTTCCCACTTAGACATCAGATCAGTCTCCTACTGAGTTTGCAGGCTTCTTTCATTTACATTTCAACATAAGTCCTGGCTGAGTTCTGGAAGGAGCTGGACAAAACTGCTATTATAAGCAGACACCTCAGGCCTAAGGCACTTTAACCATAATTTTCAGGTGAGGATGTTGAAAATTATGATACAATTTTAAGATACAATTCACAAAATTTTATACCTTAACATCTTTTTTTGTCAACAGATACCATATTATGATTTACTATCCTTGTCCAAATTAATGCACTGATACACACTGTGACATTTTCCCAGGCTACCCAATTAAAAATTGGTTAAAAAAAAGACTGAATGATTGGGAAGTTACTTGCCAACTTGGAAGTAGAATTCTTTAGTTTTCCATTTTAAGTATTTAAGTTCTCTGGCATGAATTATCTGAAATCATAAACTAAAAAATTACCTAAACCCGACTTTTAACTTCAAGATTGTGCAATGCTTCAAAAACCCATTCAGATACCATATTGTTACAATAAAACATCATCCTTTAGACACACATTCAGCTAAGATCATTCTCAAGAAACAATTTATAATATCAACACATTATTGCACATGTCTTAAATGGCCAGAAACAAAGACAAAAGACAGACAGAAAGGAGCTCCAGACTATGGCTGACAGGACAGAAGCCTTTAAAACAGCAGAAAAGAGAAAAATCTCCTACACCAGTGGCACGATATATGTCCCCACAAGGGCATCAGATGTTTTCACAGAGGGGGAACCTGAAATGCAATATCAAAGGTCTCCATGGTGACTTTACTGCATTTAGTGTCTCCTTTTTCTTTTTCTCTTTTTTAAGAAGACAGAGGTGGCATAATACTTACAGTGCAGGGAAGGAAGGAGGGAATTCACTGAAGCAACAGGACTTCGGCAGCTGCTGGGAGTCCCTCAGTCCCGTCTTTTACTTACAGGATTAGCTCCTCTGGTTCGGTTCCACCCCAAGCACGCTGAATCTCCTAACATTTCAG
Source organism: Callospermophilus lateralis (assembly GCF_048772815.1). Lineage (NCBI taxonomy): Eukaryota > Metazoa > Chordata > Mammalia > Rodentia > Sciuridae > Callospermophilus > Callospermophilus lateralis. Next base: position 2,999,813 of record NW_027512630.1, read on the forward strand.
TAGTCAGCTCTCAAAAATTCCAGGGTCAGGGGCGGTATCAAAATTTGTAACTTAAATTTCGGTTCCGGACCTTGAAGCCAATTAATACCAATTTAATATAAGGACAGGGTTTGAGAAAAAGTAAAAGGGAGGTTTACTGCTTTGCTAACAAAGGAGAAAAACAGGGGACTTTGTCCAAAGTTGTGACTCTCTTGATCTGGAGGGACAAGGGGTTTTAAAGGAGTTTCACTTGTTAACCTGGGAGATACTCAGTTATTAGGTCCCCAGCAGGCATTGCCCTCTGCCGTGGGTGTGCTCCAGACAGCCAGCTAGGGGCTTCTCTCATCCTGCTTAACAAAGGCGGGTATAGTGCATCACATTTCTTTAAAACACAGTCCAAAGGGGTGTCAGGCTTACATGATTTATTACCCATTTTCAAGTCCAATATTCTTAAGTTTTTACCACAGAAATCACACAACAAAACGCACAAAAACAAACAAATAAAAAACATTTAGAACACAGAACAAAACACACACACACAAAAAAACAGAAACTCGGCAAATAAACAGAAAACCAGAGGAGCAATGCAGCGTCTTGCTAAAGCTCCGGGGTAGGAGCTCCTGCATGCCAGTCGGCACCTCTCTACACTTTCAGAGGTATTCCCTACAGAACAGAACAGAGGAAAGAAGGATTCCTATTACTGTCCCAGACAGGAGTATATGTGAGCCTTCCCAGGCCACCTCTCTGTCATCAGAAGAGTACTCAATTAACCGGATATCAGATGTTATAAAGGCGCCTCTTACCTATGAAGGCCTCCTCCACCAGGTGCTTGATAATAGTTTTAGTGCGATGGTTCACTGCAGTGATCCACGGACTGAAGGCTCATTCCAAGGTTTTGGAACTTGGCTCTCCAGCCCGGAGTCCTGGAGGATAGGCCAGCTTCAGAATTTCCAGCAGTCTGGCTTTGTGATCAGGTCGGATCATGTTGCTGGGGAACTCCAAAATGTTAGTCCAGGACACAAGAAAAGACCACTGACTCCAATTAAAATCAAATTAAGGCAAGCTTAATATTTCAAGCAGCCGGGCTGCCTCTCCCTCTCAAACTGGCGGGAACAAGACAGCAACCCCACCTTTCCTACAGCCCAGCTTTATAGCCCAGAAAGTTACACAAAAGGAGGGTTACAGAAAACAGAACTTTGACAAGCATCACACTAATTGTAGTTTACATTTTTTTTTCTGGCCCCAGCATCAGAAATTATGAGGACCATTAGAGCCTCTGAGAGGGTCGTTGTCTGGCCAGGGAAGGCGAATATTTATGAGGTGTCATTAAAGTTTCAGAATGGGCTGTTATCTGGTCAGAGAGCCAGGCATGGGTGAGTTCAAAACATGGTCAGGCATTCTAAGCAGGTTCAGAATTTGCAGTAATTTATACTAAAGCAAAAATTATCTTTTCATGGCTTTGTGGCAAGATGGCTCACAATTTTAATGAAAGATCATGTTGGGTGATCAACCCTGTCCCTTACTTTTGGAAAATCCTCTACCACCTCCAAGGTTGTGAACTCCTGAGCATTTTCCATTCCAGATATGTATTCACAGAATTTCTAACTCTTCTTCTCTAATTGTGTCTTACTTGGGGCGAAGGTAATGTCAAGCCATTGTTCTGGATGAGAGTGGGAAGAATATTGTGCAGCACATAATTGTATACACATTGGATTCACTTTCCAATTTTCCAATTGAAATACTGAATTCCTGACAATAACCCATACCCTCTAGACGCTAACTACAAATACTAATATGATGGAGAAAAATAACCCAAACGGAATTGAAATATAAGCAGTTCAGAGGAGGCATGGTGTATATTGGACTTGCCTTTTGCAAGATAAATGGTAGGTGTTATAAATCTAGTCATTTTTTAATTGAAATTGTTTTATATGTGTATTAAAGTTAACAAATATGTGAATTCCTATCTCCCTTTCGCTGTAACCTATTCAGCACATTAATTTTTATATGCACATATAGAATGCTACCTGATATCACACGTACATTTTTGTGAGGTGCCTGACATTGCAGATACAAATTGTGAGAAGAGATCACTCCACCTAAACGCTGTTGGAACTGAAAATTCAAGCTAATGGTGAGCTTTCTAGTTTAATAACATTATACATAAATCCATGTTCAGTAAAATGAATATTTTTGGATCTGTGGATGATATATATTTCATGGTGAAATTCGATTGGCATATATAATTCTACTTTTGAATGTCTTTGTGTGTGTTTGTGTGTGTGTGTGTGTATATATATATACACACACACACACACACACAAACACACAATATATAAATCTCTAGATTTTTCAAAATATGAAATATATGTGTCTTATATACACTCCCTAAATTCATTCATGTTCATGTATGTGGATTAATATTCAACTTTTCACAAGATTATTTTCAGAAATATTCATCCACCTGAAATACATATTTGTTTTCTAGTACTGAAAACTAACTTCAGTGAAAGGTGCAAACAAATCCTAGTATTTCTACATTAACTGACCTAGTTTAACATCAATGCAAGTAGATTCCTATGGGACATGATGTGTATTTTGACATTAATTATTATTCAACACTGGTACATTACTATTTCTTCAGTTTATACACATCATAGGATATATATTTCATCCACTACTTAGCAAATTTATAGGCATTTGTTTCACTTTCAATCACTTCTTGCTCCAGAACACATGTATTTCCCTATGTTTCTTTACTGGTCTTTTCATGAGACTTTTTTTCAAATATATTATTTTCGATTTCCATGATCAATTTTTAAGCAAAACTCACACACCCTTCATGATAAAACATAACCCTAAGATGACCATTAGATATATAACTGGTTGGAATGATTGATTGTGTATCATTATAACATTTCTTATATATTTTCAGATATCCATTCAATCCATTATTTAAAGTGGATCCAGTTATATTATTTATTCCCAGTATGGTCTATTAATGCGTTATTGCTATATTCATAGACAGAGGGTATACCTATTTGTACCCCAATACAAATTTATATGATCTCAAAATATTGCTCCTGGAAATGGTGGAAGAAATACTCATGTCACGTGATATACATATACATTTTATCACAGAAATATTCTGGACACAAAAAGCAAAGGTCACACTTTCAATTGTACCAAAGCCTAAATGGAAAGCGAGCATGGATTACTAAAAACATACATGTCCAGGTTGCCTAATGCTCTCAAATGTCAATCCTATTGGTGACTACATATTTGTTTCTTCCTAAGATTATATGTTCAACCTCAAGCCTGTTGAAAATGTCTAATCCTATCACTCACTTTGTACTTTGCTTGATTTCCTAATGTCTTTATTGATATCTGCTTTCCCTCATATTTTTCCCAGTTCATCATTATGACTGACTCTTCACATGTGCTGACATTTACACTCACTCTCTAACCGAAACCCTATTGCTAAAAAACGTTTTGTCCAAATCCTATACTCACTCTTCATTCTAAACCTAACGAGTACCTTCCTCATCGTACTGAATATCGCTTTTTGACTGGATGTTCTCTTCAACATTCAATCATCCAAGGTACAAGGTCCTATGCCATTGTATATTGATTTATCTGAGACAACTGTGCAGCACATAACTCAAAGCTAAGAATAACACTTAAGGGTCTAATTCCCTTCTGGGCTTCAAATCTTTCCTAATTTTCTGCTTTCATACTTATATTTCACCTATATACTCTTGTAAATATCGAAGGTTGCCAATACCATTATTCATCTCACAAAATGATTCGTAACCCAAATCAAACATGTTATTAACCCTAAACATACACTGTTCCCTCAATATAACTTACAGAAAAGCAGGGCAGAGTTGGTCTTACAATATAGGAATGTAGGTGATCTTCCACCTTCTGAGAACCTCAAAGATCCATGGAGAAATGATCCATGGAGAAGATTTATGCAGCTATGTAGGACCTGAGAGAGCAATAGAAATCTTCCATGGCAAACAACCTGGTCAGGATGAATTGATGGGTCTAAATCAGCCTCTCTCTTCTTATTGTAGAGAAGTTGGAAGAAACCAGGCCTGTGTGGAGAGCTGTTCCCAGGTGCCTAAGGTTGATATTCCATTCTAACTTCTGAATGTGTCACAGGATGTTGGGGCAGCCTTCATATCATGGGAACCTTGGAAGCAACTGTTAGGACAAAGTGGTTTTCAAGGCAGTGACCTCATTCAGTTCCTGAAGGAAGTGACCTCTTCTCACTTCCTTGGTGATGGAATTCTCTGAACTTGGGATCCAGGAAGCCAGGCACCCAGAGCCAGACCCAGTCCTAGTCCCATTGGGCTAACTTGTTTGCTTTTCCCAAGAACAGAGTCAGTCTTTCTTGGTACCTACTGATGTGAGGATGGCCAAATGCCAGCAGATCTCTGAAGAGGTACCTTCCCTGAGAAAGCAGGTAGTGGCTCACCGCTGTCTCCTGACAACTTCACAGAGTTGGCCAAGGAGACCAGATCTGAGACAGGACAGGCCATTTCGTGGGAACATAATATGGCCCACCAGTCAGAAGACACTCTGGATAGTCACATACCTACTTGGGGGAAGGAGGTGGCTTTGCCGTTGTGGGTGTGAGTTTGTGGTTTTTTTCTCATGTTCTGAGAATAGGTAGGAAAGGCGTTTTTTTTTTTGGTGTGGAGTGGACTGTTTCTAGTAAGTCCTTTGACATTGTGAGGGTTTCTATGTCTGTGTATCCCACTGTATCTGTGGTTGTAGACATTAGAAAAGAGAATGCATCAATGGACTTGTTTTCTCTAATAGAAAGCTTCCCCACATTAATACTGCCCAATTGATTAATGAACTTCACTTTGCCTTATGGATGGGCAACACCTACTGTCTTCTTAAGTTACTCTTTTCTTCGTGAATTCTGGCCACTCTACAGAATACGCTCATGGTTTTGTGTCCCAGATATGTAACACCACAAGGCTCTGTGACATGGCCATGTACTGGATAGCTGAAGAGAATGAGAGCATCTCAGAAAACTCAGATATCAGTGTGACCAGTAAAGTCTCAGTGAAGAAACCCTTCTTGGGCCATTTGCTTACTTCTGATTCAATTACCCTGAATGTCAGGAAGGTCTTTGCCTCATGCCAACCCTTTGTGAAGCCTGAAGAAAGCTGTTTTCATATGGAAATGAATGGACTTCACCTGTGGCTCTTTGCTTAATTGCTTTGGAATGGGATGTGTCTGAATCAGTCTCTGGTCCTTGTGTGAGGCTGTGACTTAGATTCTCAGCACCCAATAGATCTGAATAAAAATCCCATGTGCTTCCCTAACTGAAATGGCCAAAAGAGAAGTCATTGTGGATGAATTTTTTTTCCTTCTTGTTTTAGGTTCCTGACCTCCATCAAGTGAGAATAGGGATCTTTTGGATTAAATGAGTTCTTCAAATCCCTGCAGAGGCTAGCCCATATTTGCTTGGGTTTTCTCATGACTCCAAATCACTTAAAGAATCCATACCTCACAGCCAGTAGGCCTCAAATTGGAGAAGCAGAACACTTTAACAGCAGGAATATTTGATCACTCCTGGTTCACAGGAGGAGTGTCCAGGCCACCATGATTTTAGGCAAATGAGGGGCAAGTGAGCTTATTTTGGACACTTTCTTAGGCTGAGCCCCTCATAGAAATCTCCAGCCAGAGGTTATGATGAGTGTCTTTATGGAAGAAGATGAGGGCCCTGTGGGAGTGTTTTGATTTTAATTGCGGTCATTTTTGTGGTGGTTGGAAAGAATGACTGGGTCCACCTGAGCTTGAACTCTGGTGTGATTCCCCTTAGAGACTGAGTTCTAGAACTGAACTCAGAGAAGTATTGCCATGAATCTTGTTTAGATTTTAGAAGGCCATGCATGAGACTCACCCATGAAAACTGAGATCTAGGCCCAGGGTGTCTTTCCACAAAACAATGGGAATCTCAGGCAGGATATCACATGATTTTATTCTGAAAGATTGGCAGGTATAGTTGAGAGTCAAAACACACATGGACCTCACATTGTAGACCTCAATTTGCCTGGCTTCATGTGACCTTTTGGCAACTCTTTGAGAAGCCTTGCCTGTGAGTGTTCTCCAAAGCTTTCATTGAAATGAGCTTTCTCAACACTTAATGGTTCCTGAATGATTTGAAACCCACAGTGCCTCCAACTTAATCTTTGAAAAATGGCTAGATAAATACCATGAAATTTTTGAAATTCCCATGACCAGGTGGCACTGGAGAAACTTTGGAAGTCCTGTGGTTGATCATGTGTATACCAGAGAATGCCTTGTTTTACTGGGTTTTATGTAAATGGTGTAGAACAGAGATGCCAGTAATTAGTATCCTGCTGAGTAGTGGGCCTAGAGCAGTGGTGGGCAGGTGTGTGATAAAACACCATGGTGGGGCCATGTGGATCGGCCATTGGCTTCCAAATGGATTATGACTGACATAGTGCAGAAATCAGACACTTATATGTAAAGGCATTTTTTATATGGAGAGGTTTCAGGGCAATGTTCAGAATCAGTTAACTATGGTTATTGGGACAAGCTATGTTGGATAGAAGCATGGTTGGTGCATTCTCCTGCAGACCCTGACCCACCACACGTGACAGAACTCCCTCCAGCACTGTATTCTAGTAGAACTCCTTGTATTTGGTGAAGCAAATACCAAATTCCCAGTGCAGCAGCAAGAAACACCACGAAAAGTGGAGGATGACCAAATGTCTTCAGAGTCCACACGAGGAGACACTTAGCCTCCAGTGGCCACAGTTTACCTACAAAGAGAGAATTCAGCACTGCTGCCTCATGGTCGTTGGAATATAAGAAACCATGTCTTCCAGGTCACATAGATGCAGACCCATCTTTGATGGTCTCACTACAAAGGAAGTTAAAGCTCATGACAACAACATATATTTCAAGTGCCCAACCTCAGAGACAGTTTCCCAAGAAGTCTTAGGCCAGCAGAGCTCCATGTTTGTGGAGTGTTTACCCTGTTCTTTACTTTTGGAAACTCCTCTACCACCTCCAAGGTTGTGAACTCCCGAGCATATTCCATTCCAGATATGTATTCACAGATTTTCACACTTTTCTACTCTAATTGTGTCTTACTTGGGGCCAAGCTAATATCAAGGCATTGTTCTGAATGTGAGTGGAAAGATTTTTGTGTAACACATATTTACATACACATTCGATTCATTTTTCAATTTTCTATTTGAAATACTGAAGCCCTGAAACTAACACATACCCTACTATACTCTGACTTATAATTCTAATATGATGGTGAAAAATAACCCAAACAGAATAGAAATACAAGCAGTTCCGAGGAGGCATGGTGTATTGTTACAATTGGTTTTTGCATTATATAGTGTAGGAGTTATAAATCTAGTCAATTTTTTTTGTTGAAATATTTCTACATGTGTTTTTAAAATTAAAAAATATGTGAATTCCTGTCTCCCTTTCTCTGTAGCCTATTCAGCACATGTATTTTTATATGCACATATAGAATTCTACCTGGTACCACACGTACATACTTGTGAGGTAACTGAATTGGCAGATGCAAATTGTGCTAAAGGATCACTCCTCCTAAATGCTGTTGGAACTGAAAATTCAACCTATGGTGAGCTTCCTAGTTGAATATCATTATACATTAATCCATGTTCAGTAAAATGAATATTTTTCGATCTGTGGATTATATATATTTCATGATGAATTTTGATTGGCATATATATTGCTACTATTTTTTCTTTTATTGGTTGCTCAAAACATTACAAATCTCTTGACATATAATATTTCTTACATTAGATTCAAGTGGCTTATGAACTCCCATTTTTAGCCCAAATAGAGATTACAGAATCACATCGGTTACACATCCACATTTTTACATAATGCCCTATTAGTTACTGTTGTATTCTGCTACCTTTCCTATACTCTACTATCTCCCCTCCCCTCCCTTCCTATCTTCTCTTTTCCCCCCATCTACTGTAATTCATTTCACTCCATGTTTATTTTCCCATTCCACTCACAACGATATGTAATTTTGTGTAACAATGAGGGTCTCCCTCCATTACCATGCAATTTCCCTTTTCTCTTACTTACCCTCCCACCTCATGTCTCTGTTTAAAGTTAATCTTTTCTTCCTGCTATTGCTCCCTGCTCTGTTCTTAGTTGCTCTCATTATATCAAAGAAGACATTTGGTATTTATTTTTTAGGGATTGGCTATTTTCACTAAGCATAATCTTCTCCAGTGCCATCAATTTTTCTGCAAATTTTATGATTTTGTCATTTGTTAGTGCTGCGTAATACTTCATAGTGTATAAATGCCACATGTTTTTTATCCATTCATCTATTGAAGGGCATCTGGGTTGGATCCACAGTGTTTCAGTTGTGAATTGTACTGCTATGAAAATCGATGTAGTAGTATCCCTGTATTACTCTCTTTTAAGGTCTTCAGGGAATAGTCCGAGAAGGGCAATAGCTGAGTCAAATTGTGGTTCCATTCACAGCTTTCCCAGGAATCTCCATACTGCTTTCCAAATTGGCCACACCAGTTTACAGTCCCACCAGCAATGTACAAGAGTATCTTTTACCCCACATCCTTGCCAGCACTTGTTGTTTGACTTCATAATGGCTGCCAATTTACTAGAGTGAGATGGTATCTTAGGGTGATTTCGATTTGAATTTCTCTGACTGCTAGAAATGGTGAGAATTTTTTATGTACCTGTTGATTGATTGTATGTCCTCCTCTGAGAAGTGTCTGTTCAAGTCCTTGACCCATTTTTTTAATTGGGTTATTTGTTATCTTATTGTCTATTTTTTTGAGTTCTTTGTATATTCTGGATATTAGGGATCTATCTGAAGTGTGAGGAGTAAAAATTTGTTCCCATAATGTATGCTCCTTATTTACCTCTCTTATTCTTTCTCTTGCTGAGAAAAAACTTTTCAGTTTAAGTAGTCCCATTTGTTGATTCTTGTTATTAACTCTTGTGCTATGGGTGTCCTATAAAGGAATTTGGAGCCCAACCCCATAATATGTAGATCAGAGCCAACTTTTTCTTCTATCAGACACAGAGTCTCTGATTTGATATCTAGCACCTTGATCCACTATGAGTTAACTTTTGTGCATGGCGACAGAAAGGAATTCAGTATCATTTTGTTGCATATGGATTTCCATTTTTCCCGACACCATTTGTTGAAGATACTATATTTCCTCCATTGCATGCTTTTAGCTCCTTTTTCAAATATAAGATAGTTGTAGCTTTTTGGATTAGTCTCTGTGTCCTCCATTCTGTACCATTGGTCCACCCGCCTGTTTTGGTACCAGTACCATGCTGTTTTTTTTGTTGTTGTTGTTTTATTTTGTTTTTTTTTAATTAATTTTATTGTAGGTTGTTCAAAACATTACATAGTTCTTGATATATCATATTTCACACTTTGATTCAAATGGGATTGAGCTCCCATTTTTACCCCATATACAGATTGCAGAATCACATCAATTGCACAACCATTGATTTACATATTGCCATTCTGGTGACTGTTGTATTCTTCTGCCTTTCCTATCCTCTACTATCCCCCCTCCCCCTCCCCTCCCCTCTTCTCTCTCTACCCCCTCTACTGTAATTCATTTCTCCCCCTTATATTTTTCCTCCTTTCCCCTCACTTCCTCTTGTATGTAATTTTCTATACCCCTGAGGGTCTCCTTCCATTTACATGCAATTTCCCTTCTCTCTCCCTTTCCCTCCCACCTCTCATCCCTGTTTAATGTTAATCTTCTTCTCATGCTCTTCGTCCCTACTCTGTTCTTAGTTACTCTCCTTATATCAAAGAAGACATTTGGCATTTGTTTTTAAGGGATTGGCAAGCTTCACTTAGCATAACCTGCTCTTATGCCATTCATTTCCCTCCAAATTCTATGATTTTGTCATTTCTTAATGCAGAGTAATACTCCATTGTGTATAAATGCCACATTTTTTTTATCCATTCTTCTATTGAAGGGCATCTAGGTTGGTTCCAAAGTCTTGCTATTGTGAATTGTGCTGCTATGAACATGGATGTAGCAGTGTCCCTATAGTGTGCTCTTTTTAGGTCTTTAGGGAATAGACCAAGTAGGGGAATAGCTGGATCAAATGGTGGTTCCATTCCAAGCTTTCCAAGAAATCTCCATACTGCTTTCCAAATTGGGCGCACCAATTTGCAGTCCCACCAGTAATGTACAAGAGTACCCTTTTCCCGACATCCTCGCCAGCACTTGTTGTTGTTTGACTTCCTAATGGCTTCCAATCTTACTGGAGTGAGATGGTATCTTAGGGTGGTTTTGATTTGCATTTCTCTGACTGCTAGAGATGGTGAGCATTTTTTCATATACTTGTTGATTGATTGTATGTCCTCCTCTGAGAAATTTCTGTTCAGGCCCTTGGCCCATTTGTTGATTGGGTTATTTGTTATCTCATTGTCTAATTTTTTAGTTCTTTGTATATTCTGAATATTAGGGCTTTGTCTGAAGTGTGAGGAGTAAAGATTTGTTCCCAGAACGTAGGCTCAATATTTACCTCTCTTATTGTTTCTTTTGCAGAGAAAATCTTTTTAGTTTGAGTAAGTCCCATTTGTTGATTCTAGTTATTAACTCTTGTGCTATGGGTGTCCTATTGAGGAATTTGGAGCCCGACCCCACAGTATGTAGATCATAGACAACTTTTTCTTCTATAAGACGCCATGTCTCTGATTTGATATCAAGTTCCTTGATCCACTTTGAGTTAACTTTTGTGCATGGCGAGAGAAAGGGATTCAGTTTCAATTTGTTGCATATGGATTTCCAGTTTTCGCAACACCATTTGTTGAAGATGCTAGCCTTCTTCCATTGCATGCTTTTAGCCCCTTTATCGAATATAAGATAGTTGTAGTTTGTGGATTGGTTTCTGTGTCCTCTATTCTGTACCATTGGTCCACCCGCCTGTTTTGGTACCAGTACCATGCTGTTTTTGTTACTATTGCTCTGTAGTATAGTTTGAAGTCTGGTATAGCTATACCGCCTGATTCACACTTCCTGCTTAGCAATGTTTTTGCTATTCTGGGCCTTTTATTTTTCCATATGAATTTCATGATTGCTTTCTCTATTTCTACAAGAAATGCCATTGGGATTTTGATTGGCATTGCATTAAACCTATTGAGAACTTTTGGTAATATGGCCATTTTGATGATGTTAGTTCTACCTATCCATGAACAGGGTATATTTTTCCATCTTCTAAGACCTTCTTCAATTCTCTGTTTAGGGTTCTGTAGTTTTGAATGTATAAGTCTTACACCTCTTTTGTTAGGTTGATTCCCATGTATTTTATTTTCTCTGAGGATACTGTGAATGGGGTGCTTGTCCTCATTTCCATTTCAGAGGATTTGTCGCTGATATACAGGAATGCCTTTGATTTATGCGTGTTGATTTTATATCCGGCCACTTTGCTGAATTCATTTATTAGCTCTAATAGTTTCTTTGTAGACCCTTTTGGCTCTGCTAGGTTTAGAATCATGTCATCTGCAAATAGTGATAATTTGAGTTCTTCTTTTCCTATTTTTATGACTTTAATTTCTTTCGTCTAATTGCTCTGGCCAGTGATTCGAGAACTATGTTGAACAGAAGTGGTGAGAGAGGGCATCCCTGTCTTGTTCCAGATTTTAGAGGGAATGCCTTCAGTTTTTCTCCATTCAGAATGATGCTATCCTGAGGCTTAGCATAGATTGCTTTTACAATATTCAGGTATGTTCCTGTTATCCCTAGTTTTTCTAGAGTTTTGAACATAAAGGGATGCTGTACTTTGTCGAATGCTTTTTCCGCATCTATCGAGATGATCATATGGTTCTTATTTTTAAGCCTATTGATGTGGTGAATAACATTAATTGATTTCCGTATATTGAACCAACCTTGCATCCCATGGATAAATCCTACCTGATGATGGTGCACAATTTTTTTGATATGTTTTTGTATCCGGTTCGCCAGAAGTTTATTGAGAATTTTTGCATCTAGGTTCATTAGAGATATTGGTCTGTAGTTTTCTTTCTTTGGAGTGTCTTTGTCTGGTTTAGGAATCAGGGCGATGTTGGCCTCTTAGAATGAATTTGGAAGTTCTCTCTCTTTTTCATTTTCCTGAAATAGCTTGAAAAGTATTGGTATTAGTTCCTCTTTAAAGGTTTTGTAAAACTCTGCTGTATACCCATCCGGTCCTGGGCTTTTCTTAGTTGGTAGTCTTTTGATGGTTTCTTCTATTTCCTCAATTGATATTGGTCTGTTTAGGTTGTGAATATCCTCCTGACTCAATCTGGGCAAATCATATGACTTAAGAAATTTATCGATGCCTTCACTATCTTCTATTTTATTGGAGTATAAGGATTCAAAATAATTTCTGATAATCTTCTGTATTTCTGAAGTGTCTGTTGTGATATTGCCTTTTTCATCCCGTATGCTAGTAATTTGAGTTCTCTCTCTTCTTCTCTTCGTTAGCGTGGCTGAGGGTCTGTCAATTTTATTTATTTTTTCAAACAACCAACTTTTAGTTTTGTCAATTTTTTCAATTGTTTCTTTTGTTTCGATTTCATTAATTTCAGCTCTGATTTTAATTATTTCTTGTCTTCTACTTTTTTGCCGTTGTTTTGCTCTTCTTTTTCTAGGACTTTGAGTTGAAGTATTAGATCATTTATTTGTTTTTTTTCTTTTTTTAAGGATTGAACTCCAAGCAATAAATTTTCCTTTTAGAACTGCTTTCAATGTGTCCCATAGATTCCGACATGTTGTGTCTGTGTTTTCATTTATCTCTAAGAATTTTTCAATTTCCTCCTTGATGTCTTCTATAACCCATTGATCATTCAGTAACCTATTTTTCATTCTCCAAGTGATGCATGATTTTTCCTTACTTCTTTTATCGTTGATTTTCAATTTCATTCCATTATGTTCAGATAAGATGCATGGTATTATCTCTACTCCTTTATATTGTCTAAGAGTTGCCCTGTGACATAATATAAAATCTATTTTTGAGAAGGATCCATGTGCTGCTGAGAAAAAAGTGTAACTGCTTGATCTTGGGTGGTATATTCTATATATGTCAATTAAGTCCAGGTTATTAATTATGTTATTGAGTTCTATAGTTTCCTTATTCAACTTTTCTTTGGAAGATCTATCCAGTGGTGAGAGAGGTGTGTTGAAGTCTCCCATAATTATTGTATGGTGGTCTATTAGACTCTTGAACTTGAGAATAGTTTGTTTGATGAACATAGCTGCACCATTGTTTAGGGCATATATATTTATGATTGTGATGTTTTGTTGGTGTATGGTTCCCTTGAGCTGTATGTAGTGTCCCTCTTCATCCCTTTTGATTAACTTTGGCTTGAAATCTATTTTATATGATATGAGTATGGACACTCCTGCTTGTTTCCAAAGTCCATATGAGTGATATGATTTTTCCCAACCTTTCACCTTCAGTCTACGTATGTCTTTTCCTATAAAATGCGTCTCCTGAAGGCAGCATATTGTTGGGTCTTGTTTTGTGATCCATTCTGCTAGCCTGTGTCTCTTAATTGGTGAGTTTAAGCCATTAACATTTAGGGTTATTATTGAGATATGGGTTGTTCTTCCAGCGATATTTGTTTATTTATGTTCCTAAACATGGTTTGTTTTCCTCTTTGATTATCCCCAGCCTTTACTGTACTCCCTCCCGCTGTTGGTTTTCATTGATATTTTCCATTTCCTCTTCCTGTAATATTTTGCCGAGGATGTTTTGAAGAGATGGTTTTCTAGCTGCAAATTCTTTTCACTTTTGTTTATCGTGGAAGGTTTTAATTTCATCTTCCATACTGAAGCTTAATTTTGCTGGATACACAATTCTTGGTTGGAACCCATTTTCTTTCAGTGTTTGAAATATGTTATTCCAGGATCTTCTAGGTTTCAGAGTCTGTGTTGAAAGATCAGCTGTTATCCTGATTGGTTTACCCCTAAATGTAATCTGCTTCCTTTCTCTTGTAGCTTTTAAAATTCTCTCCTTATTCTGTATGTTGGGCATCTTCATTATAATGTGTTTAGGTGTGGATCTCTTATGATTTTTCACATTCGGCATCCTTTAGGCTTCTAGGATTTGGGATTCTGTCTCATTCTTCAAGTCTGGGAAGTTTTCTCGTATTATTTCATTGAATAGATTGCTCATTCCTTTTGTTTGGACCTCTATACCTTCCTGTATCCCAATGAATCTTAAGTTTGGTCTCTTTATGTTATCCCATATTCTTGAATGTTCTGCTCATGGTTTCTTAACAGCTTGGCTGAGCTGTCTATGTTCTTCTCCAGTTGAAATACTTTGTCTTCATTGTCTGATGTTCTATCTTCTAAGTGTTCTACTCTGCTGGTAGTATTCTCAATTGAGTTTTTAAGTTGGTTTATTTTTTCCTGCATTTCCAGGATTTCTGTTTGTTTGTTTTTTTATAACCTCGATCTCCCTGTATAATTGATCTTTTGCTTCTTGGATTTGTTTATGTAATTCATTTTCGAAGTGGTTGAAGTGGTCTTTCATTGTCTGATTTTGCTGTCTAATGTCTTCCTTGAGACTCCAGATTATCTGAAGCATGAATATCCTGAATTCTTTATCTGACATTCCATCTGATGCAGATATTACCTCTTCTAAAGTTGAGTTGACCTGCATTGCTTGTGGTCCTTTCTTTCCTTTTCTTTTCATACTGATCGCGTTTCTTTCTGCTTGGTGAAACTGTTGTGTTATTGATTTTTCCCCGTATATATTTATATTGCTCTTGTATAGTTGCAAAGTTTCCCTCGCAGGCTTTGGCGGTGGTTCTGCCCCTCCTCCAATTGGGGCAATGTGCCTACCACGCCGGCAGGTCGCTGTGCCTGTACTTTCGGTGGGCCTGTTCTTTCGGTGGTCACAGGTCCGCCTATCTTGCAGGCGTGAGCAGCGGCTCTGCCCCTCCGCTGGCTGCTAGGCCTGTTCTGTCTGTCGTTTGCAGGTCTGTCTACCTAACAGGCGCTGGTGGCGGCCCCGCCCCTCCTCCAACCGGGGTGATGTGTCAGATGGGCCACTGGGCCTGTTTTGTCAGTGGTCACGGTACCGCCTACCTTGCAGGTGCGTGGGGCAACAGTGCCCCTCCGCAGGTTCTGGGCCTGACCTGCCGGTGGGTCGCAGGTCATTCATTTTTTGGTTCTAGTAGTTTTTGTAGACCCTTTTGTGTCTTCTATGTTTAGAATAATGTCACCTGAAAATAGTGATAATTTACGTTCTTATTTTCCCATTTTTATGCCTTTTATTTCTTTAGTCTGTCTAATTGCTCTGGCCAGTGTTTTGAGAACTATATGGAATAGAAGTGGTGAGAGAGGGTATCCCTGTCTTGTTCCAGATTTTAGAGGAAATGCCTTCAATTTTTCTGCATTCATAATGATGCTAGCTGAGGCTTTGCATAGATAGCTTTTACAATGTCGAGGTAATTTCCTGTTATCCCTAGTTTTTCTAATGTTTTGAACATAAAGGGATGCTGTACTTTGTCAAGTGCTTTTTTTTGCTTCTAACGAGATGATCATATGGTTCTTATCTTTAAGTCTATTGATGTGGTGAATAACATTTATTGATTTCCGTATATTGAACCATCGTTGCATCCCAGGGATGAATCCTACTTGATCATGTTGCATAATATATTTGATGTGCCTTTGTATTCGATTCGCCAGAATTTTATTGAGGATTTTTGCCTGTAGGTTCATCAGATATATTGGTCTGTAGTTTTCTTTCTTTGAGGTGTCTTTTTCTGATTTCGGAATCAGCATGATGTTGGCCTCATATAATGAATTTGGCAGAGCTCCCTCTTTTTCTCTATCCTGAAATAACTTGAAAAGTATTGGTATTAAATCTTCTTTAAATGTTTTGTAAAACTCCGCTGTATAGCCATCCGTTCCTGGGCTTTTCTTGGTTGGTAGTCTTTTGATTGCTTCTTCTGTTTCATCCATTGACATTGGTCTGTTTAAATTGTGTGTATCCTCCTGACTCAGTCTGGGCAAATCATATGACTTAAGAAATTTGTTGATGTCTTCACTATATTCTATTTTATTGGAATATAGGTTTTCCAAATAATTTCTAATTGTCTTCTGTATTTCGGAAGCATCTGTTGTAATATAGCCTTTTTCATCCCATATGTTAGTAATTTGAGTTCTCTCTCTTCTTCTCTTCATTAGCATGGCTAAGGGTCTGTCGAACATATATATTTTTTCGAAGAACCACCTTTTAGTTTTGTTAATTTTTTCAATAGTTTCTTTTGTTTCAATTTCGTTGATTTCTGCTCTGATTTTAATTATTTCTTGCCTTCTGCTACATTTTCTGTTGTTTTGCTCTTCCTTTTCTAGGGCTTTGAGTTAAAGTGTGAGCTCATTTATTTGTTCGGTTTTACTTTTTTTCAGGAATGACCTCCAGGCAATGAATTTCCCTCTAAAAACTGCTTTCATTGTGTCCCATAGATTCCGATATGTTGCGTCTGTATTTTCATGTATCTCTAAGAATTTTTTGATTTCCTCCTTTACATCTTCTCTAACCCACTGATCATTCAGTAACATATTGTTCATTTTCCATGTGATGTAGGATTTTTCCTTCCTTCTTTTATCATTGATTTCCAGTTTCATTCCATTATGATCAGATAAAATGCATGGTATTATCTCCACACCTTTATATTTACTGAGGGTTGCCCTATGGCATAATATATGGTCTATTTTTGTGAAGGATCCACGTGCTACTGAGAAAAAAGTATATCCACTTGATGATGGTTGATATATTCTATATATGTCAGTTACATGTAGGTTATTGATTGTGATATTGAGTTCTATACTTTCTTTATTCAACTTTTGTTTGGAGGATCTGTCCAATGGTGAGAGAGGTGTGTTGAAGTCTCCCATAATTATTGTGTTGTGGTCTATTTCATTCTGGAACTTGAGGAGAATTTGTTTTTTGAACGTTGCAGCACCATTATTTGGTGCATAAATATTGATAATTTTTATGTTTTGTTGGTGAATGGTTCCTTTTAACAGTATATAATGTCCTTTCTTATCCCTTTTGATTAAATTAGTCTTGAAGTCGATTTTATTCGATATGAGGATGGCCACCCCTGCTTGTTACGAGGACCATTGCATGGTATATTTTTTCCAAAACTGCACCTTCAGCCTGTATGTCTTTTCCATTCAGATGTGTCTCCTGGAGGCAACATATTGTTGGATTCGTTTTTAATCCAAGTTACCAGCCTATGTTGCGTTATTGGAGAGTTTAAGCCATTAACATTTAGAGTCACTATTAATATATGGTTTGTACTGCAACCCGTAATTGATGATTCTTCTTTATTTTTTATTTAGTTTGTTTCTCCATGATTAGCTTTTCCCCCACCCTCTGTCATTACTGAGGCACTTCCCACTGATGGTTTTGGTTGTTGATTTTCATTTCTTCTTCGTGTATTGTTTTGCTCAAGATGCTTTGCAATGCTGCTTTTCTGGCTACAAATTCTTTTAGCTTTTGTTTATCATGAAATATTTTTATTTCATTGTCATACCTGAAGCTTAATTTTGCTGGATACAGAATTTTTGGTTAGCATTCATTGTCTTTCAGTGTTTGAAATACGTTGTTCAAGGATCTTCTCGCTTTCAGCGACTGTGATGAAAAATCCCTTCTCAACCTTATTGGTTTACCCCTTAATGTAATCTGCCTCCTTTCTCTTAGAGCTTTTAATATTTTCTCTTTGTTTTGTATATTGGATATCTTCATAACGATGTGTCTTGGTGTTGATCTACTGTGATTTTGTGTGCCCGGTGTCCTGTAAGCATGTCCAATTTGTATATCCGTTTACTTTGTATTTCTGGAAATATTTCTGTAATTATTTCATTCAATCGATTACTCATTTCTTTGGTTTGAATCTGTGTACCTATCCAGATGACTCATAAATTTGTTTTTTTATGTTATCCCAAATCTCTTGGATGTTTTACTCATGATTTTTTACCAGCCTTTCTGTGTTGGCTAGATTCATTTGAAGATGATATATTTTGTCTTCATTATCGAACATTCTGTCTTCTACTTGCTCCACAGTGTTAGTGATACTCTTAATTGACTTTTTAATTTGGTTTATCGTTTCCTTCATTTCTAGAATTATTGTTTGATTTTTTTATAATCTCTATCTCCTGATAAAGATTCATAACTTCTTCTTTTATCTGTTTATGTAATTCATTTTCAATGTGTTCTTTCACTGTTTGGATTTGCTGTCTCGTATCCTCTTTAAGTTTCAATTCCATCTGTCTAAGGTATTCCTTGAGTTCTTTATATGACCATTTTTCTGATGACTATAGGTCCTCCTGAATATTTTGGCTGTCCTTCGTTGTTTGTACTTATTTTCTTCCTTGATTTTTTGTGCTGCTCATGTTACTTCTTGCTCTGTTTTACTGCTGAGTTACTGTTTACTCTTATAATTTTATTTGATGCTTGGGAGGAAAGATATTAGAAGGAAAAGGAAGAAGTCACTAAAGAGAATGAGAGTAGGCAGGTAGAATTAAAGGAAGGGGAAATAAGAAAATTGAAAAGAAACAATAAGACAAAAGAAAAAAAATAGAAAAGAAAGAAAGAAAGAAAAAAATTAAAAATAATGATCATTTAAAAAATGAATATTAAAATTTAAAATAATAATAATAATAATAAAATAAAAATATTTTAAAAATGAAAACATTTTAAAACGTTAAAGTAGAACAACAACAAAAAAAATGAATTCACATAAAGAATCTAAATGCCACACTCAGTAGGCCTCAAGTTGGAGAAGCAGAGCAGTATTAAGGGCAGGCCTATTTTTTCACTACTGTTTCACAGGAAGGGATTCCAGGCCACCCTGATTTTAGGCAAATGAGGGGCAAGGGAGCTTATATTGGACACGGACGTGGGCTGTGTACCTCATGGAAACCTCCAGCCGGAGGTTATGATGAGTGTCTACATGGAAGAAGATGAGGGCCATGTTGGGGTGTTTTGCTTTTAGCTGTGAACATTTGTATGGCGGTAGAAAGAGAAGACTGGGTCCACCTGGGCTTGAACTCTTGTGTGATTCAACATAGAGACTGAGATCTGGAATTGACCTCAGAGAAGTATTGCCATGAATTGTGTTGGGATTTTAGAAGGCCATGCAGGAGAGTCGCCCTTGGAAAGTGAGATCTAGGCCCAAGGTGGCTTTCCACAGAGCAAAGTGAATCTCAGCCAGGATATCACATGATTTTATTCTGAAAGACTTGGCAGCCATAGTTGAGAGTCAAAGGCTCATGGACCTCACATTGTAGACCTCAATGGGCCTGGCTTCATGTGACCTTTTGGCCACCCTTTGGGAAGCCTTGCCTCTGAGAGTTCTCCAGAGCTTTCATTGAAATGAGCTTACTCAACATTTAATGGTTAATGAATGAATTGAAACCCACAGTGTCTCCAACTTCATCCTTGATAATTGGCCAGATAAAAACCATGAAATTTTTGAAATTCTCAAGACTAGGTGTCACAGGAGAACCTTTGGATGTCCTCTAGCTGATCATGAGAATACAAGACAATGCCTTTATTGACTGGTTTACATGAAAATGGTGTATAACAGAGATGCCAGTAAGTTGGAGCCTGCTGAGTAGTGTTCCTAGAGCCGTGGTGGGCAGGTGTGTGATAAAAAATCTCTGGTGTTGCCATGTTTATCTGCCATTGGTGTCCAAATATCTTGTGACTGACATTTTGCAGCCAGTAGACCCTTATATGTAAAAGCATCTTGTTATATGGAGAGGTTTTAGGGCAATGTTCAGAATCAGGTTGCTATGGTCAATGGAGCAAGCTATGTGGGATAGAAGCCTGGTTGGTGCATTCTCCAACAGAACCCGACCCACCACATCTGACAGAATTCCCTACAGCACTGTGTCCCAGGTGAACGCTTTTTATTTCATGAAGCAAATACCACACTCCTAGTGCAACAGCAAGAAACACCATGAAGAGTGGAGGATGACCAAATGGCTTCACAGTCCACATGAGGAGACACTTGCCCTCAGTGGCCACAGTTTACCTACACAGAGAAAATTCAGCACTGCTGCCTCATGTTCATTGGAAAATAAGAAACCATGTCATCCATGTCACATAGATGCAGACCCAGCTTTGATGGTCTCACTACAAATGAAGCTAATGCTCCTGACAACAAAATATATTTCAAGTGCCCAACCTCAGAGGTAGTTTCTCCAGATGTTGGGCCGGCAGAGCTTCATGTTTGTGGAGTGTTTACCCTGTCCCTTACTTTTGGAAACTCCTCTACCACCTCCAAATTTGTGAACTCCTGAGCATTTTCTATTCCAGATATGTATTCACAGATTTTCTAACTCTTCTCCTCTAATTGTGTCTTACATGGGGCGAAGGTAATGCCAAGGCATTGTTCTGAATGAGAGTGGGAAGATTTTTATGTAGCACATATTTGCATACACATTGGATACATTTTCCAATTTTCCATTCGAAATACTGAATCCCTGACACTAACAAATTTCCTTCTAGACTTTTACTTATAATCTTAATATGATGCAGAAAAATAACCCAGACAAAATAGAAATACAAGAGGTTCACAGGAGGTATGGTGTATAGTTGGATTTGCTTTTCGTATGATAAATGGTAGGTGTTATAAATCAAGCCAATTTTAATTGAAATAGTTCTCCATGTGTTTTAAAAGTTAACAAATATGTGAATAACTGTCTCTCTTTCTCTGTAGCCTATTCAGCACATGTATTTTTTATGCACATATTGAATTATACCTGGTATCACACGTACATTTTGTGAGGTGGCTGACTTGGCAGATACAAATTGTAAGAAAAGATCACTCCTACTAAACGCTGTTGGAACTGAAAATTCAACATATGGGTCAGTTTTCTAGTTGTACAACATAAATTGATGTTCAGGAAAATGAAAGGAAAATGAATATTTTTGGATCTCTGGATGATATATTTTTCATGGTGAATTTCAATTGGCATACATAATGCTACTTTTTAATGTCTGTGTGTGTGTGTGTGTGTATATATATATATATATATATATATATATATATATATATATATGTATTCACTCTCCAGATTTTTCAAAATATGAAATGTATTTGTCTGATTATACACTCCCTAAATTCATTCATATTTATGTATGTGGATGTATAATCAACTTTTCACAAGTTTATTCTCAGAAATATTCATCCACCTGAAATACATATTTGTTTCCTAGTACTGAAAACTAACTTCAGGGGATCATATGATGACAGCGAAAGGAGTGCATCAACCCCATGTACAGCGTCATTGTGCAGGAGAATGACGAATTTCCAGCAAAATTTGGGTGGTCCTAAACCTAGTGGAAGTATTTCCATCTCACGAGGATCAGCTACGGGGCTCAAACGTGAGTGATTTGTCTGCATGGAGCATCATGCTGCTTATTCAGCAAATCGCCCTGCGGGTAGACTCTGTGGCGCGTGCTGGGAAGCAATGAGATAGCAACACAAATATTCAGTGGTGCAGATTCTGTGGGCTCCTGCCATCTGTACAATCACTGTGCTCATTGCTGAATTCTGGGTTTGAGACCAGGGAAATACACGGTCCAATTCGGTTTTCCACACCAGTCAGACCACAGAGGAAGCCAGGGGCCACCATCTTGGAGAGCTGACGTCACCATTCCTGTTTTCAACTTATAGCAGCTCATTCAGCTATAGAACAGGTAATCTCAGGCTGTCATTCGCCTGTGTGTCGGAGACAAATTACTCAGGCCTGCTCCTATCAGAACATACACCAAGCCCAGAGCGGCTGAATTCTGGCTCCTGGAACTGATCAGGCCCAGGGCTAAAGAACCTGCGGAAACTGCTTCTCGGTCTAGGTCTTGCTGAATACTGTGGAGGTAAATACCTACCGAGCCTTCATAGGCAGTGGCAACAGGATTGAGACGGGGCTTGTGAGGGCCGGTCAGGACTCACCCATTGCTTTGTTCATCCGGCAAAGGGAACGAAATGCTGCCATTCGCATGGGATACCAACATGTTAGAGATCTGAAGTCATCATAAAGTGGCGGAGGAGATAACTTCATCGATACCAGCGGTGAGAGAAACAGTTGGTCTCCTGGTAAAAAAAGTGAGTCACAAACACCCGAGTCTCTCTCACTCCGTCTTCAAGCTAGAGGGACAGAGCAGAGACACCGCTCACGCCCGGCACTGGCCCAGCGACCCGCAGGCTTGGTAGTCACGTCATCCCAATTGGAGTAGGGACAGAGCAGAGCCGCCACCCGTGCCCGGAACAGGCCCATCGACCAGCAGGCTTGGTAGTCACGTCACCCCAATTGGAGTAGGGGCAGAGCAGAGCCACAGCCTATGCCCAGAACAGGCCCAACGACCCGCCGGTGTGGTAGACACGGCACCCCTATTGGAGTAGTGGCAGAGCAGAGCCTTCTCCCGTGCCCATTACAAGCCCATCGGCCCACCAGCATGGTTGTTAGGTCACCCCAATAGGAATAGGGGCAGAGCAGAGCCACCACCCATGCCCAGAACAGGCCCAGCAACCCGCCGGCGAGGTAGTCACATCACCCCAATTGGAGTAGGGGCAGAGCAGAGTGACCAACCTCGCCCACAACGTAGGAAACCGAACAGCGAAACAGGCCAAGTGGCCTGCGGGCACGGCAGACACATAACCCCATTTGGAGTAGGGGTAGAGCAGATCCACTGCCCGTGCCCACAAAATAGACAGACCTGCGACCGACCAGCAAAGAGGCTCAGCGTCCTGCCGGCATGTTAGACACGTCATCCCAATTTGAGTAAGGGCAGAGTAGAGCTGCCGCCCGCAACTGCAAGGTAGGCAGACCTGCAATGGATCAGCAGAACAGGCCGAGGGGTCCGTGGGCGTTGTAGACACGTCACACCAAATGGAGGAGGGGCAGAGCAGAGCCACTGCCCGCGCCCGCATTGTAGACAGACCTGCGACCAACCAGCACAACAGGCCCAGCAGCCCGTCAGCGTGGTAGATAGATCACCCCAATTGGAGGAGCAGAACAGCCGCCCCCCGCTACTTCAAGGGAGACTTTTCAACTATACAAGAGCAATACAAGTATATAGGGGGAAAATTTCAAAAACACAACAGTTTCAACAAGCAGAGAGAAACGCGAGCAGTATGAAAAGACAAGGAAAGAAAGGACCACAAGCAATGCAGGTAAACACAATTTTAGAAGAGGTAATAGCTGCATCAGATGGAATGTCAGATAAAGAATTCAGGATACTCAGGCTTTAGATGATCTGGAGTCTCAAGGAAGACATTAGACAACAAAATCAGACAGTTAAAGATCCCTTCGACAATGAATTACATAAACAAATCCAAGAAGCAAAAGATCAACTATATAGGGAGATAGAGGTTGTTAAAACAAACAAACAGAAATCCTAGAATTGCAGGAAGCAATAAACCAACTTAAAAACTCAATTGAGAATACTACCAGCAGAGTAGAACACTTAGAACATAGAACATCAGACAATGAAGACAAAGTATTTCAACTTGAAAAGAACATAGACAGCTCAGCAAGACTGTTAAGAAACCACGAGCAGAACATCCAAAAAATATGGGATAACATAAAGAGGCCAAACTTAAGAGACATTGGGATACAGGAAGGTATAGAGGTTCAAACAAAAGGAATGAGCAACCTATTCAATGAAATAATACGAGATAACTTCCCAGACTTGATAAATAAAAAAGAATCCCAAGTCTTGAAGCCTACAGAACGCCGAATGTGCAAAATCATAAGAGAGCCACAACTAGACACATTATAATGAAGATGCCCAACAAACAGAAAAAGGAGAGAATTTTAAAAGCTACAAGAGAAAGGAAGCAGATTACATTTAGGGGTAAACCAATCAGGATAACAGCTGATCTTTCAAAACAGACTCGGAAAGCTAGAAGATCCAGGAATAACATATTTCAAACACTGAAAGAAAATGGGTTCCAACCAAGAATTGTGTATCCAGCGAAAGTAAGCTTCAGGATGGAAGATGAAATTAAAACCTTCCACGATAAACAAAAGTGCAAAGAATTTGCAGCTAGAAAACCATCTCTTCAAAACATCCTCGGCAAAATATTACAGGAAGAGAAAATGGAAAATATCAATGAAAACCAACAGCGGGAGGGAGTACAGTAAAGGCTGGGGATAATCAAAGAGGAAAACAAACCATGTTTAGGAACATAAATAAACAAATATCGCTGGAAGAACAACCCATATCTCAATAATAACCCTAAATGTTAATGGCTTAAACTCACCAATTAAGAGACACTGGCTAGTAGAATTGAACAAAAAACAAGACCCAACAATATGCTGCCTACAGGGGACGCATTTGATAGGAAAATGCATACATAGACTGACGGTGAAAGTTTGGGAAAAATCATATCACTCATATGGACTTCGGAAACAAGCAGGAGAGTCCATACTCATATCAAATAAAATAGATTTTAAGCCAAAGTTAATCAAAAGGGATAAAGAGAGACACTACATACTGCTCAAGGGAACCATACACCAACAAGACACAGCAATCGTTAATATATATGCCCCGTACAATGGTGCAGCTATGTTCATCAAAGAAACTCTTCTCAATTTCAATAGTCTAATAGACCACAATACAGTAATCATGGGAGCCATGAACACACCTCTCTCACCACTGGACAGATCTTCCAACCAAAAGTTGAATAAGGAAACTATAGAACTCAATAACACAATTAATAACCTAGACTTATTTGAGAT
Organism: Callospermophilus lateralis; assembly: GCF_048772815.1. Taxonomy (NCBI): domain Eukaryota; kingdom Metazoa; phylum Chordata; class Mammalia; order Rodentia; family Sciuridae; genus Callospermophilus; species Callospermophilus lateralis. Next base: position 3,024,604 of record NW_027512630.1, read on the forward strand.
ATGTAGAATATAACACCCAACATCAAGCAGTTACCTTTTTTCTCAGCAGCACATGTATCCTTGTAAAAAATAGATCATATATTATGTCACAGGGCAACTCTTAGACAATATAAAGGAGTACAGTTAATACCATGCATATTATCTGATCATAATGGAATGAAACTAAAAATCAATGATAAAAGAAGGAAGGAAAAATCATGCATCACTTGGAGAATGAACAATAGGTTACTGAGTGATCAATGGGATATAGAAGACATCAAGGAGGAAATTTAAAAATTCTTAGAAATAAATGAAAATGCAGACACAACATACTGGAATCTATGGGACACATTGAAAGCAGTTCTATGAGGAAAATTCATTGCTTGGAGTTCATTCCTTAAAAAAAGAAACAACCAACAAATAAATGATCTCATACTTCATCTCAAAATCCTAGAAGAAGAAGACGAAAGCAACAGCAAATGAAGTAGAAGGCAAGAAATAATTAAGATCAAAGCTGAAATTAATGAAATTGAAACAAAAGAAACAATTGAAAAAAACTTGACAAAAGTAGAAGTTGGTTCTTTGAAAAAATAAATAAAATTGACAGACCCTTAGAAATGATAACAAAGAGAAGAAGACAGAGAACTCAAATTACTAGAATAAGGGATTAAAAAAGAAATATCACAACAGATATTTCAGAAATACAGAAGATAATCAGAAATTATTTTGAATCCTTATACTCCAATCAAATAGAAGACATTGAAGGCATCGATAAATTGCTTAAGTCATATGATCTGCCCATATTGAGTCAGGAGGATATAGCAACATAAACAGACCAATATCAATTGAGGAAATAGAAGAAACCATCAAAACACTACCAACTTAGAAAAGCCCAGGACCGTATAGGTATACAGCAGAGTTTAACAAAACCTTTAAAGAGGAACGAATACCAATATTTTTCAAGGTATTTCAAAAAAGTGAAAAAGAGGGAGATCTTCCAAATTCATTCTACGAGGCCAACATCACCCTGATTATTACAGCAGACAAAGACACTTCAAAGAAAGAAAACTACAGACCAATATCTCTAATGAACCTACATGAAAAAATCCTCAATAAAATTCTGGCGAATTGGATACAAAAAAAATATCAAAAAAAATTGTGAATCCTGATCAAGTAGAATTCATCCATGTGATGCAAGGCTGGTTCAATATACGGAAATCAATAAATGTTATTCACCACATCAATAGACTTAAAAATAAGAACCATATGATCATCTCGATAGATGCAAAAAAAGCATTCAATAAAGTACAGCATTCTGTTATGTTCAACACTCTAGAAAAACTAGTGATAAGAGGAACATACCTCAATATTGTAAAAGCAATCTATGCTAAGCCTCAGGCTAGCATCATTCTGAATGGAGAAAAATTGAAGGCATTCTCTCTAAAATCTGGAACAAGACAGGGATGCCCTCTCTCACCACTTCTGTTCAACATAGTTCTCGAAACACTGGCCAGAGCAATTAGACAGACGAAAGAAATAAAAGGCATAAAAATTGGAAAAGAAGTACTTAAATTATCACTATTGCAGATCACATGATTCTATATCTAGCAGTCCCAAAAGGGTCTACAAAGAAACTAATGGAGCTAATAAATGAATTCAGAAAAGTGGCAGGATATAAAATCAACATCCATAAATCAAAGGCATTCCTGCATATCAGCGACAAATCTTCTGAAATGGAAATGAGGCAACCACTCCATACACAATATCCTAAAAAAATAATAATAATAATTAGGAATCAACCTAACAAAAGATGTGAAAGTCTTATACAATGAAAACCACAGAACCCTAAAGAGAGAAATAGAAGAAGATCTTAGAAGATGTAAAAATATATCCTGTTCATGGATAGGCAGAACTAACATCATCAAAATGGTGATATTACCAAAAGTTCTCAATAGGTTTAATGCAATGCCAATCAAAATCCAAACGGCATTTCTTCTAGAAATAGAGAAAGCAATCATGGAATTCATATGGAAAAATAAAAGACACAGAATAAAAAAAAAACAATACTAAGCAGGAAGTGTGAATCAGGCGGCCTAGTGATACCAGACTTCAAACTATACTACAGAGCAATAGTAACAAAAATAGCATGGTACTGGTACAAAAACAGGAGGGTGGACCAATTGTTCAGAATAGAGGACACAGAAACCAAGCCAGGAAACTACAACTATCTTATATTTGATGGAGGGGCTAAAAGCATGCAATGAAGGAATATAGCATCTGCAAAAAATGGTGCTGGGAAAACTTGGAATCCATGTGTAAAAAAATGAAACTGAATCCCTTTCTCTCGCCATGCACAAAAGATAACTCAAAATGGATCAAGGAGCTTGATATCAAATCAGAGACATGGAGTCTGATAGAAGAAAAAGTTGGCTACGATCTACATACTGTGGGGTCGGGCTCCAAATTCCTCAATAGGACACCCATAGCACAAGAGTTAATAACTACAATCAACAAATGGGACTTACTCAAACTAAAAAGGTTTTTCTCAGCAAAAGGAACAATAAGAGAGGTAAATAGGGAGCCTAAATCCTGGGAACAAATCTTTACTCCTCACACTTCAGATAGAGCCCTAATATTCAGAGTATACAAAGAACTGAAAAAAATAGACAATAAGATAACAAATAACCCAATAAACAAATGGGCCAAGAACCAGAACAGACACTTCTCAGAGAAGGACATACAATCAAAAAACAAGTACATGAAAAAATGCTCACCATCCCCAGCAGTCAGAGAAATGCAAATCAAAAGCACCCTAAGATACCATCTCATTCCAGTAAGATTGGCAGCCATTATGAAGTCAAACAACAACAAGTGCTGGTGTGGATGTGGAGAAACAGGTACACTTGTACATTATTGGAGGCACTGCTAATTGGTGCAGCCAATTTGTAAAGCATTATGGAGATTTCTTGGAAAGCTGGGAATGGAACTACCATTTGACCCAGCTATTCCTCTTCTCGGTCTATTCCCTAAAGACCTTAAAAGATCATGCTACAGGGACACTGCTACATTGATGTTCATAGCAGCACAATTCACAATAGCAAGACTGTGGAACCAACCTAGATGCCGTTCAATAGAAGAATGGATAAAATAAATGTGGCATTTATACACAATGGAGTATTACTCTGCTTTAAAAAATGACAAAATCATAGAATTTGCAGGAAAATAGATGGCATTAGAGCAGATTATGCTAAGTGAAGCTAGCCAATCCCTAAAAAACAAATGCCAAATGCCTTCTTTGATAAAAGGAGAGTAACTACGAACAGAGTAGGGATGAAGAGCATGAGAAGAAGATTAGTATTAAATAGGGATGAGAGGTGGGAGAGAAAGGGATAGAGAAGAGAAATTGCATGGAAATGGAAGGAGACCCACAGGGTTATATAAAATTACATAAAAGAGGATGTGAGGGGAAAGGGAAAAATAATACAAAAAGGGAGAAATTTATTACAGTAGAGGGGGTAGAAAGAGAAGAGGGGAAGAGAGGGGAGAGGAGGAGGGATAGTAGAGGATAGGAAAGGCAGCAGAATACAATAGACACTAGTATGGCAATGTGTAAATCAATTGATGTGTAACTGATGTGATTCTGCAATCTGTATACGGGGTAAAAATGGGAGTTCATAACCCTCTTGAATCAAAGTGTGAAATATGATATATCAAGAAATATGTAATGTTTAGAACAACCATAAAAAATTTAAAAAAAAAAAGAAAACTAACTTCGGTGAATGAGGCACGCGAATCCTAATATTTCTACAGTAACTTACCAAGTTTAACATCAATGCAAGTAGATTCCAATGGGACATGATGTGTATTTTTACGTTAATTTTTATTCAAAACTGGTACATCACAATTTCATCAGTTTATGCATATCATAGGATATATATTTCATAAACAATTTAGCAAATTTATAGGCATTTGTTTCACTTTCAATCTCTTCCTGCTTCAGAACACATGTATTCCTCCATATTTCTTGACTGGTCTTTGCATGAGAATTCTTTCCGAACACATTATTTTCGATTTCCATAATCACTTTTGAAGCAAACTTCACACACTCTTCATGATAAACCAAAACACTAATATTACCATTAGATGTATAACTGGTTGGAATGAATGAATGTATATCAATATAAGATTTATTGTATATTTTCAGATATCAATTCAATCCATTATTTAAAGTTGGAATCAGTTATATTATTTATTCACAGAATGGTGTATTCATGCTTAATCTCTATATTCATGGACACAGGGTACACCTCTTTGTATCCCCAATAATAATTTTATGTCTTCAATATATTGCTCCCAGAAATGGTGGTAGAAATACTCATGTCACCTGATCTACATATACATTTTATCACAGTAATATTCTGGACAAAAAATGTAAAGGTCACACTTATGATTGTACCAAAGACTAAATGAAAAGAGATCATGGATTACTAAAAACATCCATGTCCAGGTTGCCTAATGCTCTCAAATGTCAATCCTATTAGTTACTAGATATTTGTTTCTTCCTAAGTTTATATATTCAAACTCAACCCTGGTGAAAATGTCTACTCCTATCACTCACTTAATACTTTGCCTGATTTCATAATGTCTCTATTGATATCTGCTTTTCTATATATTTTCCCAATTTCATCATAGTGACTGACTCTTCATATGTGCTGACATTTACATTCACTCTCTAACCGAAACCCTATAGCTAAAGAATTTTTAGTCCCAATCCTACACTCATTCTTCTTCCTAAACCTACCGACTATCTTCCTAATCCTACCGACTATCCCTTTGGAATGGATGTTCTCTTCTACATTCAAACATCCAAGGTACAAGGTTCTATGCCATTGTATATCAAATTGTCTGAGACATCTTTGCAGAATATAATTAAAAACTAAGTATCCCAATTAAGGGCCCAATGCCCTTCTGGGTTTCAAATCATACCTAGATTTCTGTTTTCATACTTATATTTCACCTCGATATTCTTGTAAATATCGCAGGTTCCCAATACCATTATTTATCGCACAGAATGATTGCTAACCCAAATCGAACCTGTTATTAACCCTAAACATACACTGTTCCCTCAATCTCATTTTACAGAAGAGCAGGGAGAGAGTCGTTCTTACAATACAGGAAAGTAGGGGACATTCCACCTGCTGAGAACCTCAAAGGTCCATTCAAAATGATACCTTGAGAAGATGTAGGCAGCTATGAAGGACCTGAGAGAGCAAAAGTCATCTTCCATGGCAAACAACCTGGTCAGGATGAAGGGATGTGTCTGAATCAGCCTCTCTCTTTTTATTGTAGAGAAGATGGACCAAACCAGGCCTCTGTCGAGAGCTGATGCTGGGTGCCTATGGTTGACATACCATTCTACCTTGTGAAAGTGTCACAGGAAGTAGGGGCAGCCTCCATCTCATGGGACACTTGGAGCAACTGTTAGGACAAAGTGGTCGCCAAGGCAGTGACCTCATTCAGTTCCAAAGAAAGTGACATACCTCATTTCCTTGGTGATGGAACTCTCTGAACTTTTGTATCCAAGAATCCAGGCACCCCGAGGCAGCCCCAGTTCCAGTGGGCTCACTTGTTTGGATTTACCAAGGACAGAGTCAGTCTTTCTTGGTACCTACTGATGTGAGGATGGCCAAATGCCAGGAGAGCTCTGAAGAGGGACCTTTCCAGAAGAAGCAGGTAGTGGCTCACCCCTTTTTCTTAACAACTTCACAGAGTTGGCCAAGGAAACCAGATCTGAGAGAGGTCAGGCCATGTCCTGATAATAGGTAGGAAAGTTGGTTTGTTTGGTTTGGAGTGGATTGTTTTTAGTAAGTCGTTTGACCAGGCGAGTGTTTCTATGTCTGTGTATCCCACTGTGTCCGTTGTTGTAGACATTAGAAAAGAGAATGCATTAATGAATGCCTCCAGTCTAGTATAAATCTTCCCATAATTCATCCTGCCCAATTTATGAATGGACTGCAGCTTGTCTTATCGAGAGGCAATACCTTCTATCTTCCTAAGTTCCTGTTTTCTTCCTGAATTCTGGCCACTCTCCAGAATAGGCTCATGGTTTTGTGTCCAAGATATGTACCACTCCAAGCTCTGTGACATGGCCATGTACTGGATAGCTGAAGAGAATGACCAGCCTTTCAGAGAACTCAGATATCAGTGTGAACAGGAACGTCTCAGTGGAAAAACCCTGCTTTGGGCCTTTTGCTTACCTATTGTTCTGTTGCACTGAATGTCAGGAAAGACTTTGTCTCAGGCCACCCTTTTGTGAAGCCTGAAGAAAACAATTTTCAAATGGAAATGAATGGGCATCACCTGTGGCTCTTTGTTTAATTGCTTTGGAAAGGGATGTGGCTGAATTAGCCTCTTGGCCTTGTGTGTGGCTGTGACTTACATTCTCAGCACCTGATGGATCTAAAGAATAATCCCATGTGTGCATCAAAAACCATAATGGCAAAAAGATCAGTCATTGTGGATGAAGTCTCTTGCCTTCCTCTCTTAGGTTCCTGACCTCCGTCAAGTGAGAAAATGGATTCTTTGGGTCAAATGAGTTCCTCAAAGCCCTGCAGAGGTGCTTGGGGTTTCGCATGACTCCAAATCACAAAGAATCTATACCTGAAAATCAGTAGGCCTCACATTGGAGAAACAGAGCATTATTAATGACAGGCTTATTTGATCACTCCTGGTTCACAGGAAGGGTGTCCAGGCCACCCTGACTTTAGGCAAATGAGGGCCAAGTGAGCTTATTTTGGACACTTTCTTGGGCTTCGCCCCTCATGAAAATCTTCAGCCAGACATTACGATGAATGACAATATGTAAGAAGATGAGGGCCATGTGGGAGTGTTTTCGTTTTAATTTTGGTCATTTGTGTGGTGGTTGGAAGAAATGACTGGGTCCACCTATGCTTGAACTCTGGTGTGATTCCCCTTAGAGACTGAGTTGTGGAACTGACCTTAGAGAAGTATTGCATTGAATTTTGTTGGGATTTTAGGAGGCCACGCATAAGAGTCACCCTTGGAACTGAGATCTAGGCCCAGGGTTGCTTTCCACAGATTTTTCAGTTCCTGAAAGAAGTGACCTCACCTCACTTTCTTGGTGATGGAACTCTCTGATCTTGGGATCCAGGAATTCAGGCACAAAAGCCAGGGCCAGTTCCAGTCCGAGTGGTCTCATTTGTTTGGATTTACCAAGGACAGAGTCAGTCTCTCTTGGTACCTACTAATGTGAGGATGGCCAAACGGCAGGAAATCTCTGAAGAGGGGCCTTTCCTGAGAAAGCAGGTAGTGGCTCACAGCTGGCTCCTGACAATTTCATAGAGTTGGCCATGGAGTCCAAATCTGAGACAGGAGTGGCCATTTCGGGAGAACATAGTATGGCCCAAAAGTCAGAGGACACTCCAGATAGTCAAAGACCTACTTGGCGGAAGGAGGTGCCTTTGTAGGTTTGGTTGTAGGTTTGTGGTTTTGTCTCATGTTCTGAGAATAGGCAAGGAAGGCAGTTTGTTTGGTTTGGAGTGAACTGTTTCTAGTAAGTCGTTTGGCAAGGCGAGTGTTTCTATGTCTGTGTATCCCACTGTTATCCATGGTTGTAGACATTAGAAAAGATATTGGATCAATGGATGTGTCCTGTTTAGTAGAAAGCTTCCCAGAATTCATCCTGCACAATTTATGAATGGACTGCGGCTTGCCTTATCAATTGGCTACACCTGCTATCTTCCTAAGTTCCACTTTTCTTCCTGAATTCTGTCCACTCTCCAGAATAGGCTCATGGTTTTTGTGCAAGATATATACCACCTCCAAGCTCTGTGACATGGCCATGTACTGGATAGCTGAAGGGAATGGTGAGAATCGCAGAAAACTCAGAAATCACTGTGACCATTAAAGTCTCAGTGGAGAAACCCTGCTTTGGGCCTTTTGGTTACCTATTGTTCTGTTGCCCTGAATGTCAGGAAGGTCTTTGCCTTTGGCCACCCCTTTGTGAAGCCTGAAGAAAACAGTTTTCAAATGGAAATGAATGGATCACCTGTGGCTCTTTGCTTAATTGCTTTGAAAAAGATGTGTCTCATTCAGACCATTGGCCCTGTGTGAGGCTGTTGCTTAGTTTCTCATCACCTGATGGATCTAAAGAAAGATTCCATGTGTACATCCAAAACCAAAGTGGCAAAAAGAGCAGTCATTGTGGATGAAGTCTCTTGTCTTCCTCTGTAAGGTTTGTGACCTCCATCAAGTGAGAATAGGGATCCTTTGTGTCAAATGAGTTCCTCAACGCCCTGCAGATTCTATCCCATAGGTGCTTGGGTTTTATCATGACTCCAGTTCACATAAAGAATCTAAAACCCACAGTCAGTAGTCCTCAAATTGGAGAAGCGGAGCAGTATTAATGGTAGGCCTATTTGATCACATCTGGTTCACAGGAAGGGTGTACAGGCCACCCTGAGTTTAGTCAAATTAAGGGGCAAGGGAGCTTATTTTTGACACTGGCTTGGGCGGAGCCCCTTATGGAAACCTCCAGCCAGAAGTTATGATGAGTGTCTATATGGAAGAAGATGTGGGTCATGTGGGAGTGTTTTGGTTTTAATTGTGGTCATTTGGGTGGCGGTTGGAAGTGACGACTGGGTCCACCTGGGCTGGAACTCTGGTGTGATTCCCCTTAGATACTGAGTTGTGGTACTGACCTCAGAGAAGTATTGCCATGAATTGTGTTGGGATTTTAGGAGGCCATGCATGAGATTTGCCCTTGGAAACTGAGATCTAGGCCCAGGTTGGCTTTGCACAGAGCACTGGGAATCTCAGCCAGGGTATCACATAATTTTATTCTGAAAGGCTTGCAGCCATAGTTGAGAGTCAAAACACACATGGACCTCACATTGTAGACCTCAATGCGCCTAGCTTCATGTGATCATTGGCCACTCTTTGGGAAGCCTTGCTTATGAGAGTTCTCCAGAGCTTTCATTGAAATGAGCATCCTCACCATTTAATGGTTCCTGAATGAAGTGAAACCCACAGTGCCTTCAACTTCATCCTTGAAAAATGGCTAGATAAATACGGTGAAATTTTTTTAAATTTTCATGACCAGGTGGCACTGGAGAAACTTTGGATATCCTGTTGCTGACTATGAGTATACTAGACAGTGCCTGATGGACTGGGTTTCAAGAAAATGGTGTAGAGCAGAGATGCCAGTAATTTGGAGCCTGCTGAGTAGTGGGCATAGAGCTGCAGTCGGCAGGTGTGTGATAAATCATCTGTGGTGGGGCCATGTGGATCTTCCTTTGGCTTCCAAATTGCTTGTGACTGACATGGTGCAGCAAGCAGACCCTTATATGTAAAGGCGTATTTTTATTTGGAGAGGTTTCAGGGCAATGTTCAGAATCACGTTGCTATGGTCAAGAGGCAAGCTATTTGGAATAGAACCTTGGTGGGTGCATTCTCCTGCAGACCCTGACCCACCACACTTGAGAAACTCCCTCCAACACTTTGTCCCAGTTGGACTCCTTGTATTTTGTGAAGAAAATACCAAACTACCAGTGCAGCAGCAATAAACACCACAAAATGTGGAGGATGACCAAATGGCTTCACAGTCCACACGGGGAGACACTTAGCCCCCAGTGACCACAGTTTACCTACAAAGATTGAATGCAGCACTGCTGACTCATGTTCATTGGAACATAAGAAACCATGTCCTCCAGGTCACATAGATGCAGACCCAGCTTTGATGCTCCCATTACAAAGGAATCTAAACCTCCTGACAACAACATATATTTCAAGTGCCCAACCTCAGAGGCAGTTTCTGAAGAAGTCTTTAGGCCAGCAGAGCTCCATATTTGTGGAGTGTTTACCCTGTCCCTTACTTTAGTAAACTACTCTACCACCTCCAAGGTTGTGAACTTTTGAGCATATTAAATTCCAGCTATGTATTCCCAGATTTTCGAACTCTTCTCCTCTAATGATGAATTACTTGGGGCGAGGGTAATGTCAAGGCATTGTTCTGGATGACAGTGAAATATTTCTCCATGTGTTTTTTTTAAATTATTTTATTTCATATTATTATTTTATTTTTTTAATTGTGTGTTCAAAACATTACAAAGCTCTTGACATATTATATTTCATACATTAGATTCAAGTGGCTTATGAACTCCCATTTTTATCCCAAGTACGGATTGCAGAATCATATCTGTTACACATCCGCATTTTTATAATGCCCTATTAGTAACTGTTGTATTCTGCTACATTTTCTATCCTCTACTATCCCTGCTCCCCTCCCATCTTCCCTCTCTACCCCATCTACTGTAATACATTTATATCTTTGTTTATTTTCCCATTCCCCTCACAACCTCTTATATGTAATTTTGTGTAACAATGAGGGTCTCCCTCCATTACCATGCAATTTCCTCTATCTCTCTCTTTCCGCCCCCCACCTCATGTCTCTGTTTAATGTTGATCTTTTCTTCCTGCTCTTCCTCCCTGCTCTGTTGTTAGTTGCTCTCATTATATCAAAGAAGACATTTTTATTTGTTTTTTAGGGTTTGGCTAGCTTCACTAAGCATAATCTGCTCTAGTGCCATCCATTTCCCTGCAAATTCAATGATTTTGTCATTTTTTAATGATGCATAATACTAAATGGTGTATAAATACCACATTTTTTTTATCCATTCATCTACTGAAGGGCATCTGGGTTGGTTCCACAGTCTAGCAATTTTGAATTGTGCTGCTATGAACATCGATGTGGCAGTATCCCTGTAATATGCTCTTTTAAGGTCTTCAGGGAATAGTCTGAGAAGGGCAATACCTGGGTCAAATGGTGGTTCCATTCCCAGCTTTCCCAGGAATCTCCATACTGCTTTTCAAATTTGCCACAACAGTTTGCAGTCCCACCAGCAATGTATAAGAGTACCCTATTCTCCACATCCTCGCCAGCACTTGTTGTTGTTTGACCTCATAATGGCTGCCAATCTTACTAGAGTAGGATGGTGTCTTAGGGTGGTTTTAATTTGCATTTCTCTGACTGCTAGAGATGGTGAGCATTTTTTCATGTACTTACTGATTGATTGTATGTCCTCCTCTGAGAAGTGTTGGTTCAGGTCCATGGCCCATTTTTTGATTGGGTTATTTATCATCTTATTGTCTAATTTTTTGAGTTCTTGGTATACTCTGGATATTAGGGCTCTATCTGAAGTGTGAGGAGTAAAAATTTGTTCCCATGATTTAGGCTCCCTATTTACCTCTCTCATTTTTTATCCTGCTGAGAAAAAAAACTTTTCAGTTTAAGTAAGTCCCATTTGATGATTGTTGTTATTAACTCTTCTGCTATGGGTGTCCTGTTAAGGAATTTCGAGCCCGACCCCACATTATGTAGATCAGAGCCAACTTTTTCTTCTATCAGATGCAGAGTCTCTTATTTGATATCTAGCTCCTTGATCCACTTTGAGTTAACTTTTGTGCATGGCAAGAGGAGGGGATTCGGTTTCATTTTGTTGCATAAGGATTTCCATTTTATACAAAAACATTTGTTGAAGATGCTATATTTCCTCTATTGCATGCTTTTAGCTCCTTTATCAAATATAGCATAATTGTAGCTTTGTGAATTAGTCTTTGTGTCCTCTATTCTGTACCCATTGGTCAACCCGCCTGTTTTGGTACCAGTGCCATGCTGTTTTTGTTACTATTGCTCTGTAGTATAGTTTTAAGTCTGGTATCGCTATATCGCCTGATTCACACTTCCTGCTAGAATTGCTTTTGCTATTCTGGGTCTTATATTTTTCCATATGAATTCCATGATTGCTTTATCTATTTCTACAAGAAATGCCTTTGGGATTTTGATTGGCATTGCATTAAACCTATAGAAAACTTTTGGTAATTTCGCCATTTTGATGATGTTAGTTCTGCCTATCCAGGAACAGGGTATATTTTTCCATCTTGTAAGATCTTCTTCTACTTCCCTTTTTAGGGTTCTGTAGTTTTCATTGTATAAGTCTTTCACCTTTTTTGTTAGGTTGATTTTCAAGTATTTAATTTTTTTGACGATATTGTGAATGGAGTGTTTTTCCTCATTTCTGTTTCAGAAGTTTTGTCGCTGATATACAGAAATGCCTTTGATTTATGCGTTTTGATTGTATATCCTGCCACTTTGCTGAATTCATTTATTAGTTCTAGTAGATTTTTTTGTAGACCCCTTTGGGTTTTCTATGTATAGAATCATGTCACCAGGAAATAGTGATAATTTACGTTCTTATTTTCCTATTTTTATGCCTTTGATTTCTTTCGTCTGTCTAATTGCTCTGGCCAGTGTTTCGAGAACTATATTGAATAGAACTGGTGACAGAGGGCATCCCTGTCTTGTTCCAGATTTTAGAGGGAATGCCTTCAATTTTTCTCCATTCATAATGATGCTAGCCTGAGACTTAGCATAGATAGCTTTTAAAATGTCGAGGTTAGTTCCTGTTATCCCTATTTTTCTAATGTTTTGAACATAAAGAGTTGCTGTACTTGGTCAAATGCTTTCTGCGTCTATCGAGATGATCATATGGTTCTTATCTTTAAGTCTATTGATGTGATGAATAACATTTATTGATTTTCGTATATTGAACCATCGTTGCATCCCAGGGATGAATCCTACTTGATCCTGGTGAAAAATTTTTTTGATGTGCCTTTGTATTCGATTAGGCAGATATTTATTGAGGATTTTTGCATCTAGGTTAATCAGATATATTGGTCTGTAGTTCTCTTTCTTTGAGTTGTCTTTTTCTGGTTTTGGAATTAGGGTGATATTGGCCTCATAAAATGAATTTGGCAGAGCTCCCTCTTTTTCTATTTCCTGAAATAACTTGAAAAGTATTGGTATAAATTCTTCTTCAAAGGTTTTGTAAAACTCCGCTGTATAGCCATCCGTTCCTGGGCTTTTCTTGGTTGGTAGTCGTTTGATTCCTTCTTCTATTTCATCCATTGATATTGGTCGGTTTAAATTGTGTGTATCCTCCTGACTCAGTTTGGGCAAATCATATGACTTAAGAAATTTATCGATGTCTTCACTATTTTCTATTTTATTGGAATAATGATTTTCAAAATAATTTCTAATTATTTGATGTGCCTTTGTATTCGATTCGCCAGAATTTTATTGAGGATTTTTGCATGTAGGTTCATCAGATATATTGGTCTGTAGTTTTCTTTCTTTGAGGTGTCTTTTTCTGATTTCGGAATCAGCGTGATGTTGGCCTCATAGAATGAATTTGGCAGTGCTCCCTCTTTTTCTCTATCCTGAAATAACTTGAAAATTATTGGTATTAAATCTTCTTTAAATGTTTTGTAAAACTCCGCTGTATAGCCATCCGTTCCTGGGCTTTTCATGGTTGGTAGTCTTTTGATTGCTTCTTCTGTTTCATCCATTGACATTGGTCTGTTTAAATTGTGTGTATCCTCCTGACTCAGTCTGGGCAAATCATATGACTTAAGAAATTTGTTGATGTCTTCACTATATTCTATTTTATTGGAATATAGGTTTTCCAAATAATTTCTAATTGTCTTCTGTATTTCGGAAGCATCTGTTGTAATATAGCCTTTTTCATCCCATATGTTAGTAATTTGAGTTCTCTCTCTTCTTCTCTTCATTAGCATGGCTAAGGGTCTGTCGAACATATATATTTTTTCGAAGAACCACCTTTTAGTTTTGTTAATTTTTTCAATAGTTTCTTTTGTTTCAATTTCGTTGATTTCTGCTCTGATTTTAATTATTTCTTGCCTTCTGCTACATTTTCTGTTGTTTTGCTCTTCCTTTTCTAGGGCTTTGAGTTAAAGTGTGAGCTCATTTATTTGTTCGGTTTTACTTTTTTTCAGGAATGACCTCCAGGCAATGAATTTCCCTCTTAAAACTGCTTTCATTGTTTCCCATAGATTCCGATATGTTGCGTCTGTATTTTCATGTATCTCTAAGAATTTTTTGATTTCCTCCTTTATATCTTCTGTAACGCACTGATCATTCAGTAACATATTGTTCATTTTCCATGTGATGTAGGATTTTTCCTTCCTTCTTTTATCATTGATTTCCAGTTTCATTCCATTATGATCAGATAAAATGCATGGTATTATCTCCACACCTTTATATTTACTGAGGGTTGCCCTATGGCATCATATATTGTCTATTTTTGAGAAGGATCCATGTGCTGCTGAGAAAAAAAGTATATCCACTTGATGATGGTTGATATATTCTATATATGTTAGTTACATGTAGGTTATTGATTGTGATATTGAGTTCTATACTTTCTTTATTCAACTTTTGTTTGAAGGATCTGTCCAATGATGATATATGTGTGTTGAAGTCACCAATAATTATTGTGTTGTGGTCTATTTCATTCTGGAGCTTGAGGAGAATTTGTTTCATGAACAACGTAGCACCATTATTTAGTGCATAAATATTGATAATTGTTATGTCTTGTTAGTGAATGGTTCCTTATAACAGTATATAATGTCCTTCCTTATCCCTTTTGATTAACTTAGTCTTGAAGTCGATTTTATTCGATATGAGGATGTCCACCCCTGCTTGTTTATGAGGATAAGTGTGCATGGTGTATTTTCTCCCAACCTTTCACCTTCAGCCTATGTGTCTTTGCATTTCAGATGTGTCTCCTGGAGGCAACATATTGTTGGATTTGTTTATTTAATCCAAGTTACCAGCCTATGTCGCTTTATTGGAGACTTTAAGCCATTTACATTCAGAGTTACTATTGATGTATGGTTTGTATGCCAGCCATGTTTGAGTATTCATATTTTTTTTAATTTAGTTTGTTTCTCCATGACAAGCTTTCACCCTGCCTCTGTCATTACCAAGGTACTTCCCACTGATGGTTTTGGTTGTTGTTTTTCATTTCTTTCTTGTGTAGTGTTTTGCTCAAGACGCTTTGCAATGCTTGTTTTCTGGCTTCAAATTCTTTTAGCTTTTGTTTATCATGAAAGATTCTTATTTCGTTGTTGGACCTGATGGTTAATTATCCTGGATACATAATTCTTGGTTGGCATCCATTGTCTTTCAGTGTTTGATATACATTTTTCCAGGATCTTCCCGCTTTCAGCGGTCTGTGATGAAATATCCATTGTTAACCTTATTTGTTTACCACTGAATGTATTCTGCCTCCATTCTCTTGTAGATTTATTATTTTCTCTTTGTTCTGTATATTGGATATCTTCATAACAATGTGTCTTGGCATTGGTCTACTGTGATTTTGTGTGCTCTTGTCCTGTATGCAGCTACAATTTGTATATCCATTTCCTTTTTTATTTCTGGAAAGTTTTCTGTAATTATTTCATTCAGCAGTTTTCTCATTCCCTTGGTTTGAGTCTCTGTACCTTCCTCTATCCTGATGACTCGTAAGTGTGTTTTTTTTTTTTTTATGTTATCCCAAATCTCTTGGATGTTTTTCGTGTGATTTTTTTGCCAGCCTTTCTGAGTTGGCTGGACTCGTTTCAAGATGATATATTTTGTCTTCATTATCTGACCTTTTGGCTTTTACTTGCTCCACTCTGTTAGTGATACTCTCAATGGAGTTCTTAATTTGGTTTATCATTTCCTTCATTTCTAGAATTATTGTTTGATTTTTTTATAATCTCTATCCTCTGATAAAGATGCTTAACTTTTTCTTTTATCTGTTTATGTAATTCATTTTCAATGTTTTCTTTTACTGTTTGGATTTTCTGTCTCGTATCCTCTTTAAGTTTCCATTCCATCTGTCTAAGGTATTCCTTGAGTTCTTTATATGACCATTTTTCTGATGACTCTAGGTCCTCCTGAATATTTAGGGTGTCCTTCGTGGTTTGTACTCCTTTTCTTCCTTGCTTTTTTATGCTGCTCATGTTATTTCTTGTTCTGTTTGACTGCTTAGTTACTGTTTATTCTTATAAATTTATTTGCTGCTTGGGAGGAAAGATTTTAGAAGGGAAGGGAAAAAGTCACTAAACAGAATGAGAGTAGGCAGGTAGAATGCAAGGAATGGGAAATAAGAAAATTGAAAAGAAATGAAAAGACAATAGAAAAAATAGAAAATAAAGAAAGAAAATGATTTTTTTAAAAAATGATTATGATAATATAAAATTAAAATTAAAATTTTAAAAAATAATAATAACAAAAGAAAAAATTAAAAAAAAATTAAAAACATTTTAAAAAAGTTAAAGAACAGCAACAAAAAAAATGAAAATAAAAGAAAACAAAAAAAAACAAAAACAAAAAAAAACAAACTAATATAATAATAATAATAATAATAAATGCAGTCATAGATTGCAATAAACTTTTTTTCCATTAGGTAGAGCTGTGCCCACTGGGCCAAGCTTCTCCTTTCAATAGGTGGGAACCAATCACTGTGCAGCAGCTATTCCTCCCACACTGGGTGGGTGTCCAATCCTGAGTGCCTAGGGCCTTCTTTTGTGTTTCCTCAAGCCAGGCCCCACTCACCTGTGACACTCACCACAATACTGGCTACATGCCAGGTCTTCTGCTCCTAGGAGCCCTGTTTTCATGAACGCCTGGGCACAATCTCCCTGTTTGTCTCCCTCAGACCCTAAGTTTTTAGAGCTTAGGCCTGAGAACCCCCAGCGAATTTGCTTGCGCTCCGGAAGCCATGCCCCCGGAAGCTGGAGCAAGAGACTTCAGTTTTCAGCACTGGTGGGAGCGGTGGCCTGGAGGTCTGCACCACGAGTCCCGTGCCACTCCTAATTCCCTCGGTCTGGATATCGCGCTCAAGGGAGAGCTGGGAGGGGCTCTTAAGATTTCCCCACAAGTTCGCAAATTTATAGGAATTTGCTTCACTTTCAATCACTTCCTGCTTCAGGACACATGTATTCTTCCATGTTTCTTGACAGGTCTTTTCATGAGACTTCTTTCAAGACACATGACTTTCAATTTCCATAATCACTTTTGAAGCAAAACTCACATAAACTTTATGATAAATTATAACTCTGATATTACCATTAGATGTATAACTGGTTGGAATTAATGATTGCATACCAATATAGGATTTCTTATATATTTTCAGATAAAAATTCAATCCATTATTTAAAGTGAAAAGAGTTATATTATTTATTCACAGAATGGTCTATTCATGCATTATCTCTATATTCATAGACGCAGTGTACACTTCTTTATACCCCCAATACTAATTTATACGTCTTCAAAATATTGCTCCCTGAAATGGTGGAAGAAATACTCATGTCACCTGATCTACTTATACATTTAATCACAGAAATATTCGGAACACAAAATGCAAAGGTCACACTTATGTTTGTACCAAAGCCTAAAAGGAAAGTAAACATGGATTACTAAAAACATCCATGTCCATGTTGCCTAATGCTGTCAAATGTCAATCCTATTGGTGACTACATATTTGTTTCTTCTTAAGATTATATATTCAAACTCAACCCTACTGAAAATGTCTAATCCTATCCCTCACTTTATACATTGCCTGATTTCATTATGGCTCTATTTCTATCTGTTTCCTACATATTTTCCCCAGTTCATCATTGTGACTGACTCTTCACATGTGCTGACATTTACATTCACACTCTAATCGATAACCTATTGCTAATAAACTTTTGTTCCTAATCCTATACTCATTCTTTTTGTAAACCTACGGAATATCTTCCTAATCCGACCGACTATCCTTTTTTGACTGGTTGTTCTCTTCTACATTCAATCAAGCAAGGTACAAGGTCTTATGCCATTGTATACTGATCTATCTGAGACCTCTGTGCAGAATGCAATTCAATGCTAAGTATCACAATCAAGGGTCCAATGCCCTTCTAGGCTTCAAATGTTACCTAGATTTCTGGTTTCACACTTATATTTCACATATATATTCTGGTAAATATCGCAGTTTCAAATACCATTATTCATTCTGCAGGATGATTCCTAAACTAAATCCAACATGTTATTGACCCTAAACATACACTGTTCCCTCAATCTAACTTTACAGAAGAGCAGGGACAGAGTTGGTCTTACAATACAGGAATGTAGGGGATCTTCCACCTGCTGAGAACCTCAAAGGTCCATGCAGACATGATCCCTGGAAAAGAGGTAGGCAGCTATGAAGGACCTGAGAGAGCAAAAGTCATCTTCCATGGCAAACAACCTTGTCAGGATGAAGGGGTGTGTCTGAATCAGCCACTTTCTTCTTAATGTAGAGAAGATGGACCAAACAAGGTCTGTGTGGAGAGCTGTTCCCGTGTGCCTATGGTTGATATGCCATTCTAACTTGTGACAGTGTCACAGGAAGTAGGGGCAGCCTCCATCTCATGGGACCCTTGGAAGCAACTATTAGGACAAAGTGTTTGCCAAGGCATTGACCTATTCAGTTCCTGAAGGAAGTGACCTACCTTACTTCTTTGGTGATGGAACTCTCTGAACTTGGGATCCAGGAAGCCAGGCATCCAGAGCCAGTCCCAGTCCCAGTCCCAGTGGGCTCACTTGTTTAGTTTTACTAATGACAGATTCTGTCTTTTTTGGTACCTACTGATGTGAGGATGGCCAAATGCCAGGAGAGCTCTGAAGACGGGCCTTTTTTTAGTAAGTAGGTAGTGGCTCAACGCTGGCTCCTAACAACTTCACAGAGTTGGCCAAGGAGACCAGATCTGACACAGTACAGGCCATTTCGGGGGAACATAGTAGGGCCCGCCAGTCAGAGGACACTCTGGATATTCACAGACTTACTTGGAGAAGGAGGTGCCTTTGTGTTTGTGGGTGTGAGTTTGTGGTTTTGTCTCATTTTCTTAGAATAGGTAGAAAAGCTGGTATGTCTGGTTTGCAGTGGACTGTTTCTAGATAGTCGTTTGACAAGGCAAGTGTTTCTATGTCTGTGTATAACACTGTGTCCGTGGTTGTAGACATTAGAAAAGAGAATGCATCAATGAATGTGTCCTGTCTAGTAGAAAGCTTCCCAGCATTCATCCTGCCCAATTTATGACTGCACTGCAGGTTGCCTTATCGATGGGCAACACCTAATATCTTCCTAAGTTTCAGATTTCTTCCTGAATTCTGACCAATCTGCAGAATAGTCTCATGGTTTTGTGTCCAAGATAGGTACCACCCCAAGCTCTGTCACATGGCCATGTACTGAATAGCTGAAGGTAATGGCGAGTATCTTAGAAAACTCAGATATCAGTGTGACCAGGTAAGTCTCAGTGGAGAAACCATGTTTTGTGCCTTTTGCTTACCTATTTTTCTGTTTCACTGAATGACAGGAAGGTCTTTGCCTCAGGCCACCCCTTTGTGAAGCATGAAAAAAACAGTTTTCATATGGAAATGATTGGGCATCACCTGTGGCTCTTTGCTTAATTGCTTTGAAAGGGATGTGTCTGAATCAGCCTCTTGGCCCTGTGTGAGGCTTTGGCTTAGATTCTCAGCACCTGATGGATATAAAGAAAGATCCCATGTGTGCATCCAAAACCAAAATGGCAAAATTCAGTCATTGTGGATGATGTCTCTCTCCTTCCTCTATTAGGTTGCAGACAATCATCAAGTGAGTATAGGGATCCTTTGGGTCAAATGAGTTTTTCAAAGCCATGCAGAGGTGCGTGGGTTTTCTCATGATTCCACTTCACATAAAGAATCTAAACCCAACAGTCAGTAGGCCTCAAATTGGAGAAGCAGAGCAGTTGTAATGGCAGGCCTATTTGATCACTCCTGGTTCACAGGTATGGTGTCCAGGCCACCCTGACTTTAGGCAAATGAGGGTCATGGGAGCTTATTTTGGACACTCTCTTGCGCTGTACCCCTCATGGAAATCTCCAGCCAGAGGTTATAATGAGGGTCTATGTGGAAGAAGATGAGGGCCATGGGGGAATGTTTTGGTTTTAATTTTGGTCATTTGTGTGGCAGTTGGAAGGGATGACTGGGTCCACCTCGGCTTGTACTCTGGTGTAATACTCCTTAGAGACTGAGTTGTAGAACTGACCTCAGAGAAGTATTGCCATGGATTGTGTGGGGATGTTAGGAGGCCACGCATGAGAGTCGCCCTTTGAAACTGAGATCTAGGCCAAGGGTGGCTTTCCACATAACACTGAGAATCTCAGCCAGGATATCACATGATTTTATTCTGAAAAACTTGGCAGCCATAGTTGAGAGTCAAAACACACATGGACCTCACATTGTAGACCTCAATGGTCCTGGCTTCATGTGACCTTTTGGCCACTATTTGGGATTCCTTGCCTGTGATTGTTCTCCAGAGCTTTTATTGAAATGAGCTTCCTTAACATTTAATGGTTCCTGAATGAATTGAAACCCACAGTGACTACAACTTCTTCCTTGAATAATGGCTAGATAAATACCATGAAATTTTTGAAATTTCCATGACGAGGTGGCACTGGAAAACCTTTGGATGTCCTGATGCTGATCATAGTATACCAGACAGTGCCTTGATTGACAGGGTTTCATGAAAATGGTGAAGAACAGAGATGCCAGTTAGTTGTTGCCTGATGATTAGTGGGCCTAGAGCAGTGGTGGACAGATGTGTGACAAAACATCTGTGGTGGGGCCACGTGGATCTGCCATTGGCTTCCAAATGGCTTGTGACTGATATGGTTACAGCCAACAGACCCAATAGGTAAAGGCATCTTGTTATATGGAGAGGTTTCAGGGAAATGTTCAGAATCAGGTTGCTATGATCAAGGGGGCAAGCTATGTGGGATAGAAGCCTGGTTATTGCATTCTCCTGCAAACCCTCACCCACCACACGTGACTAAACTCCCTCCAGCAATGTGTCCCAATTGACCTCCTTTATTTCGTGAAGCAAATACCAAACTCCCAGTGCAGCAGCAAGAAACACCACTAAAAGTGGAGGATGAACAAATATCTTCCCAGTTAACACAGGGAGAAACTTAGCCCCAGTGTCCACAGTTTAGCTACAAAAAAAGAATTCAGCACTGCTGCCACATGTTCAATGAAAAATAAGAAACCATGTCTTACAGGTCACATATATGCAGAACCAGCTTTGATGGTCTCTCTACAAAAGAACTAAATCTCCTGAAAACAACATATATTTCAAGTGACCAACCTCAGAGGCAGTTTCTCAAGAATTCTTTCGGCCAGCAGAGCTCCATGTTTGAGGAGTCTTTTGCCTTACTTTTTTGAACTCTGCTACCACCTCCAAGGTTGTGAACTCCTGAGCATATTCCATTCCAGATATGTATTCACAGATTTTCTAACTCTTCTCCTCTAACTGTGTCTTACTTTGGTAAAAGATAATGTCAAGGCATTGTTCTGGATGAGAGTGGGAAGATTTTGGGTAGCACATATTTGCATAGGCATTGGATACATTTTTCAATTTCCCTTCAAAACACTGAATCTCTGACCCTAACCAATTCCCAACTAGACTCTGACTACTAATCCTAATATGATGGAGAAAAATAACAAAAAACAGAAAAGAAGTACAAGCAGTTCAGTGGAGGCAAGGTGTATACTAGGACTTGCCTTTTGCATAATATAGGGTAGGAGTTATAAATCTTGCAATTTTTTTTTTGAAATAGTTCTCCATGAGTTTTTAAAGTTAACAAATATGTGAATTCCTTTCTCCCTTTCTCTGTAGCCTATTAAGCACATGTATTTTTATATGCACATATAGATTTCTACCTGGTACCACACGTATATTCTTGTGAGGTGTTTGACTTGGCAGATACAAATTGTGAGAAGAGATCACTCCTCGTAAATGCTGTTGGAACTGAAATTTCAAACTATGGGTGAACTTTCTAGTTGAACAACATTATACATAAATCCATGTTCAGTATAATGAATATTTTTGGATCTGTGTATGATATATATTTCATGATGAATTTTGATTGGCATATATATTGCTAGTTTTTAATGTCTCTCTCTCTCTCTGTATATATATATATATATATATATATATATATATATATATATATATATACTCTCCAGATTTTTCAAAATATGTAATATATGTGACTTATTATACACTCCCTAAATTCATTCATATTCATTTATGTGGATTTATAATCAACTTTTCAAAAGATTATTTTCTAAAATATTCATCCACCTGAAATTCATATTTGTTTCCTATTACTGACAACTAACTTCAGTGAATGGTGTATACAAATCCTAATATTTCTACAGTAACTGACCCAGTTTAACATCAATGCAAGCAGATTCCTATGGGACATGATATATATTTTGACATTCATATTTATTCAACAATGGGACATTATTATTTCTTCAGTTTATGCACATCATAGTATATATATTTCATCCAAAATTTCAAAAATATATAGGAATTTGTTTCACTTTCAATCACTTCCTGCTTCTGAACACATGTATTCCTCCATGTTGCTTTACTGGTCTTTTCATGAGACTTCTTTCCAAACACATTATTTTCGATTTCCAAAATCAATTTTGAAGCGAAACTCACACACTCTTCATGAAAATCCTAATACTAATATTATCATTGATGTATAACTGGTTGTAATGAATGTCTGTATATCAATATTTGATTTCCTGTATATTTTCAGATATCAATTCAATTCATTATTTATAGTGGAATGAGTATATGTTTTACTCAGAGTATGTTCTATTCATGCATTATCTGTATATTCATAGAAACAGGGTACACCTCTTTGTACCCCCAATACTAATTTATACGTCTTCAAAATATTGCTCCCAGAAATGGTGGAAGATATACTCATGTCACCTGATCTACATATATATTTTATCACAGTAATATTATGGACACAAAATGCAAAGGTCACACTTATGATTGTACCAAAGCCTAAATGGAAAGTGAGCATGGATTAGTAATAACATCCATGTAAAGGTTGCCTAATGCTCTCAAATGTCAATCCAATTTGTGACTACATATTTGTTTCTTGCTAAGATTATATATTCAACCTCAACCCTGTTGAAAATGTCTAATCCTATAACTCACATTATACTTTGCCTGATTTCCTTTTGTCTCAATTGATATTTACTTTCATACATATTTTCCCCAGTTCATCATTGTGAATGACTCTTCACATGTGCTGACATTTACATTCACTCTCTACCCGAAACCCTATTTCTAAAAAACTTTTGGTCCAAATCCTATACTCACTCTTCTTTCTAAACCTTCTGACTATCTTCCTAATCCTACCGATTATCCCTTTTTGACTGCATGTTCTCTTCAACATTCAATCATCCAAGGTAAAGGTCCTATGCCATTGTATAGCGATTAATCAGAGACATCTGTGCAGAACATAATTCAAAGCTAAGTATCCTACCCAAGGGCCCAATACACTTCTGGGCTTCAAAACTTACATAGATTTGGGTTTTCAAACTTATATTTCACCTTTATATTCTTTTAAATATCGCAGGTTCCCAATAACATTATTCATCCCGCAGAATGATTCCTAACCGAAATCGAACCTGTTATTAACCCTAACCATACGCTGTTCCCTCAATCTAACTTTACAGAGGAGCAGGGACAGAGTTGGTCTTACAATACAGGAATGTAGGGGATCTTCCACCTGCTGAGAACCTCAAAGGTCAATGCAGAAATGATCCTTGGAGAAGTTGTAGGCAGCTATGTAGTACCAAAGAGAGCAAAAGTCTTCTGACATGGTAAAGAACCTGGACAGGATGAAAGGATGTGTCTGAATCAGCCTCTCTCTTCTTAATGTAGAGAAGATGGACCAAAGCATGCCTGTATGGAGAGAAGTTCCCCGGTGCATATGGTTGATATACCATTCTAACTTGTGACAGTGTCACAGAAAGTAGGAACAGCCTCCATCTCATGGGACCCTTGGCAGCAACTGCTAGGACAAAGTGGTTGCCAAGGCAGTGACCTCATTCATTTCATGAAGAAAGTGACTTCACCTAACTTACTTGGTGATGGAACTCTCTGAACTTGGGATCAA
This sequence comes from Callospermophilus lateralis, assembly GCF_048772815.1. Lineage (NCBI taxonomy): Eukaryota > Metazoa > Chordata > Mammalia > Rodentia > Sciuridae > Callospermophilus > Callospermophilus lateralis. Next base: position 3,048,499 of record NW_027512630.1, read on the forward strand.
GGAAGCCAGGCATCCAGAGCCAGTCCCAGTCACAGTCCCAGTGGGATCACATGTTTGGTTTTACCAAGGGCAGAGAGTCTTTTTTTGGTACCTACTGATGTGAGAATGGCCAAATGCCAGGACAGCTCTGAAGAGGGTCCTTTCCTAAGAAAGCAGGTAGTTGGTCATCGCTGGTTCCTGACAACTTCACAGATTTGGCCACGGAGACCAGATCTGAGACAGGGCAGGCCAGTTCGGGGTAACAATATGGTCCACAGACAGAGGACACTCCCGATAATCACAGACATACTGGGGGAAGGAAGTGCCTTTGTGGGTGTGGGTGTGAGTTTGTGGTTTTGTCTCATCTTCTGAGAATAGGTAGGAAAGGCGGTTTGTTTGGTTTGGAGTGGACTGTTTCTAAAAAGTCGTTTGAAAAGGTGAGTGTTTCTATATCTGTGTATCTCACTGTGTCCGTGGTTGTAGACATGAGAAAAGAGAATGCATCAATGGATATGTCCTGTCTAGAAGAAAGTTTTCCAGCATTCATCCTACCCAATTTATGACTGGACTGCAGGTTGCCTTATGGATGGGCCACCCCTACTATCGTCCTAAGTTCCTGTTTTCTTCCTAAATTTTGGCCACTACCCAGAATAGGCTCATGGTTTTGTGTCCAAGATATGTAACACCTCCAAGCTCTGTGACATGGCCATGTACTGGATAGCTGAATGGAATGGCGAGCATCTCAGGAAACTCAGATATCAGTGTGACCAGGAAAGTCTCAGTGGAGAAACACTGTTTTGGGCCTTCTGCTTACCTATTTTTCTGTTGCCCTGAATGTCAGGAAGGTCCTTACCTCAGGCCACTCCTTTTTGAAGCCTGAAGTAAACAGTTTTTAAATGCAAATGAATGGGCATCACCTGTGGTGCTTTGCTTAATTGCTTTCGAAAGGGATGTGTCTGAATCAGCCGCTTGGCTCTGGGTCAGGCTATGGATTAGATTCTCAGCACCTGATGGATATAAAGAAAGTTCCCATGTGTGTATTGAAAACAAAAATGGTAAAAATATCAGTCATTGTGCATGAAGTTTCCTGCCTTCCTCTGTTAGGTTCCTGACCTCCATCAAGTGAGAATAGGATCCTCTGGGTCAAATGAATTCTTTGAACTCCTGCACAAGTGCTTGGGTTCTCCCATGATGCCAAATCACATAAAGAATCTATACCTGACAGTCAGTAGGCCTCAAATTGGAGAAGCAGAGCAGTATTAAAGGCAGGCCTATTTGATCACTCCTGGTTTACAGGAAGGGTGTCAAGGCCACGCTCACTTTAGGTAAATGACGGGCAAGGGTGCATATTTTGGACATTGTCTTGGGCTGCGCTCCTAATGGAAACCTCCAGCAAGAGTTTATGATGAGTGTCTATATGGAAGAAGATGAGGGTCATGTGGGAAAGTTTTGGTTTCAATTGTGGTCATTTGTATGGCGGTTGGAAAAGATGACTGGGTCCACATGGGCTTGAACTCTGGTGTGATTCTCCTTCGAGACTGAGTTCTGGAACTGACCTCAGAGAAGTATTGCCATTAATTGTGTTGGGATTGTAGGAGGACACGCATGAGAGTCACCCTTGAAACCTGAGATTGGGCCCTGGGTGGCTTTCCACAGAGCACTGAGAATCTCAGCCAGGATATCACATGATTTTATTCTGAAAGACTTGGCAGCTATAGTTAAGAGTCAAAACACACATGGTCCTCACATTTTAGACCTCAATGGGCCTGTCTGCATGTGACATTTTGACCACTCTTTGGGAAGCCTTGCCTGTGAGAGATCTCCAGAGCTTTCATTGAAATGAGCTTCCTCACCATTTCATGGTTCTTGGATGAATGGAAACCCCAAAGTGCCTCCAACTTCATTCTTGAACAATGGATAGATAAATACCATGAAATTTTTGAAATTCCCAATGACCAGGTGGCACTGGAGAACCATTGGATGTCCTATTGCTGCTCATGAGTGTACAAGACAGTGCCTTGATTGACTGGATTTCTTGACAATGGTGTAGAACAGAGATGCCAGTAAGTTGGAGCCTGCTGAGTAGTGAGCCTAGAGCAGTGGTGTGCAGTTGTCTGATAATATATTTGTGGTGTGGCCATGTGGGTGTGTCATTGGCTTCCAAATGGCTTGTGACTGATTTGGTGCAGCCAGCAGAAAATTATATGAAAAGGCATCTGGTTATATGGACAGGTTTCAGGGCAATGTTCAGAATCAGGTTGCTATGGTCAAGGGAGCAAGCAATGTGGGATAGAAGCCTGGTTGGTGCATTCTCCTGAAGACCCTGACCCACCACACCTTACAGGACTCCCACCAGCACTGTGACCCATTTGAAATCCTTGTATGTTGTGAAGCAAATACAAAACACCCAGTGCAGCTGCAAGAAACACCACGAAAATTGGAGGATGACCAAATGGCTTCAAAGTCCACCCAGGGAGACACTTAGCCCCCAGTGGCCACAGTTTATCTACAAAGAGAGAATTCATCACTGCTTCCTCATGTTCATTAGAAAATAAGAAACCATATCCTCCAGGTCACATAGATGCAGACCCAGCTTTGATGGTCTCCGTACACAGGGAGCTAAAGCTCCTGACAACAACATATACTTCAAGTGCCCAACCTCAGAGGCAGTTTCTCAAGAAGTCTTAATGCCAGCATAGCTCCATGTTTGTGGAGTGTTTACACTGTCCCTTACATTTGGAAACTCCTCTACCACCTCCTGAACATTTTCCATTCCAGGTATGTATTCACAGATTTTCTAACTCTTCTTCTCTAATTGTGTCTTACTAGGGGCGAAGATATTGTCAAGGCATTGTTCTGGATGAAAGTGGAAATTTTTTGTAGCACATATTTGCATACACATTGGATTCATTTTCCTATTTTCCATTTGAAATACTTAATAACTGACACTAACCCATACCCTAATAGACTCTTACTACTAATCCTAATATGATGGAGTAAAATAACCCAAACAGAATAGAAATACAAACATTTCAGAGGAGGCATGGTGTATAGTTAGACTTGGCTTTTGCATGATAAAGTGTAGGTGTTATAAATCTAGTTAATTTTTAATTGAAATAGTTCCATGTGTACTTAAAGTTAACAAATATGTGAATTCCTGTCACCCTTTCTCTGTAGCCTATTCAGCACATGTATTTTTATATGCACATATCGAATTCTACCTGGTACCACAGGTACATTCTTGTGAGGTGGCTGACTTGGCAGATAGAAATTGTGAGAATAGATCACTCCGCCTAAACGCTGTTGAAACTGAAATTTCAAACTATGGGTGAGCTTCCTAGTTGAACAACATTATACATAAATCCATGTTCAGTAAAATGAATATTTTTGGATCTGTGGATGATATATATTTCATGGTGAATTTCGATTGGCATATGTATTGCTAATTTTTAATGTCTGTGTGTGTGTGTGTGTGTGTGTGTGTGTGTGTGTGTGTGTGTGTATATATATATATATACACTCTAAATTTTTTTAAAATATAAAATATATGTGTCTTATTATAAACTCCCTAAATTCATTCATATTCATGTATGTGGATTTAGAGTTAACATTTCACAAGATTATTCACGGAAATATTCATCCACCTGAAATACATATTTTTTTCCTAGAAATGAAAACTAACTTCAGTGAATGGTGGATACAAATCCTAATATTTCTACAATAATAGATCCAGTTTCTCATCAATGCAAGTAGATTCCTATGGGACATGATGTGTATTTTGATGTTCATTCTTATTCACCACTGGTATGTTACAATTTCTTCAGTTTATGCACATTATAGGATATATATTTCATCCATACGTTAGCAAAATTATAGGCATTTGTTTCACTTTCAATCATTTTCTGCTTTAGAACACATGTAATCCTCCATGTTTCTTGACTGGTTTGTTTATGAGACTTCATTCCAAACATATTATTTTCGATTTCCATAATCATATTTGAAGCAAAACTCACACACCCTTCATGATAAACTATAACCCTAATATTACTATTAGATGTATAACTGGTTGGAATGAATGATTGTATATCAATATAAGATTTCTTATATATTTTCAGATATCAAATAAATCCATTATTTAAAGTGGAACCAGTTATATTATTTATTCACACTATTGTCTATTCATGCATTGTCTCTATATTCATAGACACAGGGTACACCTCTTTGTAAACCCAATACTAATTTATACGTCTTCAAAATTTTGCTCCCAGTAATGGTGGAAGAAATACTCATGTCATCTGATCTACATATACATTTTATCACAGTAATATTCTCGACACAAAAAGAAAAGGTCACACTTATGTTTGCACCAAAGCCTAAATGTAAAGTGAACATGGATTACTAAAACCATCCATGTCAAGTTTGGCTAATGCTCTCAAAAGTCAATCCTATTTGTGACAACATATTTGTTTCTTGCTAAGTTTATATATTCAAACTCAACCCTGTTGAAAATATCTAATCCTATCTCTCACTTTATACTTTTCCTGGTTTCATAATGTCTCTATTTATATCAGCTTTCCTACATACTTTCCACAGTTCAACATTGTGACTGACTCTTCAATTGTGCTGACATTTACATTCACACTCTAATCCAAACCCTATTGCTAAGGAACTTTTTTCCAAATCCTATACTCACTCTTGTTCTTAAACCTACTGACTATCTTCCTAATCCTACCCATTATCCCTTTTTGACTGGATGTTCTCTTATACATTCAATAATACAAGGTACAGTGTCTAATGCCATTGTATATCGATCTATCTCAGACATCTGTGCAGAACATAATTCAACGCTAAGTATCACAATCAAGGGCCCATCCCCATTCTGCGCTTCAAATCTTATTTAGATTTCTGTTTTCATACATATATTTCACCTATATATACTTATAAATGTCGCAGGTTCCCAGTACCATTATTCATGCAGCAGAATGATTCCTAATTCAAATTGAACATATTATTAACCCTAACCATACACTGTTCCCTCAATCTAACTTTACAGAAGAGCAGGGACAGGGTTGGTCTTACAATACAGGAATATAGGGGATCTTCCACCTCCTGAGAACCTCAAGGTCCATGCAGAAATGATCCCTGGAGAAGATGTAAACAACTATGAAGGACCTGAGAGAGCAAAAGTCAGCATCCATGGCAAACAACCTGGTCAGGATGAAGGGTTGTTTATGAATCAGCCTCTCTCTTCTTATTGTAGAGAAGATGGACCAAACCAGGTTGGTGTGGAGAGCTGTTCCTAGGTGCCTATGGTTGATATACCATTCTACCTTGTGAAAGTGTCACAGAAAGTAGGGGCAGCCTCCATCTCATGGTCGTCTTGGAAGCAACTGTTAGGACAAAGTGGTTACCAAGGCAGTGATCTGATTCAGTTCCTTAAGGAAGTGACCTCACCTCACTTCTTTGTTGATGGAACTCTCTGAACTTGGTATCCAAGAAGCCAGGCACCAAGAGGCAGTCCCAATCCCAATGGTCTCACTTGTATGGATTTACCAAGGACAGAGTCAGTCATTCTTGGTACCTACTGATGTGAGGACAGCCAAAACCAGGAAAGCTCTGAAGAGGGGCTTTTCCTGAGAAAGTAGGTAGTGGCTCACTGCTGGCTCCTGACAACTTCACAGAGTTGGCCAAGGAGACCAGATCTGAGACAGGACAGGCCATTTCATTGGAACATAGTATGGCCCACCAGTCAGAGGACACTCCGGATAGTCACAGACCTACTTGGGGGAAGGATGTGTCTTTGTGGGAGTGGGTGTGGGTTTGTGGTTTTGTCTCATATTCTGAGAATAGGTAGGAATGGCGGTTTGTTTGGTTTGGAGGGAACTGTTTCTAGTAAGTCATTTGACAAGGCGAGTGTTTCTATGTCTGTTTATACCACTGTGTCCCTGGTTGTAGACATTAGAAAAGAAAATGCATCAATGGGTGAGTCCTGTCTAGTAGAAAGCTTCTCAGCTTTCATCCTGCCCAATTCATGAATGGACTGCGGCTTGACTTATCAATGGGGAACACCTGCTAACTTCTTAAGTTCCTGTTTTCTTCCTGAATTGTGTGCACTCTCCAGAATAGACTCATGGTTTTGTGTCCATGATATGTACCTCCTCAAATCTCTGTGACATGGCCATGTACTGGATAGCTGAAGGGAATGGCGAGCATCTCAGAAAGCTCAGATATCAGTGTGACCAGGAATGCCTCAGTGGAAAAACCCTCCTTTGGACATTTTGCTTACCTATTCTTCTGTTGCCCTGAAAGTCAGGAAGGTCTTTGCATCAGGTGTGTCATGTGGGAGTGTTTTGGTTTTAATTGTGGTCATTTTTGTGGCCGTTGGAAGAGATGACTATGTCCACCTGGGCTTGAACACTTATGTGATTCCCCTTAGAGACTGAGTTCTGGAACTGACCTCAAAGAAGTATTGGCATGTATTGTGTTGGGATTTTAGGAGGCCACGCATGAGAGTCGCACTTGGAAACTGAGATCTAGGCCCAGGGAGGCTTTCGGAAGAGCACTGGAAATTTCAGGAAGGACAACACATGATTTTATTCTTAAAGACTTGGCAGCCATCGTTGCAAGTCAAAACACACATGGACCTCACATTGTGGACCTCAAATGCCTGGCTTAATGTGACCTTTTAGCCTGTCTTTGGGAAGCCTTGCCTGTTAGAATTCTCCAGAGCTTTCATTGAAATGAGCTTCTTCTCCATTTTATGGTTCCTGAATGAATTGAAACCCACAGTGCCTTCAACTTCATTCATGAAAAATGCCTAGATAAATATCATTAAAGTTTGGAAATTCCCATCACCTGGTGGCACTGGAGAACCTTTGGGTGTCCTATTGCTGATCATGAGTGTACCAGACAGTGCCTTGATTGACTGGGTTTCATGAAAATGGTATAGAACAGAGATGCCAGTAACTTGGAGCCTGATGAGTAGTCGGCCTAGAGCAGTGGTGTGCAGGTGTGTGTTAAAACATCTGTGGTGGGGTGATGTGGATATGCCATTGGCTTCCAAATGCCTTGTGACTGATATGGTGCAGCCCCCATACCCTTGTATGTAAAGGCATCTTGTTATATGGAGAGGTTGCAGGGCAATGTTTAGAATCAGATTGCTATGGTCAAGGGGGCAAGCTATGTGGGATATAAGCCAGGTTGGTGCATTCTCCTGCAGACCCTTACCCACCACACGTGACAGAACTCCCTCCATCACTGTGTCCCAGTTGAACTTCTCGTATTTTGTGAAGCAAATACCAAACTCCCAGTGCAGCTGCAAGAAACATCACGAAAAGTGGAGGATGACCAAATGGCTTCACAGTCCACACTGGAAGACACTTAGCCCCCAGTGGCAACAGTTTACCTATAAAGAGAGAATTCAGCCCTGTTGCCTCATCTTCATAGGAAAAAAAGAAACCATGTCCTCCAGGTCATATAGATGCAGACCCACCTTTGATGGTCTCACTACAAAGGAAGCTAAATCTCCTGTCATCAACATATATTTCAGGTGCCCAACCTCAGAGGCAGTTTTTCAAAAAGTCTTTAGGCCAGCAGAGCTCCATGTTTTTGGAGTTTTTACCCTGTCCCTTACTTTTTGAAACTTCTGTACAACCTCGAAGGTTGTGAACTCCTGAGCATTTTCCATTACCGATATGTATTCACAGATTTTCTAACTCTTCTCCTCTAATTGTGTCTTACTTGGGGTGAAGGAAATGTCAAGGCATTGTTCTGAATGAGAGTTGGAAGATTTTTGGGTAGCACATATTTGCCTACACATTGGATTCATTTTCCAATTTTCCATTCGAAATACTGAATCCCTGACTGTCAAGGGTAGAAGGAATTCTTTTTCAAAGAACAGCCTGACACTTACAAGAAACAGCCACCAGGAGACATCCTGTCTGGAAGACATCCTGTAGCCATATGTGTCCCTGAGACATCCTGTGGCCATCTTTCTTCCAGAAACATCCTGAAGTTATCTCACCTTGTGAAGACATCCAGGAACTGCCGATAAGAGAGTTTTCCCACATCCAGCATTTTAATACCCATGTGTGAACAATAAAATTTTGCAGCTTGATCAGAACTCCTGTGTTGCTCTCATCTCTCGTGTCTCTTGTCCCTTCATTCCTCCCCATCTAGGTTTGCTGCCCATGTTGATGTGTCCTGCCGGCCAGGACATCTGGCGCCCACCGACTGGGGCTCAAGCCATTGACTGAGGGGGAACCCCTTCCTCCTGGAAGACATGGTCAACAGGAGCCTGCGATCGTCTCAGCAGACACCACCCGAAGACATATCCAGGAGGAGGGTGGGAATGATGCACGGTGAGTGACCCACCATGTGACAAGCAGTATCATCACATGATTTGTTTATTTCAGGCCTCAAGGAGTTCTTCAAGACATGGGGGGCACATGTTAAGAAAAAGGAGTTAAAATTTTTCTTTTCACACATAGGAGCATTGTGTCCATGGTTTCCTCTTGAAGGGACCATTGATGGCAAAAATGGCTTAGAGTAGGAGACTGTTTAAAAGATTATTATGAATCCTTTGGCCCAGAAAAAATGCCAGTTCCCACCTTTTCTTACTGGAACTTAATTAATGAAATTCTTAAAAGTTTTCGCTTTGACAATGGTACCTTACAACTTGTCAGGATTGGGGAAGAGATTATGCAAAAGACCTCTCGTCCCTCCTCTGCATGCCCATCATTAGTATAGACATAGACCCTTCTCAGTCTTCCCAGGACCCTGAGAACCTTACTGGTCCCCCTCAAAATACGACCCTAATTAATAAGGCTCCAATGATTAAAAACCACCTTTATCCAGTTTTAAATCCCAGAGACACATTGACCCCTGGGAAGGACGCTATCTTGGAGAAGGAAGCAGCTCTCTACCATTCAGAAAACCCGCAACCTCTCAGGACCCTGCCACAGCCTACAGGATTTACACATCCACCTCCCTCCTATATCCCTCCTGCCTTTTGTGCTCTGGCCCTTCAGGGGCCAAGTGCCCCCCCAGATATTTTTTCCCTACTTCCCCTACCTAACCTCGCTCCCTTGCCAGCATCCTTCCAACATAGACGGGAAGAGATGCAACTTTTAAAATAATTAAATTCCCTTGACTCTGAGCTCTCTTCATTAGCCTTAGCTATGGAGTCAATGCAAGCTGGCCCACAGCGGTCTAATACAAAGTCGAAGCCACGCCATCGGCCTGTTCTCACCTTCCCAGTCACCACCAGTCAGATAGATAAGCCTGCCCAGGCTGAGGTCAAAGACTTCGATGAGGAACAAGAGGAGGAAGCGGGGGAAATGGATCAAGGAGATCAGGACTCAGAGGATGAGGAGTTCACCCCTGGGCAGGAAGGAACCCAGAGTCTACAAAAAATTAAGCCTATGTTTTCTTGAAAAACTTAATAAGGCTTGTGCTCACTATGGCCCCACTGTGCCCTACACGTTGGCTTTATTGGAAATCCACAGCGCACAATGGCTTACTCCCAATGATTGGAAATTTTTAGACCAAGCTACCTTCAGTGCCGGAGACTTCCTTTTATGGAATGCAGATTTCGAAGACAATGTCGGGAAACTGCTCAAATAATTTTAACTAAGGCCTCCTCTGAATCTGGGACTTAAGTTTAGCTAGTGGGCAATGCGCCTTTTGACACTAAAAATAACAGGCACGTTTCCCTCCTGGACTCTTGGCGCAGACTCAGATGGCTGGTTTTCCTGCTTGGTGACACCTCCCTCAAAAGGCCTCGGCTACCAATTCCCTGGCAAAAATTTGACAAGTGCCCCATGAGCCTTATAGGTAGTTTGTTCCCCGGCTTAACCTAGCTGCGGAATGCTTGCATGAACCAAGCGAAGGTGAAAGCACCTATGTAAAACATCTTGCCTTTGAAAATGCCAACCCAGCATGTCAGGATGTTCTTCAACCACATAAGGATAAAGGGAAACTTTCTGAATTTATTAGACTCTGTGCAGGCGTGGGTGCAGCCCATGCCATGGGTCTCGCTTTAGGGGCCGCCTTTACCAAGGCGTTTCACAATCCTGGCTCACGTACTTGCTTTACTTGTAAACAACCTGGCCATTTTGCATGTGGGTGTCCGACAGGCAAACAAAGCCTAGGAATAGCGTCTCCTCAAACTGGGGCTTAACCGCCCCCAGCTACCCTTTTCCATAGAAGTGGTAAAGGTCATCACTGGGGCAGTGAGTGTAGATCTAAGACAAATGCCCTCAGACAGCCTATTTCTTCCTGCTTCTCGGGAAACTCCCTGTGGGGCCAGCCCCTGGCCACAACATCCCCCAGGACAAACACAGGAGCAATAAGGTTTGTTCCCTCCCAAACTCCCAACCTACCACAAAATCCTTCTCCACAATTGCCTCCCTCCAACTAGCCACCCCAGGCAGCACAAAATTGGACCTCTGTGCCACCATAGTTACAATATTAGACTCAATGCAAGGGCCCCAGATAATACCCACTGGAATTATGGGTCCCCCTCCATCTCATACATGTGCCCTTATTCTTGGAAGAGCCTCCACTACCATACAAGGTGTTCAGGTCTTCGCTGGCATTAATGATAATGATTTCACTGAAGAAATAAAAATACTGGCCACTGCTATTAATGGAGTTGCCGCCATCCCAGCAGGAACAAGACTTGCACAATTAATTCTCCTTCCCTTGGATTCAGGAGGCATTTCCACCACCCAAACCTACCTCGGGGGGCTGCCTTCTTAGGCTTCTCTGATGTGTATTGGGTTCAACCCATTTCTCACAATAGACCCACCCTTACCTTACTTACTGAAGGAAAGGAATTCCAAGGAGTTCTAGATATTGGAGCTGATGCCACAATTATTTCTCAAAAATACTAGCCATCAGGTTGGCCCCTCACTCCATCCTTGACTGACCTTAAAGGGATAGGAAAATAAAAAAGTCCTCTGGTCAGCTCAAGGTCTATTAGCTGCACTGATAAAGATGGTAATAAGTCAACTGTCACTCCTTTCGTTGATTCTGACCTCCCTGTTAACGTATAGGGTGGAGATATTTTGAGTCATTGGAAGTTATTCTCGCCAGACCCAATTCCATGGTGACTCATCAAATGCTTCCTATGAATTTTGTTCCTGGTACAGGCCTGGGGATACTGAAACAAGAACTGGTGGAGCCTATACAACCCATAAAAAAAACAAATACATGTGGACTTGTGTATTCAGATTTTTAGTGTCGGTCCCTGACCCTCCTGTACCCCATGCAGATAAAATTATTTGGGAGACTCAGACTCCTGTGTTGGTGGATCAGTGGCCCCTTACCCAAGAAAAATTGGAGGCTGCCTCCACGTTAGTGCTGGAACAGCTGGCAGCCGGCCATGTAAAGCCCTCAACCTCACCATGGATTACTCCTATTTTTATTATCAAGAAAAAATCAGGCAAGTGGCGCCTTTTACAATATTTGTGTGCCATTAATAAAGTTATGTGCCCGATGGGAGCACTACAGCCAGGCATTCCCACACCAGTGGCGATTCCAAAAACCTATTGTAAAATGGTTATTGACTTAAAAGATTGCTTTTTTACCATTCCTTTACATCCTGAGGATAGACCCTATTTTGCCTTTAGTCTCCCTAGCATTAATTTTCTGGGCCCTATGCAGAGATTTCAATGGAAGGTTCTTCCCCAAGGTATGGCCAACAGCCCTAGTCTTTGCCAAAAATTCGTTGCTCAAGCAGTAGACCCTGTGAGAGAGCGATGACCACAAAATTATATTTTACATTATATGGATGATTTGTTAATTGCTGCACCTAATACCCATGACCTTAATAATTGTTACTTGGACTTTTACAAAACCTCACTACCTTGGGACTACAGATACCTCCAGATAAGTTTCAAACACAGGACCCTTATACCTATTTGGGCCTTAAACTTCAAGATAATCAGATCCAAATTCCTAAAATACAACTATGTGTGGACCATATTCACACACTTAATGATTTTCAAATATTACTGGGGGATATTCAATTGCTAGGAACATATTTAAAATTACCCACTTGTGTACTTTTGCCCCTTAATGATATTTTGATAGGTGATTCCCACCCCTCCTCCCCTCAAAAGCTTACTCCCGAGGCATGACATGCATTAAACCAAGCCACAGAAGCCATTGCCCAAAAGTTTGTTACACAAATTTCTTATAACCTTCCTCTGGTTCTGGTTATTTTCCACACTCCTCATACACCCACAGGAATATTTTGGCAGCGAGATCCACATTTTAAAAATAAAGGCTGCCCCTTGCTTTTGGTCCTTGTACCCACCACATCCTCCAAGGTTATTACTGTTTATCTTGCTCAGGTAGCTTCTCTTATTTTTAAAGGTCGTTTGCTTTCTCGACAACATTTTGGCAAAGACCCTGATACTATTTTAATTCCATATACTAAGGACCAAACCCTTACTACAATTTTTACTACAGACATGGATGAATGGGATATTGCCCTATCAGGCTTTTTGGGAACAATTCATAACCACATCCCCAATGACCCCCTTTTAAATTTTGTCCAGTTACATCCATTTATTTTTCCCAAAATTACTCAAAAGGCTCCCATTCCTCAAGCCCTTACCTTTTTTACAGACGGTTCCAGTAATGGCCGTGCAGTCTTTGTTGTCAATAACAAGCCTACCACCTTTGATACTGTCTATCAGTCAGCTCAGTTTGTGGAATTGTTCGCCATAACACAAGTTTTTATAAAGTTTTTTGATAATCTTGTTAATATTTATACAGACAGTGCCTACATTGCTCATTCTGTGCCCCTTCTGGAGATTTCACCCACCATTAAGGCTTCTTCCAATTCCCCCTTTCTGTTTCACCAGCTTCAGCAGCTAATTCAGGCCAGAAAACATCCATTTTCCTTAGGACACATCATGACACACTCTGACCTTCTGAGCCCTCTAACACAAGGTAATGCCCAAGCTGATGCAGCAACACGTTCCATCTTTCCAATTTTTGTTGGCTCCATTCAAAAGGCCATGGAGTTACACAATCTTCACCATCTAAATTCCCAGAGCCATCAATTACTTTGGAAAATTACCAGGCAACATGCATGAGAAATAGTAAAAGCATGCCCTGCTTGCACTGTCTCCCTCCCCATTCAACACTTGGGAGTTAACCCCCGAGCATTACTGCCCAATTAGATTTAGCAAATGGATGTTATTCATTTTCCTGAATTTTGAAAAACCAAATATATATACGTTTCTATAGATACCTTCAGCGGCTTTATTTTTGCATCACCACATTCTTGAGAGGCTACCAAAGATGTCCTTTCTCATCTTGTTTCAGCCTTTTTCGTAATGTGTAAACCAATACATATTAAAACAGATAAATGTCCTGCATATACCAGTGCCAAGTTTAAACAGTTTTGTGCTACCTTGCAATTTTGTCATACTACTGAAATTCCATACAACACTCAGGGCCAAGGCATGTGGAACTTGCCCAGCTTACCTTAAAGACTTGGCTATCCCGTCTTTAGGCTTCCGCCCTTGTATTTACCACTCCCAGGGATCGCCTTAACCATGCATTATTTGCCCTTATTTTTCTTACCCTAGACAGTGAAGGCCATTTGGCCACAAACAGACACTGGCATCCTTCATCCAATTCTGTTCGCACACCTGTTATGTGGTGCAATCCCATTACAAATAAATGAAAACGCCCACATCCTATCCTCATCAGGGGATGAGGCTCAGCTTGTGTTTTGGACCAAGAGCAAGCATCCCCAAGATGGTTACCAGAATGCCTGGTTAAACAGGTAAATTACTTACCCCAACCCAGGGACGGAGGCCCTCCCCCTGAGGACAAATTTTCCTCCATTTCAGATACAGCCAACAATCTGTGCGAGGATCCTGCTTAAGGCACTTCTGCTGAACAGGTTTGAACACAGAGGCCTTGGACCTCTAATTTCCAACATCATGGGGTACCTTTTTGCACCCCCCCGTGAATGCAAAGGAGGATTTTGGACTGAGGCTCACACTAGTTGGACCCAGACTGCTGACTGCATGACTAAGGTGACTTACCTCCGTCCCAAGGTTGATCATAATCTCGGAGGAGTTCATCAGCCTAAATGGGTATGTGTTAACAAGCCAAAGATTATTCCCCCTAGTACAAGTAAAGCTCTCCAAAATTGTTCTGCAACTTGTACGCATACCCAGGCGATGCATGTCTCTTGTAATGCGTCGGCTTCACTTTGTGTTAATAAACAGGGAGAACAATTTTTTGAAGCCTCCCTAACTAAAACTCATGCAGCAGGGGTACCACTATTCATTATACCCCCATTCTCTTTGACCATGGAGGAGATGGCAAATACACCAAGCTACAGTCAGCTGGGTGCCAAGGCACTCTCGGAAAACCTTCCTACTGGCCCATTAAGGCCCCTACAGGGGTCTCTGATGGTGGAGGACCCACTTATTCTGTCAAGCATCCTCAGATAATCAAACTTTTGAAACCCCAAATCCCTGAGCTCACATATCATCCCTTAATGTAGCCGAAATCCCAGTTCCCAGGTTTAGATACCAATACATTAGATATTTTGCAAACTACCTTCTCCTAGCTTAATAATTCGAACCCCACCCTTGCTGGTGATTGCTGGCTCTGCATGACAACAGGGGCAATCATGCCTATGGCAGTTCCTATTAATTCTATCATGGACAATGATAATACATGCCAACCCGGATTTCCCTCTAAAGTACAGCCTATAGGCAATTTTACATTATTTCTTTTAGGCGCGATGCAGAATAATACCTATGATATTGATGTTCCACTTACTTCCTTTGGAAATTGCTCAACAGTATAAAATTATTCCTCACCCACCCCATCTCTTTGTCCCTCCAATGGCACAGTTTTTATGTGTGGAGGAAACTCGGCCTTCCCACGCTTCCAGCAAATTGGACCATTGGTTGTGTTCTTGCTTTATTACTCCCTGATATAACTATTGTCCCAGGAGATGAACCTCTACCAATTTCTAGCCTAGACACTTTAGTCAAAAGACATAGGTGGGCAATACAGGCTTTACCACTCATTGCCAGCCTTGGAATAACAGCTGCTGTGGGCACAGGTACAGTGACTTAGGCACGGCTATTCACTCTTACCATCGCCTGTCTCAACAACTTATAAATTATGTACAAACTTTATCAGGAACCATTAAAGATTTGCAGGACCAAATAAATTCCCTGGCAGAAGTGTTCCTTCAAAACAGACGAGGCTTAGATTTGCTGACAGCTAACCAGGGAGGTATTTGCTTAGCCTTAGGGGAACGATGCTGCTTTTATGCAAATAAATCAGGCATAGTACGCATTAAAATTAAGAAGCTTCAAGAAGATCCAGAAAAGAGACAAAGGGAACTATTTGAAAATCCCCACTGGATTGGGCATAATGGATTTCTACCCTACCTTCTTCCCCTATTAGTCCCTTTGTTGGGTTTACTTTTAATGGTGTCCATAGGCCGCTGCATTATAAAGAGGCTGGTACAATTTATTAAAAACAGATTAATATTTTGGTTTCTAAGCCCATACAGGTCCACTATCATGGTCTGGAGATGGAAGACAGCACTGCCAACATTTAAAAGAATGTTCAACCCTTCTCACAGGCTTATTAATTTTACATCCCCACAGATCTCTCTTTCTTACAGAAAACTATAAGTAACAGCTCTGAGCAACCATCTTCTACCCTTGCAATAAGGGTTCGTTCTCCATGGGCCCCTGCGCTTGGGGGAGGACACACCCTTGGAATGAGCACGTTAGGCCATAATAACGGAGGGTCCAGGAAGGACTGCAGGAGGATGGATCCACGGATCCCCAAACACAAGACCTCTGAATGACACGCTCTGGTGCATGGCGGTTGGCATGCTATCCCCTCAAAGACGTCTCCTCCAAAAACATGCCAAAGCCAACACGAAATCTCCTAGGAAAGATGCTCGCTCAAATCAGGAGATATTCTAAGGCATCCTAGAGAAACAGAGCCACTATCACCCCCTAAATCCATGGCCTGTAAGGTATGGTCGAATATTTTATATAACAAAAGGGGAGATGTCAGGGGCTAGAAGGAAGTTCTCCTTCAAAAAATAGACTGACACAAGAAACAGCCCCCTGGGACACAACCTGCCTGGGAGACATCCCACAGCCATCTATCTCCTTTTGACATCCGGCTACCATCTGTCTACCTGAAACATCCTGAGGTTATCTCACCCTGTGAAGACATCCAACAACTGCTGATAAGAGAGCTTTCCCATCCGCAGCATATAAATACCCTCTGAGAATAATAAAAGTTTGCAGCATGATCAGAACTCCTGTCTTGCTGTCATCTCTCGTGTCTCTTGTCCCTTCATTCCTCCCCAACTAGGATCGACACCCAAGTTGATGTGTCCTGCAAGCCGGGCCATCTGACACTAACCCATACCCTCCTAGACTCTGATGACAAATCCTAATATGATGGAGAAAAATAACCCAAACAGAATAGAAATACAAGCAGTTCAGAGGAGGCATGGTGTATAGTTGCACTTGCCTTTTGCATGATATAGGGTAGGTGTTATAAATCTAGTTAATTTTTAATTGAAATAGTTCTCCATGTGTTTTTAAAGTTAACAAATATGTGAATTCCTGTCTCCCTTTCTCTGTAGCCGATTCAGCACATGTATTTTTATATGCACATATAGAATCCTACCTGGTATCAGATGTACATTCTTGTGAGGTGGCTGACTTGGAAGATACAAATTGTGAGAAGAGATCACTCCTCCTAAACGCTGTTGGAACAGAAAATTCAACCTATGGGTGAGCCTCCTAGTAGAACAACATTATACATAAATCCATGTTCAGTAAATTAAATATTTTTGCATCTGTGGATGATATATACTTCATGATGAATTTCGATTGGCATATATATTGCTACATTTTATTGTCTGGGTGTGTGTGTTGTGTGTGTGTGGGGGGGGTGTGTGTATATATATATATATATATATATATATATATATATATATATATACACTCTCCAAATATTTCAAAATATGAAATATATGTGTCTTACATATACTACCTAAATTCATTCATGTTCATGTATGTGGATTTATAATCAACTTTTCACAATATTATTCTCAGAAATATTCATCCACCTGAATTACATATTTGTTTTCTAGTACTGAAAACTAACTTCAGTGAGTGGTGCATACAATCCTAATATTTCTACAGTAACTGACCCAGTTTAACATCAATGCAACTAGATTCCTCTTGGATATGATGTCTATGTTGAAGTTCATTTTATTCAACACTGGTACATTACTATTTGTTCAGTTTATACACATCATAGGATATATATTTCATCAACAACTTCAATAATTTATAGGATTTTGATTCACTTTCAATCATTTCCTGATTCAGAACACATGTATTCCTCCAGGTTACTTGATTGTTTTTTCATGAGACTTCTTTCCAAACGCTTTTTTTTTTCGATTTCCATAATCATTTTGAAGAAAAACTGACACACTCTTCATGATAAACCATAACCCTAATATTACCATTAGATGTATTTCTGGTTGGAATGAATGATTGCATATAAATATACGATTTTCTGTTTATTTTCAGATATCAATTCAATCGAATATTTAAAGTTGGAACAAGTTATAATATTTAATCACAGTATCGTCTATTCATAAATTATCTCTATGTTCATAGACACAGAGTAAATCTATTTGTAACCCCAATACTAATTTTTTCATCTTCAAAATGTTGCTCCCAGAAATGGTGGAAGAAATACTCATGTCACCTAATCTACATATACATTTTATCACAGTAATATTCTGGACACAAAAAGAAGAGGTCACACTTATGATTGTATCAAAGCCTAAATGAAAAGTGAGCATAGATTACTGAAAACATTCATGTCCAGTGTGCCTAATGCTCTCAAATGTCAATCCTATTGGTGACTACATATTTGTTTCTTCTTAAGACTATATTTTGAACCTCAACCCTGTTGCAAATGTCTAATCCTATCACTCAATTTATACTTTGCCTGATTTCCTAATGTCTCTATTGATGTCTGCTTACCTAAATATTTTCCCCAGTTCACCATTGTGACTGACCCTTCACGTGTGCTGACATTTACATTCACTCTCTACCCGATACACTATTGCTAAAGAACTTTTGGTCCAAATTCTGTACTCAGTCTTCTTCTGAAACTTATCGAATATCTTCCTAATCCTACCGACTATCCCTGTTCTAGTGGATGTTCACTTCTACATTCAATCATCCAAGGTACAAGGTCCTATGCCATTGATTATCGTTTTATCTGAAACACCTGTGCAGAACGTATATCAAAGCTAAGTATCCCAGTCAATAGCGCAATGCCCTTCTGGGCTTCAAATCTTACCTAGATTTTTGTTTTCATACTTATATTTCACCTATATATTCTTATAAATATCACAGGTTCCCAATACCATTATTCATCAATTAGAATAATTCCTAACCCAAATCAAACCTGTTATTAACCCTAACCATACACTGTTCCCTCAATCTAACTTTACAGAAGAGGAGGGACCAAGTTGGTCTTACAATACAGGAATGTAGAAAATCTTCCACCTGTTGTAAAACTCAAAGGTCCATGAAGAAGTGATCCCTGGAGAACATGTAGGCAGCCATGAAGGACCTGAGAGAGCAAACGTCATCTTCCATTGCAAACAACCTGGTCAGGATGAAGGGTTGTGTCTGAATCAGCCTCTCTGTTCATAATGTAGAGAAGATGGACACAAACAGTCCTGTTTGGAGAGCTGTTCCTGGGGGCCTATGGTTCATATACCATTCTAACTTGTGAAAGTGTCACAGGAAGTAGGAGAAGCCTCGATCTCATGGGACCCTTGGAAGCAACTGTTAGGACAAAGTGGTTGCCAAAGCAGTGACCTCATTCAGTTCCTGAAGGAAGTGACCTCACCTCACTTCCTTGGTCATGGAACTCTCGGTACTTGGGATCCAGGAAGCAAGGTACCAAGAGCCTGTCCCAGTCCCAGTCCCAGTGGGCTCACTTGTTTGGATTTACCAAGGTCAGAGTCAGTCTTTCATGGTACCTACAGATATGAGGATGGCCAACTGCCAGGAAAACTCAGAAGAGGGGCCTTTCCTGAGAAAGCAGATAGTGGCTCACCGCTGGCTCCTGACAAGTTCACAGAGTTGGTGATTTCCGGGGATCATAAGTTGGCCCACCAGTCAGAAGACACTCTGGATAGTCACAGACATACTTTGTAGAAGGTGGTGCCTCTGTGGTTGTCGGTGTGGGTTTGTGGTTTTGTCTCATGTTCTGAGAATAGGTAGAAAAGGCGGTTTGTTTGATTTGGAGTGAACTGTTTATAGTAAGTCGTTTGGCAAGCAAGAGTTTCTATGTCTGTGTATCCCACTGTGTCCATGGTTTTAGACATTAGAAAACAGAATGCATCAATTGTTGTGTCCTGTCTAGTAGAAAGCTTCCCAGCATTCATCCTGCCGAATTTATGAATGGATTTCAGCTTGCCTTATCGATGAGCAACATGTGGTATCTTCCAAAATTCCTGCATTCTTCATGAATTCTGGCTACTCTCCAGAATAGGCTCATGGTTTTGTGTCCAAGATATGTAGCAGTTCCAAGCCCTGTGACATGGCCATGTACTGGATAGCTGAAGGAAATGTCGAGCATCTCAAAAAACTCAGATATAAGTGTGACCATGATAGTCTAAGTGGAGAAACCCTGCTTTGGGCCTTTTGCTTACCTATTGTTCTGTTGCCCTGAATGTCAGGAAGGTCTTTGCCTCAAGACATTCGTTTGTGAAGCCTGAAGAAAACAGGTTCAAATGGAAATGAATGGACATCACCTGTGGATCTTTGCTTAATTCCTTTGGAAATGGAAGTGTCTGAATCAGCCTCTTGGCCCTGTGTGAGGCCGTGGCTTAGATTCTCAACCCCTGAAGAATCTAAAGAAACATCACATGTGTGCATCCAAAACAAAAATGGCCAAAAGTGCAGTTATTGTGGATGAAGTCTCTCCCCATTCTCTGTGAGGTTCCTGACCTCCATCAAGTTAGAATAGGGATCCTTTGGGCCAAATCATTTCTTCAAAGCCCTAAAGAGGCTTGCCCATAATTGCTTGAATTTTCCCGTGACTACAATTCACATAAAGAATCCAAACTGCACAGTCAATACGCCTCAAATTGGAGAAACAGAGAAGTATTAACAGCAGGCCTATATGAACACTCCTGGTTCACAGGAGTGGTGTCCAGGCCACCCTGAATTTAGGCAAATTAGGGCAAGAGAGATTATTTAGGAGACTGTCTTGAGCTTCGCCCCTCGTGGAAAATTCCAACGATAGGTAATGATGAGTGTCTATATAAAAGAACATGAGGGCCATGTGGGAGTGTTTTGGTTTTAATTGTGGTTGTTAGTGTGGTGGTTGGAAGAGATGACTGGGTCCACCTTGACATGAACTCTGGTGTTTTTTCCCTTAGAGACTGAGTTCTGGAACTGACCTCAGAAAAGTATTGCCATTAATTGTGTTGGGATTTTAGGAGGCCATGCATGAGAGTCGCCCTTGGAAACTGAGATCAAGGCCCAGGGTGGCTTTCAACAGAGCACTGGGAATCACAGCCAAGATATCACAAAATTTTCTTCTGAAAGACTTGGCAGCCATAGTTGAGAGTCAAAAGACACATGGACCTCACATTGTAGAACTCAATGGGCCTGGCATCATTTGACCTTTTGGCCATTCTTTGGGAAGCATTACCTGTGAGATTTCTCCAGAGCTTTCATTGAAATGAGCTTCGTCAAGATTAATGGTTCTGGAATAAACTGAAACTCACAGTGCCTCCAACGTCATTGTTGAAATATGGCTAGAAAAATACCATGAAATTTTTGAAATTTTCATGACCAGCTGGCACAGGAGAACCTTTGGATGTCCTGTTGCTGATCATGAGTAAAACAGACAGTGCCTTGATTGACTGGTTTTAATAAAAATTGTGTAAAACAGAGATGCCAATAAATTGGAGCCTGATGATTAGTGGGCCTAGAGCATTGGTAGGCAGGTGTGTGATAAAACATCTGTAGTGGGGCCATGTGGATCTGCCATTGGCTTCTAAATGGCGTGTGACTGACATGATGCAGCCAGCAGTCCCTTCTAAGTAAAGGCATGTTGTTATATGGAGAGGTTTCAGGGCAATGTTCAGAATCGATTTGCTATGGTCAATGGGGAAAGCTATGTGATATAGAATCATGGTTGGTGCATTCTCCTGCAGAAATTGAAATACCACATGTGACAGAACTCCCTGCTGCACTGTGTCCCAGTTGAACTCCGTGTATTTCATGAAGCAAATACCAAACTCCCATTGTAGCAGCAAGAAACACCATGAAAATTGGAGGATGAACAAATGGCTTCACAGTCCACACAGGGAGACACTTAGAACACAGTGGCCACAGTTTACCTACAAAGATCAAATTCAGGACTGGTGTCTCATGTTAATTGGAAAATAAGAAACTATGTTTTACAGGTCACATAGGTGCAGACCCAGCTTTGATGATCTCAGTACAAAGGAAGCTAAAGCTCCTGATAACAACATATGTTTCAAGTGCCCAACCTCAGAGGCAATTTCTCAAGAAGTCTTTAGGCCAGCAGAGCTCCATGTTTATGGAGTGTTCACCCTGTCCCTTACTTTTGGAAACTCCTGTACCACCTTCAAGGTAGTGAACTCCTTAGCATATTACATTCCAGATAAGTATTCACTGATTTTCTAATTCTTCTCCTCTAATTATGTCTTACTTGGGGCGAAGATAATGTCAAGCCATTGTTCTGGAGGAGTGGGAAGATTTTGTGTGGCACATATTTGCATACACATTGGATACATTTTCCAATTTTCCATTCGAAATACTGAATCCCTGACTCTAACCCCTACCATACTAGACTCTGACTACTAATCGTAATATGATAGAGAATAATAACCAAAACAGAATAGAAATACAAGCAGTTCAGAGGAGGCATGGTGTATAGTTGGAATTGCCTTTTGCATTATATAGGGTAGGAGTTATAAATCTAGTCATTTTTTTGTTGAAATAGTTCTCCGTGTGTTTTGAAAGTTAACAAATATGTGAATTCCTGTCTCCTTTTCTCTGTAGCCTATTCAGCACATGTAATTTTATATGCACATATAGAATTGTACCTGGTATCACACGTACATTTTTGTGAGGTGACTGACTTGGCAAATACAAATTGTGAGAAGAGATCACTCCTCCTAAATGCTGTTGGAACTGAAAATTCAACCTATGGGTAAGACTCCTAGTTGAACAACATTATACATAAATCCATGTTCAGTATATGAATATTTTTGGGTCTGTGGATGATATGTATTTCATGATGAATTTCGATTGGCATATATATTGCTAGTTTTTAATGTCTGTGTGTGTGTGTGTGTGTGTATATATATATATATATATATATATATATATATATACTCTCCAGATTTTTCAAAATATGAAATATTTGTGTCTTATTTTGCACTCCCTAAATTCATTCATATTCATGTATGTGGATTTATAATCCACTTTTTAAAAAATTATTCTCAGAAATATTCATCCACCTGAAATACATATTTTTTCCTAGTACTGAAACAGTTTTCAGTAAATGGTGCATCCAAATCCTAATATTTCGGCATTGCAAGATGGCTGTGAAGACAGTGTATCACACCCAGTGTACCCTGCCACAGCGCAAGTTAATAACGAGTTAGAGCAATGAAAAACTATCTTGTTAGGATCTTACAGGAAAATGGGTGTTTGCCGAAACCTAGAAGAATGATTTCCACCACCGAGGTCCGGTAATTGAATCTCAAACACAAGCCACTTGTGCAACTGGAGATCCATTCTGATTGATCCGCGTGACCTGCCCTGTGTCTACAAATGGTGAGGCACCACCGAGAAGCGACCAGCAAGCAGGGAGAAACGTTGCTGCGGATTCTGTGGAATCCTGCTGGCTGAGCATCCACTGAGCCCCCAGCTGAATTCGGGATTTCAGACGGGGAAGTTAGCAGTACATTTCTATGCCCCAAAGCGGAAACTCCACAAAGGAAACCAACAGCCACCATCTTGGAGAGCTGAAGTAACCACCACCACTCCCTGACAGATTGCAAGAATAAAACAGGTGTGTGTTTCTCAGCTCATCTCACATACAGAGGGGAATTCGCATAAAATATCTCCTAGGCTTTTGGGGGAGGGATAATAAGAGCAAGTCTGCATAAAGACTGGGGAAAACTAGAGGCACCTGACCTTCATCTCCCCTTCCCATCAGCGGCAAAAATGAAACTTGTCTAGCCAGTGCGGGGCGATGGGCAAGCGAAAAAAATTAAAACAATAGAGTTCCAGGGTTCCCAATTGACACCCTCCCCACCCAACAAACGGCAGACCCAGAGAACAGTTTGAGCTGCCGAGAAGCATCACTCAGGAGAAATCTGGTCTAGCAGGAGAAATCAGGACTAGCAGGATAAACCAGGGGACTAGAGGCCAGGCCCTCCTGACTGGTTGGCTGGAGAACGCCGGCCCACTGCCAGTGTGACTGGGCAACTGAAGACCACCTTCCTGCTGGCGCCAGCCCACCTGCTGACGCTATGTCTTGACGGCTGGAGAACGCGCGCCTGCCGGTGACCGAACGCGCAACTGTGTGGCTAGAGATCACCCACTAGCCGAAGACAGACCACAAGCTGCCCGCGCTACTGGGTGGCTGGAGACTGCCGGCCTGCCAGCGACCGGGAGCTGAAACCAACCAGAGACAATCCAGTCCACCCACCCAATTCGGACACTCCGGCAAGGAGCCTGGGGCCCACCACAGCAGAGAGGTGACATCACTGGAGCTCGGCCGTCAGAATTCCTTAACAGTGGAATCCACTTAAGCAGGCATAGTCTACCAACACAAAGGAGAGAAAACAGAGATATATAAACCCATAACAAATTTATAGAAGAGAGCAGAAACACAGCAATCAAATAGAGCTGGAAAACGACGTGAACATCATGAAAAAACAAGGGAAAACAAGGTGTACAAACAATGAAGGACAACGTAATACTACAGGAGAACCTAGAAGCATCAGAAACAGGGATAGAGAAAAAACTTAAGTCATACCTAACTCAGATGGAAAGGAATAAGAGAGAAGACATGAGGCAGCAAGTCTAAGGATAAAAGTATATTTTGAAAATGAATTAAACAAACAAATTCAAATGGCAAAGAACAAGCTTTACCAGGAGATAGAGATCTTTTAAAAAATCATACAGTAATTCTAGATATGCAGGAAACTATAAACCAAATTAAAAACTCAAACAAGAATATTACAAATAGACTAGATCAAGTAGAAGTCAGAACATCAGATAATGAAGACAAAGTTTGTCAACTTGAAAAGAATATAGTCAACACAGAAAACATGCTTAAATCCCATGAGCAACTATTCAAGAGATATGGGATGTCATAAAAAAAACAAAATTGGGAGTCATCGGGATAGAAGAAGGCATAGAAATTCAAACCGAATGAATGAACAACATATTAAATGAAATAATTCTAGAAAACTTCCCAGAGATGAAAGATGGAATGGATTGCCATATCCTGGAAGCCTACAGGACCTCAAACATTCAAAACCATAATAGACAAACTCCAAGACATATAATTATGAAGATAGCCAACATACAGAACAAGGAGAGAATATTAAAAGCTACGAAAGAAAGTAGGCAGATAACATTCAGGGGTAAACCAAT
Organism: Callospermophilus lateralis; assembly: GCF_048772815.1. NCBI lineage: Eukaryota > Metazoa > Chordata > Mammalia > Rodentia > Sciuridae > Callospermophilus > Callospermophilus lateralis. The sequence continues at coordinate 3,073,257 of NW_027512630.1, forward strand.
AAGGTTAACAATTGATTTTTCATCACAGACTTTGAAAGCGAGAAGATCTTTGAACAATGTATTTCAAACACTGAAAAATAATGGATTCCAACCAAGAATACTGTATCCAACAAAATTAAGCTTCAGATTTGACAATGAAATTAAGTCCTTCCTGATAAATAAAAGCTAAAAGAATTCGCAGACAGAACACCAGCACTGCAAAGCATTTTGAGCAAAATACTACAAGAAGAGGAATTGAAAAATAGTGCCCAAAACTAACAGCGGGAGGTATCTCAGTAAAGGGGTAAGAAAAAAACCAAAAAGTAAAAACTACCCAAATTAAAATAAATAAATAAATAAACATGACTGGAAGTACAAATCATATTTCAATTGTAACCTTAAATGTTAAAAATCTAAACTCACCAATCAAGAGACATAGGCTAGTAACCTGGATCAAAAAAATAAATCCAACAATATGCTGCCTTCGAGAGACTCATATGAAAGGTAAAGACATACACAGGCTGAAAGTGAAAGGTTGGGAAAAATCATACCACTCATATGGCCCTCGGAAGCAAGCAGGAGTGGCCATACTCATATCATATAAAATCAACTTCAAACCTACGTTAATCAAAAGGGATAAAGTAGGACACTATATATTGTTAAAAGGAACCATCCACCAACAAGACATAACAATTATCAATTGGTATGCACCAAACAATTGAGCTGCAACGCTCATAAAACAAACTCGCCTCAAGTTCAAGAGTCAAATAGACTAAAACACAATAATTATGGGTGACTTCAACACACCGCTCTTGCCATTAGACAGATCCTCTATAAAAAACTGAATAAAGAAACTATAGAATTCAACAGCACAATCAATAACCTTGACGTAACCGACATATATAGAATACATCAATTATCATCAAGTGGATACACTTTATTCTCAGCAGCACATGGATCCTACTCCAAGTTAGACCATATATTATGCCATTGGGCAACTCTTAGTAAATATAAAGGCGTGGAGAAAATACCATGCACCATATCTGATCATAACGGAATGAAACTGGAAATCAATGATAAAAGAAGGAAGGAAAAATCCTACATCACATGGAAAATGAACAATATTCTACTGAATGATCAATGGGTTACAGAAGATATAAAGGAGGAGATAAAAATATTTTTAGAATCAAATGACAATACAGACACATCATACTGGAATCTATGGGACACAAAGAAGGCAGTTTTAAGAGGGAAATTCATTTCTTGGAGTTCTTTCCTCAAAAAAAAAATAAAACAACAAATAAATAAACTCACAGTACACATCAAAAACCTAGAAAAGGAAGAGCAAAACAACAGCAAATGTAGTAGAAGACAAGAAATAATTAAAATTAGAGCAGAAATCAACGAAATTGAAACAAAAAAAATTGAAAAAATTGATAAAACTAAAAGTTGGTTCTTTGAAAAAATAAATAAGATTTACAGGCCCTTAGCCATGCTAAGGATGAGAAGAAGAGAGGGAACTCAAATTACTAACATACGGAATGAAAAAGACAATATCACAACAGACAGTACACAAATACAGAAGATAATTAGAAAGTATTTTGAAACCCTATATTTCAATAAAATAGAAGATAGTTAAAATATCGATAAATTTCTTAAGTCATACGATCTGCCCAGATTCAGTCAGGAAGACACACACAATTTAAACTGACCAAAAACAAAGGAAGAAATAGAAGAAGCCATCAAAATACTACCAACCAAAAAAAGCCCTGGACCTGATGGGTATAGAGCAGAGTTCAAAAAAACCTTCAAAGAAGAATTAATACCAATAGTTTTCAAGCTATATCAAGAAATAGAAAAATAAGGAGCTCTTCCAAATTCATTCTCGGAGTCCAAAATCACCCTGATCCCAAAACCAGACAAAGACACTTCAAAAAAGAAAACTACAACCAATATCTCTAATGAACTTGGATGCAAAAATTCTCAATGAAATCCGTGTGAATTGAATCCAAAAGCATATCAAAATAGTTGTGCACCATGATCAAGTAGGATTCTTCCCTGGAATGCAAGGCTGGTTCAATATACGGAAATCAATAAATGCTATTCACCACATCAATAGACTTAAGGACAAGAGCCATATGATCATCTCAATAGATGTAGTAAAAACATTCGACACAGTTCAGCATCCCTTTATGTTCAAAACACTAGAAAAACTAGAAATAACAGGAACTTAACTCAACATTGTAAAAGCTATATATGCTAAACCTCAGGCTAGGATCATCCTAAATGGAGAAAACTGAAGGCATTCCCTCTGAAATCTGGAACAAGACAGGGATGCCCTCTATCACCACTTTTATTCAATTTAGTTCTTGAAATACTAGCCAGAGAAATTAGACAGAAAAAAGAAATTAAAGGCATAAAAATAGGAAAAGAAGAACTTGAATTATCGCTATTTGTGAATGACATGGTAATATATTTAACAGACCCAAAAGGGTCTACAAAGAAACTGCTAGAGTTAATAAATGAAGGATATAAAACCAACACGCATAAATCAAAGGCATTCCTGTATATCAGCAACAAAACTTCTGAAATGGAAATGAGGAAAACCACTCCATTCAAAATATCCTCAAAGAAAATAAGATACTTGGAAATCAACCTAACAAAAGAGGTGAAAACCACAGAACCCTAAAGAGAGAGATAGAAAAAGATCTTAGAAGATGGAAAAATGTACCCTGTTCATGGATAGGCAGAACTAAATTCATCAAAATGGCGAAATTACCCAAAGTTCTATACAGGTTTAACGCAATGCCAATCAAAATCCCAATGGCATTTCTTGTAGAAATGATAAAGCAATCATGAAATTCATATAGAAAAACAAAAGACACAGAATAGCAAAAGAAATTCTAAGCAGGAAGTGTGAATCGGGAGGTATACCGATACCAGAGTTCAAACTTTACTACAAAGCAATAGTAACAAAAACAGTGTGGTACTGGTACGAAAACAGGCAGGTGGACAAATGGTATAGAATGGAGGACAGAGAAACCAATCCACAAAATTACAACTTTCTTATATTTGATAAAGTGGCTATAAACATGCAATGGATGAAGGATAGCATCTTCAACAAATGGTGCAGGGAAAATTAGAAATCCATATGCAACAAAATGAAACTGAATCCCGTTCTCTCACCATGCACAAAAGTTAAATCAAAATAGATCAAGGAGCTAGATATCAAATCAGAGACACTGCGTCTCATAGAAGAAAAAGTTGGCTACGATCTATATACTGTGGGGTCAGGCTCCAAATTCTTTAATAAGACATCAATAGCCCAAGAGTTAATAACAAGAAAAAAACAAATGGGACTTACTTAAACTAAAAAGTTTTTTTCTCAAGAAGAGAAACAATAAGAGAGGTAAATAGAGAGCCTACATCCTGGGAACAAATTTTTACCCCTCACACTTCAGATAGAGCCCTAATATGCAGAATATACAAAGAACTCAAAATATTAAACAATAAGATAACAAATAACCCAATCAACAAATGGGCCGAGGACCTAATCAGACACTTCACAGAGGAGGACATACAATCAATCAACAAGTACATGAAAAAATGCTCACCATCTCTAGCAGTCTGAGAAATGCAAATCAAAACCACCTTAAGATACCATCTTACTCCAGTAAGATGAGCAGCCATTATGAAGTCAAACAACAATAAGTGTTGGCGAGGATGTGGGGAAAAGTGTACACTTGTACACTGCTGGTGGGACTGCAAATTGGTGAGGCCAATTTTGGAAGAAGTATGGATATTCCTGGGAAAGCTGGAAATGGATCCACCATTTGACCCAGCTATCACCCTTCTTGGACTGTTCCCTGAGGATCTTAAAAGAGAGTACTATAGGGATACTGCCACATCAATGATCATAGCGGCACAATTCACAATAGCTAGACTGTGGAACCAACTTAGATGCCCTTCAATAGATTAATGGATAAAAAATGTGGCATCTATACACAATGGAGTATTACACAGCACAAAAATGACAAAATCATAGAATTTGCAGGGAAATGGATGGCATTAGAGCATATTATGTTAAGCGAAGCTAACCAGTCCTTAAAAAATAAATGCCAAATGTCTTCTCTGATATAAAGAGAGCAAATAAGAGCAGAACAGGGAGGAAGAGCATGAGGAAAATATTAACATTAAACAAAGACGAATGGGGGGGAGAGAAAGGGAGAGAGAAGGGAAAGCTTATGAAAATTGTAGGAGACCCTCAATGTTACACAAAATCGCATATAAAATGTTGTGAGGGGAAGTGGGGGGGAAACAATGGAGAGAATTGAACAATAGCAGATGAGGTAGAGAGGGAAGATGGGAGGGGAGGAGAGGGTGGATAGTAGGGGATAGGAAAGGTAGCAGAATAAAACAGTCACTAATATGCCATTATGTAAAAGTGTGAATGTGTAACCGATGTGATTCTACAATTCGTATTTGGGGAAAAAATGGGAGTTCATAACCCAATTGAGTCAAATGTATGAAAGATGATATATCTTGAGCTTTGTAATGTTTTGAACAACCAATAAAAATAAATAAATAAATAAAGGTTTAAAATTTAGTGGGAAGAAATCAGCTAAAAATGCGTTCAGATGTATTCATTTTGCTATGCAGAAACTTTGTTTTGTGTAGTTGTAAATATCACAAATTTATTTTACCAGAAAATGCACATAAATTGAGATGAAAGGATAATTCACCTATCTTCATGAAAAATTCATAGCATTTTCTACACTTTTCATACTTCATTTTTTTCGTGAATATTTTGACATGGACAAGGTCTAGTCTTAGGCTATTCTTCCAGAATACTACCTCATCTGACAAGTTCGTACAATGTGTTGGATTGTTCTTTTCATCTTTTATTTAATAGTTTCTAGCTGATAATGTGTATTTTTCTTATCTTTATTTGGACATTATCTTTGCATTTTATGTTTTACTGCGGAAGAGACTCATCAAAAGCTCTTTATTATATGTATCAACAATCAAACATTTAGAGCATGCAATTATTCTTAATTTTGCATGAAAATAAATTTGTACCATTTTTCTTATAAAGATGTAGTATTAATGTCCTACTGTAATAAGTAACTACTTACAAGAAGAATTAAACAATTGACTTTATATCAATTATGAACATGAAAAGTACTAAAATAAGTATTTGGCAATTAATACACAATTGATAGAAATTGAAATCACAAGAACGCCATTTAAAATGTCAGTGCATATGGTCCTTAAATAATAGGTTGTTCAAATAAAATTTCTCTAATTCATAAGAGTTAATATGCCATATTACAGCTTAATGTGATATAAAACCTTAAATTATCAGTATTGATAAATAAGAATGATACTTTTTTACTTAAATATGTTTATTTGATTTTCACTGTAAGATGTTAATTATGGAAGAATTGAGAATTAAGAAAGACTTGGTCTATATTATTTCTAACAGGAAAATCAAAGTACTTTTAAATATATATGTATATATATATAATATATGTAATGCATATGCATGAATATAGATACATATGTGTAATAAATGTATTGTAATATATCTATCAGGTGATTATAATTTTTAATTTTCTCAAGAAAAAAAATGACTATAAAAAACAGTCTTAAACTTAAATTTCATAGCATACTACTGTTTGTAATGACATGAGAGAAAAATAGATATGGAGGGGAAACGAAAAAGGAAGGGAGAGAAGGGGGAAAATGGGGAAGAAAGTGAGTAAAGAAGAGGGACATGAGTGTATGATGTTAAGATAAAAGTGGAGGGGCTGGGTTTGTGGCTCAGTGGTAACATGCTTTTCTAGCATGTGTAAGGCACATGGTTCTATTCTCAGCACCACATACAAATAAACAAAATGAAGGTCAATCAACAACTGAAAAAATAAAAAATAAAAAAGAAGAAATATTACGAAAATTCCAAGCTTTGATGAATGTTAAATAAAAAAAATTATGTTACATAGCCTTATGTAATTTTAGACTATCCAAAATAGTCACTAAATGTTAGATTATTAGTGCTATAACTAAAAATCCATTGATCTTTCCTCTACATTCTGTGGCATGCTAGTGCTAAAATAAATTGTATTATTAATCCCCCCCAAAATCCTAATATTTCTACAGTAACTGACCCAGTTGAACATCAATGCAAGTAGACATGATGTGCATTTTGACGTTCATTTTTATTCAACACTGGTACATTACTATTTCTTCAGTTTATGCACATCATAGCAT